>NC_138036.1:62799647-62960729 GCF_964106645.2 Podarcis pityusensis
GTAACGTCAGATTTTTAAAAACGCTTCTAGACCATATTATCTCAAAAGGAGCGGTACCCACCGCCAAGAATGAACGGAAAGGCTCACCCTTTTCCTGCCTCCGAACAATCCTTCATATTAAATGGATGCAAATGCAGGGGTGAGGGGCAGATCAGACATGTGACATAAATTTCTCGCCTCAAAGTATGCTGCTTATTTTGGTATGGCTGTGCGCATCCATCAATATGCATTTAGGCATCCCTTTGTTTATGTATTTCCAGAGACCCATCTGCATCATCTGAACAATATCTGAGTCACAGTACCTTACATTCTACTGCACTGCTGTCAAAATGCGAAGTGTTTTTTCTGTGTTTCCAGAAGCACACATACAATGCCATATTTATTGCTGGCTGAGAAATGGAGAAAAAAAGTACAGTATTGTATTTTTGTTGCTGCATTAACAATAACACAAAACAGGAACCATTTCTGCTTAGTCTTAAATCTGAAAGTCATTTCAGAAATTAGTATATCAAGCATATCCAGCATATCCCTAGTGGCATTTTTTTTGGTATTTTTTGGGGGGAGCTGTGGAGGGGCAGATCTGCATAACATCCATGCATCTCCATCCCTAAACATATTAAGACCAAAATCCTACGCATGCTTTCTTGGAAATAAGTCCCGTGGGTTTTGCTTATGAGTGAGCAATGACAGGATTGTGCTGCACAGCTGTGGTCCTTCATACACCGAGTTTCACATAAGCAACAGAAACCACAGAGTGGCTTACTTTTGAGTAAATATACAGCGGGTAGGACCATGTATGACCAGTTAAAGAAAGTACAGTTAAATCCATGGGGGATATTCCCAGTTGTGTGATTGACCATGGCCTCAAATTAAGTCAATCTTTGTAATAATACTGTCCAAGATTTGATTGTCTTTTAATTCTAACTTATATACAGTGCTATTTTTCTAGAAAAAGGGGTGCTGGAACCCACCATGAACACCTCACTTGTTCTCTTATAATGGCAATGGTGCCCAGCTGAGAGGTGCCAGAACTGAGTTCAGCCGAGTTCCGGCTGAAAAAAAGCCCTGGATATATCTTTATTCTAAATAGGCAATCTAGGGTTCCTCATCACCACTGAAAGTCGTGCTGTTAGCCTGTTTTAAAGCACAGCATACTAGCCAATAGTATTTAGAAAATGAAAGCAAAACAGGAGTACTGTGTATATAGCTTTATTATAGCACTACATTTTCTGTATATGCCTCTGTTGCAGCATTTTTGAGAGCAGTTTTGCTTATGAGTTTGAAATCTAGAAAGTATGTACACGTCAGCTTCTTTTTGTCCTGCTGTGTTGTACCTTTAATAACTATGACTAGCAGAAATTCAGCAGGTGACTTTCTTTATGGTTTGTAGGTTCTGCATTGGGGAATACTGCTACATTTCTCTTTGTCTCTTAGCTGTAAAAGTTTTAGGAATCCCATCACTAAAAAGTGGGCAAGCTTAATAGAAAGTTGGGTTTCGTTGTGGGAGATAATAGACTCAAATACTATGGAGGTAACTGAGTGGCTTTGGGCTAATCATGTTAACTTACTTCAGATGGTGTTTATGAGACTATACAGTACATTGTGATAAAGTTGAAAGCCAGGTTGATTGAAAATATCTATTGTGTTTGCTATAAAATGATTGAAGAATGGTTGCAGTAATCTGAATTTAAAAGTGCCATAAACACCAGATTTGAACTGGTTTGGCCAAGTAATAGTAGTACTAGACATGTATCTTATAATTCATGGAGGTATAATGCCTCTTTTGTAGCTGTTCTAGCTTGCAGCTACATTTTTGTTATGCACTAATGCGCCTGGCTTGATTTGAAATATTAGTAATGTCTTTTGACTCTTGCTTTGTCTTCAATGTAAAGCCTCGCATTTTAGAAAGCTGGTATAGAAAAGATATTTGTAGTTTGAGTCATTGGTTGATTCATTGAAAAATTGCCAGGGGAGGTTGACTCTAAGAAGACAGTGCTTCTTGAGAGAAGCAGAAATGTTTTTCATATTGCATGCAGAAAATTTATTTTGTATTAGCTCAAAATGAATTCTGCTGTTTGAAAAATGTGCTGTTCTTAAAGCTATGATCCGAAGCATACTTGCTTGAAATCAGTGGAATATCTAAATGGATGCATTTAATACTGAGTTATAAACTTAAATTTTTTGAAGCTTCTAAGTGGTTTTTTAAAAATTGCAAAAATTGCAAAACCAGCAATAAGTAAAAAAAAAAGCAATAAAATTCATCGGGAAAAACCCTCTAAACCTTCTAAATATGAAGGTTACTTTTGCTTTTGTAATAATTGTTTTTTATTTGCTGGGATTAAAATAAAATTTAAAAATATGTAATGTATTAAATCGTTAAGAATAAGTATTTAAAGAGCTGAACTGTTTGATAATTGTCATTCTCGGTTCAACCCTTAATTGTCTTTAAGCTACATAGCTGCCTCTCTGATGTCTGATATCTTATAAAAGAAGCCTTAAGAATGAAAGGTGATACAAGAGACATTACACATACTTCTGAAAATCAAGAAAATATTTAATAAAAATACAAAAGAAGAATGAAAGGTGTTGTCTGTGACCTTCAAGGAAATGTACAAAGGTATCATTGACTAAATGTGGGGAACTGACCAAAAGCAGGCCAGCCAGCTTGCCTAGCATGGAAAGGCAGGAGATGAAGGTCTTCCTTCCTCCTCAAGGTTTCACAGAAGGTTGTTCTGACTCACAATCACTGAATTAATTTGAACTCTGCATTTAAGAAATTACAACAGTGCACCATTGCAACATTTTAGATATAATACCTCTTCATTCTTCCCCTTCCAGTTCCATCCTGCGGCAGTACAAAATGAAATTTAGGTCTCTTCTACATAAACTCAGGCCATAAACTCAGAGTTCTTTCTGTGTGCATTTGTATAGGGTGTTTCTCCACCTTTTTCAAAAAACCAAAATCGTCTCTGTGGGCAGAGCAAGACCAGATGGAAATGGAGGTTATGCAGACCTTTCCCATCTGGTCCCCAGAGGACCCCATATGTTTTCTCTCATATATATAAATGGTAGAAGAAGCTTCAAAAGGTTGCTTTAGAGCTGAAAAAAATGATCAGAGGGGAGAGGATTAAGCACGCTCTCTACTTTCAGTCTTTCTCTGCTTAGATTGATTTTGGTTTTAAAAAGAAGAAAAAAACAGAGGTAGAAAGAACCTCATTACTTAAATTTCCCTTGTGCTGGTATGGTTCCCTTCAACCTTCCTCTTGGTTTAGTCTACAGTTGGTTTCCCTGGCCCTCTCCAGATGTTGATGACTACATCATCCCTGCTGGAAGCAGGAGTCCAACAGCATTGGGAGGGCCATAGTGGACCTGCCTTGATTTAAATAGAACAAGGAACAGGATCTGGGAGACCCTGGAAGCACAAATTTTCTTATTTCAGTGTGAGAGCTTGTTTGTGGTGTTGGCTGTTTGTTTTCAGGAGTTTCACAAGAATGTATGTGAGGAAAAATATGTGGAATCATATATATCTGTATGTATATATACATACATACAGTTTTATACATTTTATTATGACCTTGTTCAAATGTGATACCAGGTCTTCAAGAAGAACTGAACCTAATGGGACACTGAAGGCACTCAGATTCTTTTGTTAAACAGGTCCCTTGACCATGATTCATAAAATATTGGCCTGCCAACACCTGGGCTACAAGTTTTTGGTCCGCTCACAATGCACATACTGGCAAGGCTAACTGGTTTTGAATGAAACACCAGGCATGTCTAACACTGTGTGGGTAAGCTATTCTTGATCACCCAGAAACTTATTTAAATCAGGGCCAGACCAGGTTTGTTGTCAGTCTTCGTAAAAAAAAAGCTGGAAATGTCAGATTCGGCCGCTGGACTAAAATCTATGGGAAAACAAGAGTGTACCCTTTGACAACCAATTGATAGGTTTGTGCTTATTGGTGGGTTATAATAATGGCTGAAAAGCATTACTAGGGTGTTGGAATGATGACACTTGACTATGACTTGACTGGGTAGACAATGTCACTGTGCTCAAGAGTTGCTTCCTCCAGTGTCTGTAAATACTGCAGTGAAGCAACACCCTCTAGTGCCCATTAAGTCTTGCTTCCAGACTACAATATGTGAGAAAACAAGGGGCTCACACATTAGAGCTCACAGGTTTGGCAGACTCCTAGCAAATACATTCTTGCCAGCCACTGTGAGGTGAAACCTATCACAAGTGGGGTCCGCAGGGTTATGTCCTGGGCCCTTTGTTGTTCAACATTATAAAAGACTTGGATGAAGGTCTTGAGGAGATGCTTGGGAAGTTTTTGAGGTTTGACGTTTTCTTATGTTTGTATATGTGCTGGAAGCTGCCAGGGTAGCTGGGGAAACTGATGGGTGGAGTATTGTTGCTGCTGCTGCTATCATCATTATCATCATCATCATCGTTGTCATCATCATCATCATCATTAAATTTGCAGATAACACCAAACTGGGAGGGGTAACTAATGCTGCAGAAGGCAGAATCAGAATTCAAAATGACCATATAACAGATTGGAGAACTGGGCCCAAGTTAACAAAATGAATTTCAATAGGGACAAATGTAAAGTTCTGCACTGAGGCAGGAAGAACCAGATGCACAAATATACTAGATTTCCAGTAGTACATGTGTAAAGGATTTAGGGGTCTTAGTAGACCACAAGCTTAACATGAGTCAACTGTGTGATGCAGCAGCAAAAAAACTAATGCTATTCTAGGCTGCATCAACAGAAGTATAGTGTCCAGGTCAAGGGAAGTAATAGTACCACTCTATTCAGTTTTGCTCAGACCACACCTAGAATACTGTGTCCAATTTTGGGCACCACAATTTAAGAAGGATGTTGACAAGCTGGAAGGTGTGCAGAGGAGGGCGACCAAGATGGTCAAGGGTCTGGAAACTAAGCCCTACGAGGAGCGCTTGAAGGAGCTGGGTATGTTTAACCTGGAAAAGAGGAGACTGGGAGGAGATGGCATCAGTAGGATAGCTCAGTTGGATAGAGTATGTTGCTGATAGTAGTAGTAGTAGTAGTAGTAGTAGTAGTAGTAATAATTATTTCTTATTTATACCCCGCCCATCTGGCTGAGTTTCCCCAGCCACTCCGGGCGGCTTCCAATCAAGTGTTAAAAACAATACAGCATTAAATATTAAAAACTTCCCTAAACAGGGCTGCCTTCAGATGTCTTTTAAAGATAAGACAGCTGCTCATTTCCTTCACATCTGAAGGGAGGGTGTTCCACAGGGCGGGCACCACTACCGAGAAGGCCCTCTGTCTGGTTCCCTGTAACCTCACTTCTTGCAATGAGGGAACCGCCAGAAGGCCCTCAGCGCTGGATAACACCAAGGTTGCAGGTTCAGTTCCCATAAGGGACAGTTGCATATTCCTGCATTGCAGGGGGTTGGACTAGAACCTCAGGGTTCCTTCCAACTCTATGATTCTGTATTATAACTGTCTTCAGATATCTAAAGGAATGTCACATGGACGATGGAACAAGCTTGTTTTCTCGTGCTCTGTAGGCTAGAACCCAAACCAATGGCTTCAAGTTAAAAGAAGGATGATTCCGACTGAACATCTGGAAGAACTTTCTGAGGGTAAGAGCTATTCAACAGGGGAACGGACTCCTTTGAGAGGTGGTGGACTCTCCTTCCTTGGAGGTTTTTAAGCAGAGGTTGGATGTCATTTATGTTCGAGTTGAGATTCCTGCAGGATCCCTCTCCTTAGCAAAGATCTTAGCAGGAGCGGGGCGGGGATCTCTCAGCTGGAAAGGGAGGCTTTGCCCTCCCCAGCTGAGCTGCCACGAGAGATCCCTGCCCCTGCTCCTGCTTGCACAGGAGTAGGAGCTGGATCGGGCTGCTCAGCTGGGGAGGTGCAGGCTCCATCGCACTTTCCATTGAGGGGTTCGCGCTGGGAAGGGAGGCTTTGTGCTCCCCAGCTGAGCTGCCCCGATCCAGCTCCTCCACCTTTGCAAGCAGGAGCGGGGGCACTCAAAACAGAAGTGTGGCACTGAAAAATGAAGTGTAACACTCAAAACGGAACAGTTCGGATTCTGAAAAAAGTTCACAAACTGGAATACCTACTTCCGGGTTTGCGGCGTTCGATTTCC
Organism: Podarcis pityusensis; assembly: GCF_964106645.2. Lineage (NCBI taxonomy): Eukaryota > Metazoa > Chordata > Lepidosauria > Squamata > Lacertidae > Podarcis > Podarcis pityusensis. The sequence goes on from NC_138036.1 coordinate 62,805,792, forward strand.
AAGTTGTTCATGAATTAAACTGTTCGAAAACCTAGGTACCACTGTATATTTCAGTGGGCAGAGAGGCAGACAGGATGCGGTGGACACCCCAACAGAGCTATAATGGCTTGAGTGTGCTTCCTTGGGCAACTTCCTTATTGCCCATCTGAAAAAAGAAGGGGACTTCCTAGGGGAATGTTACAATGCCTAGGGGATTGTAACATGCATTGCTCTGGAAATGGACAGGGGCTAGATCTCTGAGTGTTCTTCAGTAAATCAGCAAATGTTTCTAAATTCCAATAGTTTAATAGAAAATTATAATATATGTGTATGCTATAGCTGGATGGCTTGGTGCTGATCTCTTAACCTTCATGTTCCCCACCCGGTTTCCTTGACTGTGTCTTACACACCCCAGTGCCATGACTCAAAATTTCCCAGAACATCTGCCTCAGTGAGATTGCTGTTGCAATGAGAAACAGGTAATAAACATTTTAAATATGTGCTTAAAAGTTGTACAATGTGGCTTTTACAGATGTGTAGTCCGTATTGATGGTGATTGGAAAAAATGGTGGGGGTTTTTTTTGGGGGGGGGGGCGATACAGATCATTGATCAACATAATAAACCAGAAACTCAAAGCAGTACAAAGGCATTTTTTAATAGCCACTAAAAAGAAGTATTCCCATTCAAATCTGATTGTTGCCAATGGACTCTACAAAATGATATGCTGTTTTCAAAATGGAAATCAATTGGTGTTTTCACCTGCACTTTTCAGTCGCAGCTTGCACAGAACTACCTGATAAGCATATGTTAGGATACTGAAGATAATCATTCTTTTATTTTTAATAGAGCTAAACCCAGTCTTTATGCTAGAGTTCGTATCGGTTCAATTAATGCTCATTTGAATAATCTGAATGTAGAGACAGTGCTATTTGATAAATAAAATTATAGGAATTAATTCGCTGAATTTCATGTGAGAAAAAAAAGTTTTCCTGACTGAAGCTATTCCATAAGTGTTTATGATACATGGAAAGAAAATGAATTGGGTTGTTTGAAATATTTATATATTTAAGCTAAATAAGTTTGGAAAAGGGACGCGGGTGGCGCTGTGGGTAAAACCTCAGCGCCTAGGACTTGCCAATCGCATGGTCGGCGGTTCGAATCCCCACGGCGGGGTGCGCTCCCGTTGTTCGGTCCCAGCACCTGCCAACCTAGCAGTTCGAAAGCATGTCAAAGTGCAAGTAGATAAATAGGGACCGCTTACCAGCGGGAAGGTAAACGGCGTTCCGTGTGCTGCGCTGGCTCGCCAGATGCAGCTTGTCACGCTGGCCACGTGACCCGGAAGTGTCTGCAGACAGCGCTGGCTCCCGGCCTCTAGAGTGAGATGAGCGCACAACCCTAGAGTCTCTCAAGACTGGCCCGTATGGGCAGGGGTACCTTTACCTTTACCTTTAAGTTTGGAAAATACAGGCCTGCAAAATTTTCAGCAGCTCCAACAGTTCAAATATTATTCACCTAATGAAAGGCTTGGGCTTCCTTTGCCAAACGCTTGGTATTTTACAAAAGTGGTAAGGGGATAAATTCTTTATTATGAGATGACAAATTATTTTATTATTTTATTAGCAGTAGAGAAGGAGAAATAGATTAGTCTGCCTAACTGCCAGCGTAAAATTGTATTTTAGAGAAGAAAGGTTTTTAAACTTTTCTATGGAATTACTCAAAAATGTAATGAAAATATTGGCCTCGTTCAGATTACCATATCTTGGTGGCATACTAAGGTAAGCCAGAGCCTTTTGTTCCCCCCCAGCCCCATCTCTCCTTTATTAGCCATGCACAGTAATGAAACCTGCAAGTCTCCAATTTGAACTACCTCAATGACTTAAACCACTGTTTGAAGCTGTTGCTTCTGAATCTGATAAACATAGTTTCCTGGTTTGGACAAAATGGAAACTTCTGAGTCACATTGCTGCATGCTGCAAAAAGAGGAGAGAAGGGCAAATGGCCATAAGGCTCAAGCTGAGATATAATTTGTTTGAGTGGGGCTGTCCTATTTGAGCATTTTGTGTCTGTATACATGGAAAGCGAATACTCTACAGTGATACCTTGGTTCTCAAACATAATCCATTCCAGAAATCCATTCCAAAACCAAAGCATTCCAAAACCAAGGTGCGCTTTCCCATAGAAAGTAAGGCAAAACGGATTAATCCATTCCAGACAATTAAAAACAACCGCTAAAGCAGGAATCTAAAATTAAATTTAACAGAAATTTTAGTATCTAATGAGACCATTGATCCATAAAATGCAAGCAATAAACAATGTTAACGGTTGTCTTGCCTTTGCTGCTTTTATCCATTTCTGCAGTAGCACAATCAATCAATCAGTAGCTGAACTGGGTTCTACACAGTCACAAAAACAAAAAACCCGCACAAACAAAAACACAAAAAATAGCAAAAACAAAAGCACCAAATATAAGCTCCAAATATCACCTCAGAACACTGCAATCAGAAATGAAAGACTTCTGTCGGAATGGTAGGATGCAAATTAGCAGCGCAACACTAAAACTGGAAGAGGAACTTATTAGTTACAATGGTAGGATGCAAATTAGCAGTGCAACACTCAAAACGGAAGCTCAGGACTCCAAATGGAGCCTATTCGGCTTCCAAAACAAAGTTTGAAAACTGGAACACTCACTTCCGGGTTTTCAGCGTTCGGGTTCCAAGTACCGTACTTTTTGCTCCATAAGACGCACTTTTTTCCTCCTAAAAAGTAAGGGGAAATGTTTGTGCATCTTATAGAGTAAATGCCTACGGACGGCGGTGGGATCCCGCTGCAGTTGCGAGCGGAGGATCCATGGCTCCCCTTCCTTCCCTCCTCTGAGGCTCGCTTTAAAGCAGCAAAGCAGACAGGAGCTGCCCGCTTTGCTGCTTTAAATAGTTTAGTACAACATTTGATTCAGAATATTTTTTTGTGTGTTTTCCTCATCTAAAAACTAGGTGTGTCTTATGGAGTGAAAAATACGGTAGATACTCAGGTGCTTCCATCAGGCTTAGTTTGTGTCTTTATAAGGATGGATCGGGCAAAACCTTTTCAGGTGGTTCAAAATTGACTACTTCAACCCCTCATTAACCTATTTGCAGAAAAACAACATTTTAGGAGGTTCTTGTTCAGAGTTCAAATGGTGGTAGTAGTGATGTGAGGTGAGAAAATTCTCCAGAGAATATTCTCTACAAACTGTAAATTCTAATGTAAGAACCAGTTTTACAACCCACATTAAAAAAATCTAGTAAGCTTTGTTACCAGTGGAAATGAAGATGGTGACATCCTCTTCAGATGTTTGAGTCAATATAAATTTATAAACATTGTTACTTAAAGCCTATTTTTAAAATAAATTTCTTTCTTGTGACAATTTATCAGTTATAATTTAAATATGTTGTGTGTCGCCTTACTTGTCTAAGCAGATAGTAATTTGTATTTCTGATTTATGTAACTTGTGATTACTGAATGTGTTTTATTTTCTGGAAATAATAGCATTTATTTTAAACTTTATATTGATTTTATTAGTGTTGCACTGAAAATACTGTACCATGTAGATATGCTTATTAAAGAACATACTCATGTAGCAGACCTGAGTTTCTTTTATATTCCTTTTACTTTTAAAGCTACATTTCATACATATACAACATAATTAGAATTCAAAGTTGATGGTAAATATATGGTTAGTAGCAGGCTTAGTGATTAACGTGAGTCATTCATGTTGAATTTTCAATTTCAAGTTTGGTGCAAAAAATCAAAGAATGTGAATTCACTTCATTGCCCCATTAAATAAAAGTATCTGTACAGATTTTGGTTGCCATCTGAACAAGTTTATCCATGAATAAACATTTATATTAACTAATTATATCATTTTCAATTCATTAAAATGAATAATTTCCTATTTTAAATGAAAATTCTCTAACATTCTCATTAATCGCGAATATTCTCGAGAATATTCTCCAAAAGATTATTCTCGAGAATTTAACATCACTAGGTGGTAGCAGCAATCCCTTATATTTTCCTTGGCAATCGTGATACAGACCAAATCACTGTTCCTAGAATTTGGCGATAACTCCAAGTTTCTGTGTTTCTCCAGCTAATATGAAAACATAGGCAGTACAGTCATACCTCGGGTTAAAGTCGCTTCAGGTTGAGCGTTTTCAAGTTGCGTTCCGCGGCAACCCAGAAGTAACGGAACAGGTTATTTCTGGGTTTTGCCGCTCGGGCATGCGCAGACGCACAAAATGACGTCATGTCCATGTGCAGAAGCGGTGAATCGCGACTCGCGCACGTGCAGACGTGGGTTGCGTTCTGATCAGGATGTGAACGGGGCTCCGGAACGGATCCTGTTCTCATCTAGAGGTACCACTGTATTGCTGTATGTTCAAGTATTACGGTTATCTAGGGTTACCTGCCAACCACTTGGTGATGTTGTTTGCTTAGCATCTCTTTACACATCTGCATTGATTTGGCATGCATTTCTGCACAGTATTCCAAGATGGCAAGAAGGGCAACATTGCCTGACTGAATACAATAGTGTTTTGGGACTTTAATAATTGGTTAGAAATAGTTGGTTCCTTGCACACACTGGCTGTGATGAACACTTGCTGGGCCTTCTGGTCACATTTTGGCACTCAGTTGTGAAATTATTTATTCCAGTTTCTACAGATGCTGGAGACAGTTGCAACAGCTTTTTATACATAGCAGTGGTAAGTTATGATTATTTTTCATCAGCAAAGAAACAGGTATCTGGTAGAGTTTTATGATGAGACGTTGCAGGTATGGCTGAATGAGAGCAAGAGAATATTTATTTCCCCCCATATAGAAAATGCACTCTTTCTTCTGAAGCAGAAATTAGAAAGCATAGTGGAGAGTGTGATTAAAAAGGGGAAAATATTATAGCAGAATATACAGGCAAAACTGCTACAAGAAAGAAATTGAGATCTTTACTGGATAGCATAAATGGTCCTTTCTTATTTTTGTAGCTTACATTTTGGGACTATGATTAAACTAATCACATTTTTGAGAAATCTTTTATTCCAAAGCATTTGTGATATTATGTAAGAGGTATAGGTTGGTTGCTCGAGAGCAATCAGGCAGTATGCTTCAGTAGTCTGTTTTAAAGCTTTCTTATCGGTGGTAAAAACCTTTGGAATGCAGAGCGCCTCTGTTCCGTGTCTTGAGTGGGCGGTCCTTAAACCTTCCCCAGCAGAGTAGTTTCTTGGCGCCCAGTCTGCGCCTCCCCTCTCTGTGTGGAAGCTTACTGCGCAAGGAGGGCGTGGGCAACGGGGGACCTCTCTCCTCCCCGCTTTGCCCAGGCAAGGTGTCCTGGCCCTGCCTCGCCTCCTCCGAGCCCTGAAGCTCCTCTCCACTAGAGGCGTGGCTACTCTTCTCCGCTGAGGAGGTGCTGCTTCCCATGATCTTCGGGGGCTCTCTGTAATCCATCCGGCTTTCCCCCTCTCGCCCCTGAGCCGATGGCAGTTCCCTGACATATTATTTCCACTGTCTTTTTCCAATTAACTTTCCCATCCTGCATCATGTAATTTAACATTTGTAGTTTCAATATATTCACTTTCACAGCTGGCGTTGACGGGGTCTTGATCTGACATGATCAGGTGGATGCTTGAGTTACTGACCCGGGATGGGTTTTTAGGATTGGACTCACCAGAACAGTCTGAGAGTGGGATTTAGCATATTAAATTTGTATCTTGTAGGTATTGCAATAAATGGTGCTTGCAACTGCTGTTTTGTGCATGTCCATGTTTGCCTACCCAGGTTCCTTTTTCTTCAGGTGATAGGTCCCAAGAAAAAAAGAAAAACATGAAGGAGGGAGATGACTTTTTAAATTTGTGAAGAAGTTACAAAGGTGGTAGAAAGGTGTTTGGAAGGTTACAAACACAGCCTCAAGCCACTTCATGGCTATTTTTAATTTCTTGCGTTCCACAAAACAGATTAAAGGCACTGTAATTTGCCTAAGAAAATAGTTAGCAGCTGGTGCACTTTCAAAAGAAATAAATGCCTCACAACTGACATCATTCTGACTTAAATATTCTGTTTCTTCTTCTGTTTATTTCTGTTTACGTTTTCACTAATTGCTTTCTTTAGGCACCCTCTGAGAAATGCCCCATAAGCACTGAGTGCATTAGCATTCCTAGAGTAATGAATAGGCCTTCCGAATGGCAGCTGAGATTGTGCTTTTAAGCGATGGCATCCAAGCCACTGGAGTGGAAACTGGTAAAAGGAAAGGACATTATTTTCTGTGTTCATTCTGCTTCAAGTTAAGGGGTTTCCCCTGCTACTGTTTACAAACTTAGGAACTGGTCAGCAATGGCATAGAGCAGATTGAAGCATTAAGAAAAAAATATGTGGTATATCCTTCCTGGAACCATATGGTCAAAATCCTTTGCACATGGAAAGCCAGCCCAGTTTTGTCTTTGGTGTTCTTTTTTTATGTATAGGGAAGGTTTTATTTGGGAGAGCATTCAAATATGCAACATCCCACTGGCAGAATAGGATGCCAGGGTGGAGCAAAGGAAGTTCAAAGGGAGATTGCAGTGTGAAATTGCTGAATTAGGCATTGAGGTTCAATGCCATCGCTTTTGGACTGAACCAAGGCAAAGGATTTTTATCAGATTATATGTGTTAATTGGCTTACTAGCATCAGGCTGTCTGTGTTATCAGTAGGGGGCGAGGATCTGTCCATTTCTGCTCTTTCAGTTTCTCATTTTTCTAACCTTAAATTTAGTGTTCCACACTTCTACAGCAATTTGTGAATTTTGTGTTTTTTAAAATCCTCATTCAATATTTTAGTACAAAGTTCTAATAAACACTTTTGTAGGCAGTTTTGACAAATGTGCACATTTTTGTAAGCTATTTCTAATAAAATGCATTTTTGCATGCTATTTTCACAAATATCTTTACTGGTTGGTTGGAAAACTACAGTGCAAAATTTGGAGAACAATGTGAATTTTGAAGAATGGCCGTGTTTCGAGTCTCATATTATTTCAAAAAAGTACAAATATGATAGATTAGACCAAGAGTCTTCCATGAACACAGTCTTTAACAGTGATTCTGTAAGTGACTGTGGAGGCCAATTCTGGATCCACATGTCCTTCCACAGTGAGGACATAAGCAGCAGCGGAGGAAGCCACTCAGGCGCCTGGGGCAGTGTGAACCTCCCATAGGGGTGGGGCACACCACGGGGCCTCCGAGGTCTGCCTGCCTCCTCCCACTCAGGCGCCCTACAGCTGGGGGAAGGCAGCGGACGGACCATTTGGACAGCGTGGAGGCTGCATACCCCCAAGCCACTGCGTCTCTCCCAGGCGCACTGCAGGCACTGTGGTGAGTGCTGCCTGCCATTTTGTCACCCCCCTCAGTGGTGACAGCTGGGGCAGCCCGCACTCACTGCTCTCCCCTTCCTCCTCCCCTGGACATAGGTTTCCGAATGGGAGTTGATCACGGTGAGGGTTTGCCATGCGTGCCTTCCTCTTAGCCCGTTTCTCCTTTTCGCCCTGAGTTCGTGCTTCTTCAAAGTCCACAGCCCCTTTGGTAAAGGCTGTTCTCTAATTGGAGCGCTCGCAGGCCAGTGTTTCCCAGTTAACAGTGCTGATACTACTATTTTTAGATTTGCCTTGAGAGCATCTTTAAACCTCCTTTGTTGTCCACTAGGAGCGCTGAAGTTGTAGTTGTACTTCAGTTGGCATATGAATGCATAGCAGGTTTGATTTGTTATGTTTTGTTGTTGTTTAGTCGTGTCCTATGGACCAGAGCACACCAGGCACTCCTGTCTTCCACTGCCTCCCACAGTTTGGTCAAACTCATGCTGGTAGCTTCAAGAACATTGTCCAACCACCTCGTCCTTTGTCGTCCCCTTCTCCTTGTGCCCTCAAACTTCCCCAACATCAGGGTCTTTTCCAGGGTGTCTTCTCGTGAGGTGGCCAAAGTATTAAAGCCTCAACTTCACAATCTGTCCTTCCAGTGAGCACTCAGGGCTGATTTCCCTAAGAATGGCTAGGTTTGATCTTCTTGCAGTCCATGGGACTCTCAAGAGTCTCCTCCAGCACCATAATTCAAAAGCATCAATTCTTCGGCAATCAGCCTTCTTTATGGTCCAGCTCTCACTTCCATACATCACTACTGGGAAAACCATGGCTTTTACTATACGGACCTTTGTTGGCAAGGTGATGTCTCTGCTTTTTAAGATGCTGTCTAGGTTTGTCATTGCTTTTCTCCCAAGAAGCAGGTGTCTTTTAATTTCGTGGCTCCTGTCACCATCTGCAGTGATCATGGAGCCCAAGAAAGTAAAATCTCTCACTGCCTCCATTTCTTCCCCTTCTATTTGCCAGGAGGTGATGGGACCAGTGGCCATGATCTTCGTTTTTTTGATGTTGAGCTTCAGACCATATTTTGCGTTCTCCTTTCACCCTCATTAAAAGGTTCTTTAATTCCTCCTCACTTTCTGCCATCAAGGTTGTGTCATCTGCATATCTGAGGTTGTTGATATTTCTTCTGGCAATCTTAATACCAGCTTGGGATTCATCCAGTCCAGTCTTTCGCATGATGAATTCTGCATATAAGTTAAATAAGCAGGGAGACAATATACAGCCTTGTCGTACTCCTTTCCCAATTTTGAACCAATCAGTTGTTCCATATCCAGTTCTAACTGTAGCTTCTTGTCCCACGTAGAGATTTCTCAGGAGACAGATGAGGTGATCAGGCACTCCCATTTCTTTAAGAACTTGACACTTCTGGAAATGTTTATTGGGAACAGTCTCTCCAAATGGAAGTCTCCTTGAGCCACCAAAGCCATCAGGTATTGCCTGTCTTCCTCCTCTCCCCCTCCGCCCCATTTCTTTTTGTAATGTCTAGGAGTACTATAGGGCTTCCTAGAGGAGATTTTGTGCTGTTTGGCTCCTTTGCATTGAAAAAAATGGCTGAGACAATTCATATTTTTTCCTTAGTGCTTTTAAATATTTTGGTACATGTTTGAATATCCAGTAAAATAGTACAGAGAAGACTTTACAGTTGATTACATGCAGAGTATTCAATTCACCACTTTATATGTTAACTAGTAATTCATTCTTTTTAGCAGTTTTCACTTGTTTCAGCACTTCTGTTTTTACTGTTGAGTTGCTAGTTTTTATCTGGGTGATAAGAAAAAAATGGCAAAAGCAATGCTACTTTTTTTTATCCTCTAAGTAAAGAACCTTGCCACTTTAGATAAGATAAAATTCCCTTGGGCTCCATCCAGATTGAGGCAGGCACATCACTCATGTATGGAGTGATCCCTCATAGACACAGAGGCATCAGGGGGGCCTTGGCCCCCACAACAGGCACAGATCCCTGGCAGCTGAGGCGCAGCAGCAGGTGGGTTTGTCTAGTGGGTAGGTGGATGGAGGCAGCAGGTGAGGACCCTGCTGGAGGTAGGCTCTGTTCACCCTCCAGGCACCCTCTGCCATGTGCCCCCACCCCAGCTGCCCAGTCCTCCAGGCAGCGCAACACTTGCCCTGCCCTGGGCACATGGGGCAACTGATAGGACACGAGAGAGGCTGGTTCTCCCCTCCCCCACCACATGGAAGCCGCCTTCCCTTGGTCCAGTTAACTCAGTATTATCTCCATTGACTGGCAGCGGCTCTGCAGAATTTCAAGGTGTCTCTCCCAGCCCTGCCTGGAGATGCTGGACATTGAACCCAGGACCTTCTGCACGCAAAGCAGATTCTCTTACCACGGAGTTACAGCGTCATCTTTTGCATAGGATGGACCACAACAATAACAGCACATCACAAAATTTGACTTTGTATATGTGTTTTTAAAATTCATATCCCGTGGGTCTCGATTGCTCAAGCTGCTGTACATCAGGTCGCGAAGGAGTCTCAGTCCTGGCAGTGCCTGGAGTAGGAGCTGCTTAGTTGGAGCAAGCTTGCCCTGCCATGGGCCTCCAAATTGCTATTTATTAGAACGGAGTAATAAGCAAATCCACCAGTAAAAGTTTTAGAACTGTTGTGTTGATTACAGAAAATGAAAAAACTTCCCCATTTACTAAGTAATAGTAATAGTAGCTTAATTACTGATTTATATTACTTGTTAAAATATTTTTTGCCTTCACGGCACTGTTCTAGGATACATTACAATTAAGTATAAAGCATTCAGTAAAGTATACTTCTTATTATTTCAAAATACCAGCAACTGGAGTACCTGAAAACAAAAGGGAATGGCTTAAGTGTCAAGAAGTTTATTGATCTATGTAGGATTCATGTTTTTACATTGATACAATGTGCATTTCTTTTAAGTTGTGTGTGTGGGGTGTTTAACTGTAAGCTTAGTACTCTTGTTCAACCACTTTAGGGGGAGACTTCCTAGCTGGTAAGTAAAACATGTTTTTACACCAGATAATTTGTAATTATCTTCCCATAATGTGTATGGTTTGGGAAGCAGAAAAAGTACTGGAGCTGTTTGAATTCTATAATGGCAAAGTAGCACAGATTAGTGAGATATGTTCATTCATCCAGGTCAAAACTATTTCAGTGGTATTTTGAGCTAGCTGATTAGGGAAGGTATCGGGGAACTCTTTGTATGTTCAGTTCTGCAAATAGGTTCTGTAGTTTAACAGACGAGACAAAAAGCAGTAATTTATGGTATTCATAATGTGAACAACCTTTAACTTGTTTTAAGAAAATGTGAGGACTGCATTTGTTGATACAAACCCAAAAAGTGTATATTTCTACAGTAATATTTAGAATGTTAAAATGATGGGTAATGTTGTTAATGCTTATTTAATTTTGCAATGTTGGATTTAATTTGGAAAGGAGAATCTCTTTCTGTTTTTGTTTTTGTGCAACCAATTTGAAACTAACACATGCCAAAGAAAGTTGTTCATGGCCCTTGGGAAATCTTTGTTCAAATAGCATCCCTTTTTGAAAATGCCTGCCAATAAACTGTCACTCGAAATTCACACACCTGCCAATTACAACTCTGCTCTAAACATTCTCTTCTTTATGACGGGAGAACTCTCTGGATCCAAGTTGGATTCTGCCAGAATTGTATCATATATACTCATACGTTGGTTCTCAAATGCCTTGTGACTTGAACGTTTTGGCTCCTGAATGCCGCAAACCTGGAAGTAAGTTTTCCGGTTTGCGAACTTTATTTGGAAGCTGAATGTCCGAAGCGGCTTCTGTGGCTTCCCCTTGAGTGCAGGAAGCTCCTGCAGCCAATCTGAAACCGCACCTTGGTTTTTGAACATTTTCAGAAGTCGAACAGACTTCTGGAACGGATTCCGTTTGAGAACCAAGGTACAGCTGCATTTGGATATGCTTGTTCTCAATAAAGGAAAAAATACCAGCAGTCTGGGCTAATATAACTTGTGATTTCTGTTGTCTATGTTCCAGTAACCTCTAGGGTGGACCACTGGAATGTGTTATATATTGGGCTGCTTTTGAAGACAGTTCAGAAACTGCAGCTAGTGCAGATTTAGTGGTCAGATTGTTGAACATGACAGGATGGTCTGAACATATAACACAACATATAACACCACTTCTGGCACAGAAGTGACAGTTTAAAGGTAGGAAAACCAAGTTTTTGTTTGTTAATAGGAATCTGGAATCACCAAGCGTTCAAGATAATGTGTGGTGGCCGCCTGCCATTAGAATTTGCAGCACTACCTGAAAATTGTTTTGCCTTTGCTTTTTTGCTTTGATTCAAGAAACTTGGAGTGGAAGGAGAGTAATTTATTGGTGCAGTTCTGTGATGTCTTAGTGGAGGGCTTCTTGCAGAACAGCTCTGGAACATATTGGAGTTTGTATTGCATTATGAGGAACATGGTAAATCCAGAAGATCCAAGAGACTCTACCATATAATCTTGAGAGTCCAATGGGTCATTAAAAGGTCTTGAAAGGGAGTTGTTCAAATTCTTGCATGTTAGTTTGTGCAAATGGAAAGAACAATGTTAAACAACAATTGATGACCTCCTTCTACCGGTCCACAGTAGAAAGTGTCCTCTCATATTGTACCACAGTGTGGTACATTGGCTTGACAGCCACAGGCAGAAAGTCTTTACAGAGCATGGTGAACACAGCACATTATATCATGGGCTGTCCCCTCAGCCTGCTAGATGACATCGCAAGGGATCATTGCCTTAGGAGAGCGAGAAAAATTTTCAGGGACGATTCACATCCTGGCCAGCACCTCTTTAATCTTCTACCCTTGGGCAGGAGATATAGAAGTATAATCATACCAACAGGCTAAAAAACAGTTTCTATCCATGGGCTGTTAGGCTGCTGAACGGAAAATAATATAGTGCAACTGACTTTTGGGGTTGATATGTTGTGCGACAAGCACACAGAGTGCAATGAGATTGAGTGTTTGGGGAGGAGGCTCGGTTAATTTCATTGTACACAGGTTGTACATTGACAATAAAGGTATTATTATTATTATTATTACTACTACTACTATTTTCTGGTTTTGGAGTCACTTTTGTCACACAGTGATCTTCAGGTAAGTTAGAACCACCTTTCCGGGGGTAGGAGTTTTTCACTAGCCACTGCTGGATTCAAGCTGTCATTTTGTACAAGTGTGGAACAACATGTTGGAGGGCATGTACCACAGACTACTGTTGGATGGTTAAGTAACCAACAAACATACTTTTAGGCCAAAATTATTACTATTTATAAAGCACCAACAGTGTATTTATTTAAAAGATGTTGAAGCCGTCCATTGGTAAAATTATCTGGGACATGATTAAAAATAGGAAAAACAATATAGAATAGCAATAAAATAAAGTAAATGAGAACCAGTGTAGAAGAAAGTCAGCATAAAAATTCAGCAGAGCAGATGAAATTTAACCAGCCAGTTCACATTCCATGGCCCAAAGCCTGGACTAATAAAAACATATTTATCAGGCCCTGAAGAAACAACACCGGCTGCCCATGTAACTTGGGCAATTTAGCTCCATTGGACTCAATATGATTTACAGTGGTGCCTCGCAAGACAAAATTAATCCGTTCCGCGAGTGTCTTCGTCTAGCGGTTTTTTCGTCTTGCGAAGCAACCCTATTAGCGGCTTAACGGATTAGCGCTATTAGCGGTTTAGCGGCTATTAAAGGCTTATCAGCTTAGCGGATTAGCTGCTAAATGGCTATTAAAGGCTTAGTGGCTTAGATAAAGGGGGGGGGGGAAGCGAGAAAAAAAACTCAAGACTCGCAAGACATTTTCGTCTTGCGAAGCAAGCCCATAGGGAAATTCGTCCTGCGAAGAAACTAAAAAACGGAAAACCCTTTCGTCTAGCGGGTTTTCCGTCTTGCGAGGCATTCGTCTTGCGGGGCACCACTGTACTTTTGAGTATGGATTGTATGAATGGTGCCTGGTGAGCCATCCTGGAGAGGGAATTCCATGAACCTGGTGCCATGACTTTTCACTACACACCAGATGATGAGAGGGAAACTGGAGGTGAACATCAGATGTTCAGCATACTCCTGTTGTGGAAGGTAGTCCCCTGGTTCCCACCATACATGATGTTTTACAGCATATGCAAAAACATGCATCTGCAGTGGCTCCCCACTTGCAGGATGCTCTCCCCGGGGAGGGTTGGCTGGTGCCTTCATTAAACGCCTCTAAGTGCCAGGAGAAAACATTGCTTTTTAACCACGTCTTTGGCTGATTGACATCCCGTGCCTTTTTAAATGTGTTGTGGAAGGGGGATTCTTGGGTGGTTGTTGCTTTTATTTTTATTGTGCATATTGTGTCTTTTATGTTGTAGTTTTATGTTGTTAACTGTCCTGAGATCTATGTGCATAGAGTGGATGATGATGATGATGATGATCCCAAACAATTTATACTCTGAAGTCTCAGAGTGGGAAGAGAACAAAAGGAGGGAAAAGGCAAGGATAATAAAGAATATTTGTGAACCAATGCCGATACTTGTACAGACTTGTACATAGTAAATGTTTTCATACATGATTAAGATTTAATTGATTTTTAAAAAAAATATTTGATTGATATCCATAACTCTGGAGCATCTATATGCACAGCTTTAGTTGTGACCTATTGTCAGTACAAAACAAATTACTGCTCCTACTGCTACATTGTGCCTGGGGATTCACAGATGGGATTCATTTTGAGGTCAGGATTTGAAGGAAGAAGAGAGGTAACCCCCCTTTATATTCTTATAACTTGAATTGAAACAGCTTTTGAAGACTATGAGAACTACTTTTTTGGAGTCAGTTTTGTGACATGTACATAACATAAGTGACATGTACTGCCTCCCTTAAATTTTCACGTTGGAAAAAAATCTTGCTCCTTTGCCAAGAACATGTTCGTATTTTTTGTTTATTTCAAGATAAATTTGTAGATATAAACAAGTAATGGTGTTAATAAGTAAGCCACCTGTCACTGTGAGAATGCAACTGATCCTGTTACGGATTGCTACTACAGCCATTCTGTGCTTAGCAAAGGAGGGGAGCTTTATAACTCCGTGTTCTGTTCCTGGTACTTGTAGTACACAGATATTTGATGGAGTGAAAAATTTAGTGGCAGAATTAAGACAACGGAGACAAATGACAGAAGTTATATGTGGTTCTTATTATCAACCAGTGTCTGAGTTTTACAAAATCTGTTTACAAGTTTAGGGAACTGTTTCTTGCTTAAGGAGGAAAGTCATGAAACCAGCAGAAACAGCCAGATGGCACCTAGTGGGAGATGCAGTATTTTCCTCATGAATTGGGCTGTCTGTGCTTGGAAACAATCATGTAATTATACTGAGAAATTGACAAATTTTGCACTTCCTTCTCTAACAGCAGTAAGTGAAAGGTGAGGTCTTTAAAAGCAGGTTACCCATTTTCAAAGCATCGCGTGTTTACCCAGTTTATGCAACTTAACCAGTGTTCCTCTCTTTTGGCTGCCCAGAGGATAGGTGTAGCTGAAATGGAGAGGAAGTCAAGAATCAGCACTTACTATAAACCAGGCTCCCTCAACCTCGGTGCTCCAGATGTTTTGAGACTACAATTCCCATCATCCCTGACCACTGGTCCTGCTAGCTAGGGATCATGGGAGTTGTAGGCCAAAAACATCTCTAGAGGGCCGAGGTTGAGGAAGCTTGCTATAAATGGTAAAATGGTTAATTACTTAGAGGGCTTTTGTTATACTCTTCATAGAAGACAAGACACAAAGGTATGGTGGCAGAGAATCTTGAGCTACCTAAGGCAGCAAAAGTAGTGTGCACAAAAAGGAGACAGAAGCTCCTCATTGAGATTCCACGCAGTTTGCCATTATGAATTTGCTAAAATTCCAAAGTTTCTTGGAATGGTAGGAATAATAATAAATAAATAATAATAATAATAATAATAATAATAATTATTATTATTATTAATTACTTATACCCTGCCCATCTGACCAGGCCTCCCCAGCCACTCTAGGAAAGCTTTGACTTGATATTATGATATTATAGAGTGTGACACATAGGAAAGATGGCCCTCTAGGACCTTGGGAGATTTAATGAGGCAAAGATCTTCACCATGCTGCTGATGGCTGAGAGTCAAACCATCCATCAGATGCTTACTGCTTAGAGGTCTTTTGCTGTGAGCAATCTTCTGTAAATGTTGCTGTTCGTTTTTGGGTCTAAGCCAATTTCATTTCTTTCTTGCATACTTTGGTTGATGCAGCTGCTTGTCATGTATTTGACGTGTCCTTTTGATGTTGGTGACACGGACGGTTCCCCCCTCCAACAGTGTTTGTACTTCTTAAGTGGAGCTTGTAGCTTGGTGCTCTACCTTTGTTAGACTTTATACAAGTCATCCTTCATTGTTTCCTAACATTTACTGGGGCACCACACTGAGGTTGTCTGCTCATAGTTGGTTCACACTTTCCCAGACAAATATGAAAACTGCCGTTTTTTGGGGTACAGTATGTATACGTGGCAGGAGTGGGGACAAACAATGACACGATGACTGTGATCTGGGGAATACAGTGGTACCTCAGTCTCAGTCTCAGTCAGTTTTATTGCACATAGCCAAAGGCTGCCGCAATGTACACAGAATTATTTGACAATTAAAAGAAAATATACTGAATTGGTAAAAAAAGACTTAAAACATTTATATTATTAAAACATTACGTACTCTAAACAAAGCTATAAAAGTACCCCAATGTACAAATAAAAACATTAAACAATAAAATTCATAAGCTAAAATCATCACATGGTCACTAATGTTAAAAACAATATCAATTAATACAGTGTGCAATTTATACTCAGAGTTTGGTGACAAAGATAGAGCATAGCCTGAGGTAGGTAGATAGGATCAAACAAATTCATCTCCTTTACAGTTAATGGCTGCCTTGGCTATATAATTTGCTCTAATTTTCCTAGCAGCAGTTGCAAAAAGTGCTACCCGCCAGGTCACATACTTATCTGTGTCTGCAAGGAGATATAACATCATATCAAGGGGGTTCTGGCCAGGGGACCCTGTCATTATAGGTACCAAAAATCTTTTTCTTGCATCATTATATAATGCATAAGGTCCTCTACTTCAGAACATCCCCTAATGCAAACACGTTCGTTTTTTGGTATGCCTCTATGTCTCCCATCTCTATAAGCAGAGCTTATTGTATTTAGTCGTAGCTCTGTAAAAGCTTTTCGAAGCTGTGCAAAAGTCAATTCATTAAAATAAGATATGTATTCATTGACCTCTCTAAGTTTAAAATACAATGGGGCGCATGTAGATGTGCACATAGAGTTTAGATCGTTTTTAGTTGCCACTGCCCTTATGGTTCGTTTAAAAATATTTTTCTGTGAATATAAGGGGAGTTCTTTAATCTCAGTCACTGAGAGGTCATATTTGCCCATCAGTTGGGCAGCATGATGTACCCAGTTTTTAAAGGGTAATCCATTTGAGAGCTCAATCAGGCATTTTTTTGGTAGCCTAGTGTTGTCCATCTGTTGAACTCTAAACCAGTAACAGAGAATTCTTTTATCTATTTGGCTCTCTATGCTCAACATGCAAGTTTCCAACCTGACCATGGCAGATTGCACGTCTTTGGGTAAACCTAAAAGAACTCTTAAAAAATAATTCTGTGGGGGTTCCAGACCGGAGACCTTTGAGGTACCCCAAACCTCTGCACCATATAAAATCTGGGCCATTGTTTTTGCTTTATACACAGATAGAGCTGGGTTGACCAGATTTCCACCTTTACATGCAGCGAATTTCAGAATGGCTTTTGCTGATTTAAAGGCTTGCAATTTAATATTGGATAGCTGTGTATTCCAAGAGGCTGTTTCTGAATAAATCAATCCCAGATATTTAAACGTATTTACTTGGTTTATGATGCGTTCATCCAGGTGCCAAACATGCTTTTTAGAATGCTTCCCAAATACAATGACCTGCGTCTTATCATAGTTTATAGATAAAGCATTCCTCGTGCAATATGAACTTAATTTTGCAAGCAGCCGTCTCAGGCCCACCTGGGTTCTAGATACAAGTACTAGGTCATCAGCATACATTAAAACTGAGAGTTTTTGGTCGAGAATTGTAACAGGGGCAAACTGTAGGCCCTCCAGTTCTTTAACCATGTCATTAATATAAAAATTGAACAGGAAAGGTGCCAAAATGCATCCCTGTTTGACTCCAGTAGTGGTCTTAATTCTAGTGGTGAGATGGCCAGCCAGATCCACCTTTACTTGTATTGATGTGTCAGTATATAATGTTTTGATGAGAAATAATAGACGGAGGTCTATATTTGTCTTTTCCAATTTTTGCCACAATGCGTGTCTTGGGACCTATCGAAAGCTGACTTTAGATCGATAAAAGCAACATATAATTTTTGCTTCAAATTATGGATGTATTTACATAGCAGAAAGTTCAGCACAAAGCACTGGTCCAATGTGGATTTACCTCTTTGGAAACCTGCCTGGACTTCAGATATCACCTTATTTGTATCTGCCCATTCTTCTAGTCTCCCAAGAAGGAGCCTGGCATATAGTTTGGAGGCTACATCTAACAAACTAATGGGTCTATAATTGGCAGGGTTTTTCTTATCGCCCTTTTTATAAATTGGGGCAATTATACTCAACTTCCACCCTTCAGGTATATGACCTGAGCTGTTAATGTATGAAAACAATTTTGCAAAAATGGGTGACCAGAAATCAGGTCTTATCTTATAGCTCTCCATTGGGATCATGTCTTCTCCTGGAGCTTTATTAGCTAGTTGGCTTGCGATTAGCCTCTTAATCTGATTGGGCGTGACGTCTGGCCATTCTGGCAGTTCTGATAACTGAGTATAGTAAACTTGTGGGGGTAGGTCAGGACAGGGGCCATATATTTCTGTAAAATATGTCACCCAATCCTTTCCTTGGACAGATGCTTCTAACGAGTAGCCCAGCCCATTGGTGCCTTGGGCAACCAGATGCCAAAATTTCCGTGAGTCCTTCTGAAGTGCTGCATCTCCCAATTCTTTCCACTGTTGTTCATAATATATTTGTTTCTTGCTTTTAAGTAATAATTTATAGTTGTTTCGTAACTGGGCTACCTCAGCTTGTAGGGCAAGATTGTGCTTATCCAGTTTTAACTTCAATTTTCTAAGTACCCTAGCTAGGCATTTTTTGCTATTCTGACATTCCTTATCAAACCAAGTCTGTCTCTTAAACTTTTTGTTTTTTATCACACTAGCTGTGGTCATCAGTGGGCGCATTCGGTTGATTATGTTCTCATAAAGTCCAATTACGTTTCCTGTTTCTAACAACATTTCCCCCTTTAATAGAGCAAATTCATGGGAATCCAGGATCTGAATCATTTTTTCTTGGACCTGTGCATTCCATTTTAACCTTTTATTTCCAAGTGTCAGATATTCTGTTTCATCCAATAATTTAGAAAAGGCAGGAGAAAAGAATAATGTCAGAGATAACTCAAGTGGAAAGTGGTCACTTTCAGCACTGGGAATTATCCTGAAGGTATCTCGGTTAACTGGCACATTATTAGATGTTAGGATATAATCTATGGTGCTAGTAAATCCTCTGGGGGAGATAAAAGTAAAATAACCCTCTTGATCCCCTTGACCGTGCCCATTGCATAACAAAAGGTTATGCTTTATTATAAGTTCACAAAGATGTTTCCCAGCGCGATTAGGTGTGGTGTCCATTGCTGCCCTCTGACAGATTTCAGGTTCGTCCTCCAAGTTTAGACCAGATAATATTGTATTTTGTGGGGAAACAAGGCCGATCCGGGCATTGAAGTCACCTTCCAAGATAAACCGAGGGTTAGGTGACAGAGAGTCTATACTTTCGAGTAGTTGGTCAAGTTTATCCCAATATGATCTCAGTTCTCCACAAGACTTTACTGGAGGTATATACACACATATGCAATAAGTATTTCTCAGGAGACTATCAGAAAGGGACAACACTAAAAAATTAGGGGTGGTCAACGAGGGACACTGTTGAATTGATACATTAAGAGAGGTTGACACCAGCACCGCCAGCCCCCCACTAGGCCTTCCATACTTTACAGTTTTAAGAGCTGGTTGTGTGTAACTTGTAAAACCCTGTAACCATAGTGCCCTCTTTTGCCCAGGTTTCTTGAAGAAAGATGATATCATGTGTTTGTAGATAAGAACAGAAATCACTGTCTTGGATCTTAGAATCATAGAATCATAGAGTTGGAAGAGACCACAAGGGCCATCGAGTCCAACCCCCTGCCAAGCAGGAAACACCATCAGAGCACTCCTGACATATGGTTGTCAAGCCTCTGCTTAAAGACCTCCAAAGAAGGAGACTCCACCACACTCCTTGGCAGCAAATTCCACTGTCAAACAGCTCTTACTGTCAGGAAGTTCTTCCTAATGTTTAGGTGGAATCTTCTTTCTTGTAGTTTGGATCCATTGCTCCGTGTCCGCTTCTCTGGAGCAGCAGAAAACAACCTTTCTCCCTCCTCTATGTGACATCCTTTTATATATTTGAACATGGCTATCATATCACCCCTTAACCTCCTCTTCTCCAGGCTAAACATGCCCAGCTCCCTTAGCCGTTCCTCATAAGGCATCGTTTCCAGGCCTTTGACCATTTTGGTTGCCCTCCTCTGGACACGTTCCAGTTTGTCAGTGTCCTTCTTGAACTGTGGTGCCCAGAACTGGACACAGTACTCCAGGTGAGGTCTGACCAGAGCAGAATACAGTGGCACTATTACTTCCCTTGATCTAGATGCTATACTCCTATTGATGCAGCCCAGAATTGCATTGGCTTTTTTAGCTGCCGTGTCACACTGTTGGCTCATGTCAAGTTTGTGGTCAACCAAGACTCCTAGATCCTTTTCACATGTACTGCTCTCAAGCCAGGTGTCCCCCATCTTGTATTTGTGCCTCTCATTTTTTTTGCCCAAGTGCAATACTTTACATTTCTCCCTGTTAAAATTCATCTTGTTTGTTTTGGCCCAGTTCTCTAATCTGTCAAGGTCGTTTTGAAGTGTGATCCTGTCCTCTGGGGTGTTAGCCACCCCTCCCAGTTTGGTGTCATCTGCAAATTTGATCAGGATGCCCTTGAGTCCATCATCCAAGTCGTTGATAAAGATGTTGAATAAGACCGGGCCCAAGACAGAACCCTGTGGCACCCCACTAGTCACTCTTCTCCAGGATGAAGAGGAACCATTGATGAGCACCCTTTGGGTTCGGTCAGTCAGCCAGTTACAAATCCACTGAGTGGTAGCATAGTCAAGACCGCATTTTACCAGCTTCTTTACAAGAATATCATGGGGCACCTTGTCAAATGCCTTGCTGAAATCAAGGTAGGCTACATCCACTGCGTTCGCTTCATCAACCAGGCTTGTAATTCTGTCAAAAAACGAGATCAGGTTACTCTGACATGACTTATTTTTCAGAAATCCATGCTGACTATTGGTGATCACAGCATTCCTTTCTAGGTGCTCACAGACTGTTTGCTTAATGATCTGCTCCAGAATCTTCCCTGGTATTGATGTCAGACTGACTGGGCGGTAATTATTTGGGTCCTCTCTTTCCCCCTTTTTGAAAATAGGGACAACATTTGCCCTCCTCCAGTCTGCCGGGACTTCGCCTGTTCTCCAGGAATTCTCAAAGATGACTGCCAGTGGTTCTTGTTCGTCCACCCTGTTACATTCCATGAGAGAAGTTTAATTGTTTTACAATGATTTACTCTTAGTCAATTGTTGGCCGATGTGCTCTCGGAGTTTACCAGTTTTTGAGGCAACAGGTTATTGCTAATGCTAGTGGAATAATCCAGATGTTCGATTATTTCAGTCGTCGTATATAAAGTGCTCACATTTATAATCACTGGGCCTTTTCTTTGCAAATTGTTTGCCAATGGGGATTTCTTGGGTGTATTTCCTGACTCCTCCTCTTCTAAATATCACATCTTTGTCCAATACTCCGGTGGTTCTATAGTTATCATTCTGTTGTGGCCATTGGATCTATTATCAATCTCTGCCTCTGGTTCTTTAATCTCTTTCAATGTCTGGCTCATAAGATCAAGCCTCTTGATAACTGTTTGTTGCTCTTCCTGAGGGAGATTCCTAAAGGAGCTGAGAAAATCCTCTTCCAAAGGATTTACAGAGTGCTCAGATTCCTGAAGATGATTGTCTAGAGGAATCGGCTGTTCCTTTTGGCTCACCTGGTTATTTTGATGTTGGGCATGATCCTGCGGATTCAACTCAGGCATGTCTGTTTCCTCCCCACCTGCCAAGTTTTTTTGTGATGTCATTACTTCCATTGGGGGTCCAGGCTTTGGTTTTGTGAGCCCCTCTGAAGCAGCAGTCCTCATCTTACATAAGGGTGCAACGATAGAATTGCGAAATACCCGGGTTGGAAAAACTCCTCTGCTTGACAATCTGAATTTCAGCTTGTGAATCAGTGAGGGCAGTCTAGTAGAGGAAAAAGTTAACATAATTTTTTGGCTTTGATTTGTGGTACTCAATAACGAGGTCGATCTCTGTAAGTCCCATGCCAAGTAAGTCTGATAAATGTCGTTTGGAACGCTGGGCACCTTTCCAGCTAGGAGTTTGATCTGGCCTTCCACAAATTGTCATGCAGATCTTTTTTGGTTGGAAGATTAAATAAGAAGAGTTTGTTTTGAGAGCCTCTGCACGTTCTATGTTGAGCTTAGGGGTCTGCTCTTGTCGTCGCCAATTTCCTTTGGTACGATGGTGTTCTGTTGATGCCTGCTTGTTATTAACTGATAAACTGTGGACCTCTTTGGATAACTGGGTTATTTGAGAGGCAATACCTCTAATTTGCTGGAAGATATGCTCAACCGTTCTTGCAATTAGAGTTAATTGGGTGCTCTCCCTACTTGTTATTCCTTCCTCTCTGAGGAGCACAGGATCAGCTTGCCCCATTGCTGGATCCAGTTCCACGCTCTCACCTTGAATACTCTCCCCACACTCACAATCATCTTCAAGAGGAGAAAACCGGTTTTTTGTTGGAACTGTAAAAGCAGATTTGTTAAAAAAGTCCTCTATTTTAGATTGTTTGGGAACCGGTGAGAGAGCTACATCCTCTGGGTCCCTGTGGCGTTTACTAGCAGGCATAGCGTCACCGTGGGGAGTAAACAAGGAGAGGTTTCCCCAACCAAAAAAGAGAGAAAAGAATAGAAAGTGCTCAGTTTGTTCAATTTAAGAGCTTCTCTGTGTGGAGGCTGCCAGGAGTTTCAGGAACAAGGTATAGAAGGGAGTTGGCGGTTAACAGCTAGCAGCTGGCAGCCTGCCCAGGATGCTTCACAGAACTTGCCCAGGATGTTTCTCATAGGATAGACAAGAAGGTGCTGTTAGAATCTCAGTAAGTTAAAAAGTAGAGAAGTAAAAA
Organism: Podarcis pityusensis; assembly: GCF_964106645.2. Taxonomy (NCBI): domain Eukaryota; kingdom Metazoa; phylum Chordata; class Lepidosauria; order Squamata; family Lacertidae; genus Podarcis; species Podarcis pityusensis. Next base: position 62,828,604 of record NC_138036.1, read on the forward strand.
AGGAAAAATTACTTCCCTGGGTGGCAGTCAATGCTAATTACAGTCCTGTTATCTGCGGAGCTCCGAAGCCTGCTTGCTAAGCCGTCGCCATCTTGGAAAGATAGTGGTACCTCGGGTTAAGTACTTTATTCATTCCGGAGGCCCGTTCTTAACCTGAAACTGTTCTTAACCTGAAGCACCACTTTAGCTAATGGGGCCTCCCACTGCCGTTGCGCCGCCAGAGCACAATTTCTGTTCACGTCCTGAAGCAAAGTTCTTAACCTGAAGCACTATTTCTGGGTTAGCGGAGTCTGTAACCTGAAGCGTCTGTAACCTGAAGCGTATGTAACCTGAGGTACCACTGTACAAACTTTCTTTGTTGCATTGCTACATCATCTCTATGTAGCAGTAAGCATAGAAATCTTTCCATCATGAAGGGCTCTGTTTGCATTTCCTGAATATTGCAGAGTGTAGAGCATCCCTCTCTTCCAACCCTTCTCTTCCATCTCTCACTTGATGGTTCTCACTTTGGGAGACCAGGAGGGTTCTGTGAGGGCACATCTTCAAAGCAGTTTTGTGTGCTTGGATTTTTGCATTGTACAAACATCTGGCTGTTACTCTTTCCTAGTGTGGACATGCAGACTTATGTTTCCAGGTTCAGATATGCATAAAAGGCACTGCTGAACCCTTCTAAGCTCTCCATTGATTCCTGTTTAATATCTTCTGCAGAACTGGAAGTATTCCTGTTGCTGTAATTATTTAGGTAATTTCTGTACTTGATAAAAAGCGTTTCCCATAGGTAACGTTTTTCAAGCTTGACATTTTTCTATCTATCGCTCTTTCTCTTCTGAACCTTGAGGGAATGGCTACCTAACGGCTCCTTATGCAGTGCTTGTCCCTTTTGTCTCCTATTTCATACTTCATAAGTTGCCGTCTAAGGAGCAGTTTTTGCTCCATGTTTCCAGATGATCTGCAGTTGACATACAGCAGTCTTTGCTACACTAGACATGACACCTTTCATGCAACAGCAATTGCACGGTTTATTTGTTTTTTAAGTAAAAAAGTAAAAGATCAGTAAAAGTAGTCAGTTCCTACCCTCTTACACCAGCTGTTTTCCTGGTCAATATTCAGGATGGAGGCTCCTGCACTTGATATTTGGCAAGAACCCTCCCATTGGCACTAATGGAAGCTTTCCTTGCAGTGCAAATAGTAGATGCTGGAGGGCAATTCAAATAAAGACTACAGTGGAAGAGTCAAAGAGTTAAAGCCTGCTTCCTCTCTCCAAGGTCATAGTCTGGATCAGGGCCCCTGCACCTATTTGCTTTAAAAACAAAACAAAACAATTTAAATTGCTGATTGTAAGAAATTGTGTCAGATTTAGTTAGGTACTTGGTTCTGGTTGTATCCTCCAAGAGCTGCAGAAGGTTTGGCTCGGTTATTCTCTGATGAGGAGCCATCAAAATGGTAAATGATATTTAGTCTGCATCAGCCATAAAAGAGGAAGAGAGTGACAGAATTTTAGTATTTCCTGTGCCTGGGACTTGTCCAGACAAGGATCTTCTCTTCAGCACCAGCTACATGTTAACTGAATTGGATTCCAGGGCCAAATGCTGGAATTGAGGCAGGAAGTAAATTTCTGTGCAGAGCAGCCACGGTGTGGCTCTAAGCATAATAATTTGATTTTAAAAGCTATACAAGCCTGACCCTTGTAGACTTCGATCTGGAGCTTATTTCCCTGCAATTATAAAGGTAAAAACAGCATTGGAACTATATATAAGTGATAAAGCGTCGTGGAGGCAGCAGCAAAAGCATTTCCCTTTCCTCTAGTGTTTTAAACAAAATTACAACCTTAGATATTCTCCTCAGTCCAGGAGTCATGTAACTTCCTGAGCTCTATTATTACCTGCCAGACTTTCCAGTGGTAAAGAGCCATGGCCAGCATTTAAGGTCGTCTTGGTCTTTTGGCTCCCTTCACAGACACCTTTCGTTTATGGAGGTGAAAGAGCCTTGAAGTTGTGCAGACTATATTTTCATACAAGTCATTATTTATTATATCACTACAAAAACAAAAAAGCTATCCTGAGCATGTCTTAATTTCTATAGACTACCACTCATTTTCTATTGTCCAAATTTCCCCCCTGAATTAAATATGTCCTGTAGTTGGTAATATTGCAGCCAACTGGTACAGTGATCTCTAACTTCTTTGTAAGGTTTCAGTTTCAATTGACCATACTCCTCTATTAGGAGCTGTTTGTATGTTGCCCAATTTCCCCCCATATTCCCTTTTTTAACTGAAAACGCTTCCAGTGATGACACTGTCTTGGGCTCTAACAAACTTTGGTATTTTATCCACACTTTATATAGTGCATTCCTAATTATGTGATTAGTAAACCCTTTGTGTGTTTTGGCCTTGTTATACCTAAGATATGCATGCCAGACGTGCATTTTATTCCAGCCCTCTAAATCCAAAATATCTGTATTGTCTAATAACATCCAGTCCCTAATCCAACATAAGCATGAGGCTTCATAATAGATTCTTAGGTCTGGAAGTGCAAAGCTCCCCCTTTCTTTTTTGTCTGTTAATAATTTGTATCTTATGCGTGGCTTCTTTCCCTGCCAAATGAATTTAGTTAAATCTTTCCTCCATGTTTCAAAACACTCCATTTCCCCTATAATAGGGATCATTTGAAAAGAAATAGCATTTTTGGGAGTATATTCATTTTAATGACAGAGATTCTGCCCCATAATGTCAATTGTAACCTAAACTAGATATCCATGTCATTTTTTATTTCTTTCCAAATTCTTTTATAGTTGTCTTCAAACAGATTGATATTCTTCATAGTGAGGTCAATTCCTAAATATTTGGCTTTCTTGACGATTAGTAGGCCCATTTTTTCTTGTAATTCCTTTTTCTCAGGATCCAGCATGTTTTTGACCATTCATTTCATTTTAGATTTATTCAGTTTGAACCCTGAGACCTTATCAAATTCCATCATTTTTTCTAAGGTTTTTGGAATACTTTCTTCTGGCTGTTCCACCATTAATATTAAATCATCTGCGAAAGCTTTCAACGTGAAGGCTTTTCCCCCAATGTTATCCCTTGTATACCTTGGTCTTTCCTTATGTCCAGTGTGAGTATTTCCAGGACTGTAATAAACAGTAAGGGGGAAAGTGGACAGCCCTGCCTGGTCCCTTTTTCTATTTGGATCTCTCTCTCTCTTTCTGTCTGAATATAATACAGAGCAATTTTCTTGAATGCCACAAAACTTCAAGTCTCTGTGCTTTATGTGTTGGCAGTGAGAGGTTGGGGAGAGAACTCTTAGTGCTGGAGGGAGCTGATACTGTTAACTCGTGTGTTGTTGCATTTCTTCAAATTGAAATGTCTTTCTAGCCAGTGGCATTTTGTGCTCGGTAATGGACATAGTTGGGGGATGCTGGGAATATTTGCCAGCCTTTATTTATTGGTTCAGATCCTTACTCTTTAGGGCGGCAGGTTAGTTTTTTCTTTTTCTTTTGGGACAGAATGATTTCTTCCAGTCTCTTGCTCAGCAAGGAAAGGCATCTTCTAAAACAGCCATTTTCACTTCCTCAGTGTCTTAGAAAGATTTTGGCAGTAGGATAATTATATCAGTAACAGTTCATACGAATTAGGAAATGGATTTTTTATTTGTAAATCAATAGTTTTGTATATAGCAATAGCATTTTGACAACGGAGACCTAATGGATAGAATGTTGTATTGATGCCACGAGGCACTTGCTTCCTACAGCATGTGATAGAATCAAACAGCCATGGGAGGAGGTACCTGTCAGGGACAGGACTGAGGAGGAATGGTGGGGGCCACTTCTCCTGAACCTTCCCGAGAACAGGAGGACAGTATAGATTTAGAAGAGTGGTTTGCAGACGGACATAGTTCTGAGACTGCAGAGGGGGAAAGCTGGGAAATATTGGAAGAGGAACAGCAGGAAGAAGAAACACTGGGGGAGAGATAGCTGACAGACTCCGGGTCTTTGGAGAGCATTCCTGACCTCCACCCCCAGGACTAGGCATGCATTGACAGTAGTAGGACAGAAAACTCAGAGGCAGAAAGCCCAGATCATCCGGTGCATGGATGACATACAGGAGAAACTGGAAAAATTAGAATATCGTGGAAAAGTTCATTTATTTCAGTAATTCAATTTAAAAGGTAAAACTAATATATGAGATAGACTCATGACATGCAAAGCGAGGTATGTCAAGCCTTTATTTGTTATAACTGTGATGCTTATGGTGTACAGCTGATGAAAACCCCAAATTAACAATCTCAGAAAATTAGAATATTGTGAAAAGGTGCAGTAGCTATTCAATCCATAACACCTGCAATGGGATCCTAGCCTTTAAATGGTCTCTCACTCTGGTTCAGTAGGAAGCACAATCATGCTGACCTGACAGTTCTGCAGAAAGCCATCACTGAGACCCTCCATAAGGAGGGAAAGCCTCAAAAGGTAATTGCAGAAGAAGTTGGATGTTCCCAAAGTGCTGTATCGAAGCACATTAATGAAAAGTTATGCGGAAGGGAAAAGTGTGGAAGAAAAAGGTGCACAAGCAGCAGGGATGACCGCAGCGTGGAGAGGATTGTCAGGAAAAGACCATTCAAACGTCATTGTCCAGAAAGTGGGAGAAGCAACAAGAGGAACAGCCATTTTAGATCTGGTCCTAACCAATGTCGATGACCTGGTTAGTGGGGTAGAAGTGAAAGGATCATTAGGCGCGAGTGATCATGCTCTTCTGAAGTTTACTATACAGCGGAAAGGAGCAGCAAGCATACTAGGACTCAATTTCTTGACTTTAAGAAAGCCGACTTCATAAAACTTAGGGAAGTGCAGGGTGAGATCCCATGGACAGTAATACTAAAAGGAAAGGGAGTTCATGATGGCTGGGAGTTTGTTAAGAGGGAGATAGTAAAAGCACAACTTCAGGCAATACCAATGAGATGGAAACATGGAAGGTGCCTAAGGAAGCCAGGGTGGCTATGTAAAGAACTTTTAACTGAGTTAAGATTAAAAAAGGATGTGTACAAAAAATGGAAAAGGGGGGAAACCACCAAAGAGGAATTCAAACAAATAGCCAGCACGTGTAGACACAAAGTCAGAAAAGCTAAAGCACAGAATGAACTCAGGCTTGCTAGAGAGGTTAAAAGCAACAAAAAAGGCTTTTATGGGTATGTTCGTAGCAAAAGGAAGAACAAAGAAACAGTGGGGTCACTCAGAGGAGAAGATGGTGAAATGCAAACAGGGGACACAGAAAGGGCTGAACTCCTCAATGCCTTCTTTGCCTCAGTCTTCTCCGATAAAGAAAACAATGCCCGACCTGAAGAATTTGGAGCAAATGATTCAGCAGAGGAAACACAGCCCAGAATAACTAAGGAGATAGTACAAGAATACTTGGCTAGTTTAGATGTATTCAAGTCTCCAGGGCCAGATGAACTGCATCCAAGAGTATTAAAAGAACTGGCAGATGTGATCTCAGAACCACTGGCAGTCATCTTTGAGAATTCCTGGAGAACAGGCGAAGTCCCGGCAGACTGGAGGAGGGCAAATGTTGTCTCTATTTTCAAAAAGGGGGAAAGAGAGGACCCAGATAATTACCGCCCAGTCAGTCTGACATCAATACCAGGGAAGATTCTGGAGCAGATCATTAAGCAAACAGTCTGTGAGCACCTAGAAAGGAATGCTGTGATCACCAATAGTCAGCATGGATTTCTGAAAAATAAGTCATGTCAGACTAACCTGATCTCGTTTTTTGACAGAATTACAAGCCTGGTAGATGAAGGGAACGCAGTGGATGTAGCCTACCTTGATTTCAGCAAGGCATTTGACAAGGTGCCCCATGATATTCTTGTAAAGAAGCTGGTAAAATGCGGTCTTGACTATGCTACCACTCAGTGGATTTGTAACTGGCTGACTGACCGAACCCAAAGGGTGCTCATCAATGGTTCCTCTTCATCCTGGAGAAGAGTGACTAGTGGGGTGCCACAGGGTTCTGTCTTGGGCCCGGTCTTATTCAACATCTTTATCAACGACTTGGATGATGGACTCAAGGGCATCCTGATCAAATTTGCAGATGACACCAAACTGGGAGGGGTGGCTAACACCCCAGAGGACAGGATCACACTTCATAGAATCATAGAGTTGGAAGAGACCACAAGGGCCATCGAGTCCAACCCCCTGCCAAGCAGGAAACACCATCAGATCACTCCTGACATATGGTTGTCAAGCCTCTGCTTAAAGACCTCCAAAGAAGGAGACTCCACCACACTCCTTGGCAGCAAATTCCACTGTCGAACAGCTCTTACTGTCAGGAAGTTCTTCCTAATGTTTAGGTGGAATCTTCTTTCTTGTAGTTTGGATCCATTGCTCCGTGTCTGCTTCTCTGGAGCAGCAGAAAACAACCTTTCTCCCTCCTCTATGTGACGTCCTTTTATATATTTGAACATGGCTATCATATCACCCCTTAACCTCCTCTTCTCCAGGCTAAACATGCCCAGCTCCCTTAGCCGTTCCTCATAAGGCATCGTTTGCAGGCCTTTGACCATTTTGGTTGCCCTCCTCTGGACACGTTCCAGTTTGTCAATGTCCTTCTTGAACTGTGGTGCCCAGAACTGGACACAGTACTCCAGGTGAGGTCTGACCAGAGCAGAATACAGTGGCACTATTACTTCCCTTGATCTAGATGCTATACTCCTATTGATGCAGCCCAGAATTGCATTGGCTTTTTTAGCTGCTGCGTCACACTGTTGGCTCATGTCAAGTTTGTGGTCAACCAAGACTCCTAGATCCTTTTCACATGTACTGCTCTCAAGCCAGGTGTCCCCCATCTTGTATTTGTGCCTCACATTTTTTTTGCCCAAGTGCAATACTTTACATTTCTCCCTGTTAAAATTCATCTTGTTTGTTTTGGCCCAGTTCTCCAATCTGTCAAGGTCGTTTTGAAGTGTGATCCTGTCCTCTGGGGTGTTAGCCACCCCTCCCAATTTGGTGTCATCTGCAAATTTGATCAGGATGCCCTTGAGTCCATCATCCAAGTCGTTGATAAAGATGTTGAATAAGACCGGGCCCAAGACAGAACCCTGTGGCACCCCACTAGTCACTCTTCTCCAGGATGAAGAGGAACCATTGATGAGCACCCTTTGGGTTCGGTCAGTCAGCCAGTTACAAATCCACTGAGTGGTAGCATAGTCAAGACCACATTTTACCAGCTTCTTTACAAGAATATCATGAGGCACCTTGTCAAATGCCTTGCTGAAATCAAGGTAGGCTACATCCACTGTGTTCCCTTCATCTATCAGGCTTGTAATTCTGTCAAAAAATGAGATCAGGTTAGTCTGACATGACTTATTTTTCAGAAATCCATGCTGACTATTGGTGATCACAGCATTCCTTTCTAGGTGCTCACACACTGTTTGCTTAATGATCTGCTCCAGAATCTTCCCTGGTATTGATGTCAGACTGACTGGGCGGTAATTATTTGGGTCCTCTCTTTTCCCCTTTTTGAAGATAGGGACAACATTTGCCCTCCTCCAGTCTGCCGGGACTTCGCCTGTTCTCCAGGAATTCTCAAAGATGACTGCCAGTGGTTCTGAGATCACATCTGCCAGTTCTTTTAATACTCTTGGATGCAGTTCATCTGGCCCTGGAGACTTGAATACATCTAAACTAGCCAAGTATTCTTGTACTATCTCCTTAGTTATTCTGGGCTGTGTTTCCTTTGCTGAATCATTTGCTCCAAATTCTTCAGGTCGGGCATTGTTTTCTTTATCGGAGAAGACTGAGGCAAAGAAGGCATTGAGGAGTTCAGCTCTTTCTGTGTCCCCTGTTTGCATTTCACCATCTTCTCCTCTGAGTGACCCCACTGTTTCTTTGTTCTTCCTTTTGCTACGGACATACCCATAAAAGCCTTTTTTGTTGCTTTTAACCTCTCTAGCAAGCCTGAGTTCATTCTGTGCTTTAGCTTTTCTGACTTTGTGTCTACACGTGCTGGCTATTTGTTTGAATTCCTCTTTGGTGGTTTCCCCCCTTTTCCATTTTTTGTACACATCCTTTTTTAATCTTAACTCAGTTAAAAGTTCTTTAGATAGCCACCCTGGCTTCTTTAGGCACCTTCCATGTTTCCGTCTCATTGGTATTGCCTGAAGTTGTGCTTTTACTATCTCCCTCTTAACAAACTCCCAGCCATCATGAACTCCCTTTCCTTTTAGTATTACTGTCCATGGGATCTCACCCAGCACTTCCCTAAGTTTTATGAAGTCAGCTTTCTTAAAGTCAAGAAATTGAGTCCTAGTATGCTTGGCTGCTCCTTTCCGCTGTATAGTAAACTTCAGAAGAGCATGATCACTCGCGCCTAATGATCCTTCCACTTCTACTCCACTAACCAGGTCATCAACATTGGTTAGGACCAGATCTAAAATGGCTGTTCCTCTTGTTGCTTCTCCCACTTTCTGGACAATGAAGTTGTCTGCAAGGCCAGTGAGGAATCTGTTTGACCTTATGCTCTTGGCTGAGTTTGACATCCAACAAATATCCGGGTAATTGAAGTCCCCCATTACTACTATCTCCCTTCCTTTCGCATGCTTGGCCATCTGTTCCAGGAAGGCATCATCTATGTCCTCCGTTTGGCTTGGGGATCTATAGTAAACTCCCACAATGAGGTCACTGTTATACTTCTCTCCCTTAATTTTGACCCAAATGCTCTCACTTTGGCTTTGAGGTTCTAAATCTTGGATCTCTTCACAGGTATACACATCCCTGACATATAACGCCACTCCTCCTCCTTTCTTGTCTGGTCTGTTTCTCTGAAATAGATTGTATCCCCCCGTTATTACATTCCAATCGTGGGACTTATCCCACCAGGTTTCAGTGATGCCTATTATGTCATATTTAGTTTGCTGTACCAAGAGCTCAAGCTCATCTTGTTTATTTCCCATGCTTTGCGCATTAGTGTACAGACACTGAAGTCCATTAATCATTCCCCCGTGACTCTTATTTAAGGATTTTTTCCTCCCACCACTAGGTCTGTGTGCTGTTTGCTCCATTTGGTCTATGACATTTGGATGATCATCTTCATCAATTGATAGACTCCTACCTTCAGGAGCACTGTCTCCCTCCCCCACATTAGTCAGTTTAAAGCCCTCCTGATGAGGTTTCTGAGATTTTTGGCAAAAACATTTCTCCCAACCGTTGTGAGGTGCAGCCCATCGCTTGCCAGAAGTCCATCTTCAAGAAACTGCAGTCCGTGATCTAAGAATCCAAACCGTTCCTGTTTACACCATTTGCGAAGCCAGCTGTTCACTTCCACTATTTTCCCCTCTCTCCCTGGACCACGTCGTTCAACTGGGAGGACAGATGAGATCACAATTTGTGCATTTAATTGCTTCAATTTCCTGCCCAGAGCCTCGTAGTCTCTTTTGATCTTCTGGAGGCTATTGCTTGCAGTGTCATTGGTTCCCACATGAACCAAGAGGAAGGGGTATTTGTCAGTGGGTTTTATGATTCCTTGCAGTCGTTCAGTTACATCTTGGATCTTAGCCCTGGGGAGACAGCACACTTCCCGAGACATCTTGTCAGGCCCACAGATCACTGCTTCTGTTCCCCTCAGTAGGGAATCCCCTATCACCACTACACGCCTCCTCTTAGGTTTGGTCGGGGTTCTTCCGTGAGCTGTCCGCTCCAAGGTCGCCTGCACATTCCCTGAGGACTGACTTTGCTGCTCGTCTTCATATACCTGATCGACTGTAATGAGGGAGAGATCCTCAAATGGATTCTGCTCTTCGTCTTCCATGCTAGGGGAGAGGACCTCAAAGCGATTGTGTATTTCTAAACAATCAGAGCGAACCCTGGGCCTCCTACTTCTTTGAGTCACGTTTCTCCATATATCTGGCTCCTGTGTTGGTGAACTAGCGTCCTTCTCAGGGGAGTCCCCTGTCTCCTCCTTGGTGGAGACGGTGTGCTCTGTTGCTTCCAATAAGAGCTCCAGCTCTCTAATTCTTTGGAGCGTAGCTACACGTTCCTCCAGTTGCTGGACTTTGTCTTTTAAGAGGGCAATCAACATGCAATTGCTGCAGGTAAAGCCGCCTGCAACCTTTGGCAAGATGGCAAACATTGCGCAGGAACCACAGGCGACTGCAGCTGTTCCCTCCCCCTCCATCTTGAGAACGTGTCGTTGGGGGTGGCTACAGCGGTCCTCCATCATAAAAAGCGTGAAGACAGGAAAAATAACTCCCCCCACAAAAAAACCTAGGTCTCCCCCAACAAACGTTTGAGACTAGCTCCCCTAAATCTAAAAGATGGTTCCAAACGACTTCAAAACGACCTTGACAGATTAGAGAACTGAGCCAAAACAAACAAGATTCCACCTAAGATTCTTACAAGAAAGAAGATTCCACCTAAACATTAGGAAGAACTTCCTGACAGTAAGAGCTGTTTGACAGTGGAATTTGCTGCCAAGGAGTGTGGTGGAGTCTCCTTCTTTGGAGGTCTTTAAGCAGAGGCTTGACAACCATATGTCAGGAGTGCTCTGATGGTGTTTCCTGCTTGGCAGGGGGTTGGACTCGATGGCCCTTGTGGTCTCTTCCAACTCTATGATTCTGTTATTCTATTCTATGATTCTACGTGTTGGGGACTTTCACAAGGAGTGGACTGAGGCTGGAGTTAGTGCATCAAGAGCCACCACACACAGACGGATCCTGGAGATGGGCTTCAAATGTTGTATTCCTCTTGTCAAGCCACTCCTGAACAAGAAACAATGTCAGAATAATAATAATAATAATAATAATAATAATAATAATAATAATTTATTATTTATACCCCGCCCATCTGGCTGGGCTTCCCCGGCCACTCTGGGCGGCTTCCAAAAGAATATTAAAATACTATAATACATCAAACATTAAAAGCTTCCCGAAACAGGGCTGCCTTCAGATGTCTTCTAAAAGCCTGGTAGTTGTTGTTCTCTTTGACATCTGGTGGGAGGGTGTTCCACAGGGAAGGCGCCACTACCGAGAAGGCCCTCTGCCTGGTTCCCTGTAACTTGGCTTCTCGCAGTGAGGGAACCGCCAGAAGGCCCTCGGTGCTGGACCTCAGTGTCCGGGTAGAACGATGGGGGTGGAGACGCTCCTTCAGATATACTGGACCAAGGCCGTTTAGGGCTTTAAAGGTCAGCACCAACACTTTGAATTGTGCTCGGAAACGTACTGGGAGCCAATGTAGGTCTTTCAAGACCGGTGTTATGTGGTCTCTGCGGCCGCTCCCAGTCACCAGTCTAGCTGCCGCATTCTGGATTAGTTGTAGTTTCCGGGTCACCTTCAAAGGTAGCCCCACGTAGAGCGCATTGCAGTAATCCAAGCGGGAGATAACCAGAGCATGCTCCACTCTGGCGAGGCAGTCCGCAGGCAGATAGGGTCTCAGCCTGCGTACCAGATGGAGCTGGTAAACAGCTGCCCTGGACACAGATTTGACCTGTGCCTCCATGGACAGCTGTGAGTCCAAAATGACTCCCAGGCTGCGCACCTGGTCCTTCAGGGGCACAGTTACCCCATTCAGGACCAGGGAATCCTCCACACCTGCCCGCCTCCTGTCCCCCAAAAACAGTACTTCTGTCTTGTCAGGATTCAACCTCAATCTGTTAGCCGCCATCCAACCTCCAACCGCCTCCAGGCACTCACACAGGACCTTCACTGCCTTCACTGGTTCTGATTTGAAAGAGAGGTAGAGCTGGGTATCATCCACATACTGATGAATACCCAGCCCAAATCCCCTGATGATCTCTCCCAGCGGCTTCATGTAGATGTTAAAAAGCATGGGGGAGAGGACAGAACCCTGAGGCACCCCACAAGTGAGGGCCCAGGGGTCTGAACACTCATCCCCCACCACCACTTTCTGAACACGGCCCAGGAGTAAGGAGCGGAACCACTGTATAACAGTGCCCCCAGCTCCCAGCCCCTCAAGACGGTCCAGGAGGATGTTATGGTCGATGGTATCAAACGCCGCTGAGAGATCCAGCAGAACTAGGAAACAGCTCTCACCTTTGTCCCTAGCCCGCCGGAGATCATCAACCAGTGCGACCAAGGCAGTTTCAGTCCCATGATGAGGCCTGAATCCCGACTGGAAGGGATCCAAATGGTCCGCTTCTTCCAGGCGTGCCTGGAGTTGTTCAGCAACCACTCGCTCAATCACCTTGCCCAAGAATGGAAGATTTGAGACTGGGCGATAGTTGGCTATCGTGGCCGCATCTAAAGATGGTTTTTTAAGAAGCGGTTTAATAACCGCCTCTTTCAGCGGGTCTGGGAAGGCTCCCTCACGGAGGGAAGCATTCACCACCCCACGAAGCCCATCGCCCTGTACTCAGAAGCGTACTACCTGGGCTAAAGAAAAAAAGAAGTGGTCTATTGCTCAGTGGTCCCAAGTCCTCTTTTCTGATGACAGCAACTTTTGCATCTCATTTGGAAACCAAGGACCCAAAGTCTGGAGGAAGAATGGAGAGGCACACTGCCAGATGCTTGAAGTCCAGTGTGAAGTTTCCACAGTCTGTGTTGATTTGGGGAGCCATGTCATCAGCTGGTGTTGGTCCACTGTACTTCATTAAGTCCAGGGTCAACACAGCCGTCTACCAGGAGATTTTGGAGCACTTCATGTTTCCTTCTGCAGACGAGCTTTATGGGGATGCTGACTTCATTTTCCAGCAGGACTTGGCACCTGCCCACACTGCCAAAAGTACCAAAACCTGGTTCAATGCCCGTAAGATTACTGTGCTTGATTGGCCAGCAAACTCGCCTGACCTGAACCCCATAGAGAATCTATGGGGCATTGCCAAGAGAAAGATGAGAGACATGAGACCGAGCAATGCAGAAAAGCCGAAGGCTGCTATTGAAGCATCCTGGTCTTACATAACACCTCCGCAGTGCCACAAACTGATCGCAGCCATGCCACATTGAGGCAGTAATTGATGCAGAAGGGGCCCAAACCAAGTACTGAGTACATATGCATGCTTCTACTTCTCAGAGGTCCAATATTGCTCTATTTGCAATCCTTGTTTTGCTGATTTCATTTAATATTCTAATTTTCTGAGATTGTTAATTTGGGGTATTCATCAGCTGTATGCCATAACAACAACAACAACAACAACAACAACAACAACAACAATTTATTATTTATACCCCGCCCGTCTGGCTGGGCTTCCCCGGCCACTCTGGGCGGCTTCCAAAAGAATATTAAAATACTGTGATACATCAAACATTAAAAGATTAAATTATAACAAATAAAGGCTTGACATATCTCACTTTGCATGCCATGAGTCTATCTCATATCTTAGTTTCACCTTTTAAGTTGAATTACTGAAATAAATGAACTTTTCCACAATATTCAAATTTTCCAAGTTTCACTTGTAGGACAGGGATGTCCAACCAGTAGATTGTGATCTACTGGTAGATCCCTGGCTGATCCTGGTAGATCACTTTTTGTGTACAAAAAGTTACCGGGGGAGAGCTAAAAAACTCTTTGCAATACTCCCCCTAAAAAGCTCAACAACTCTGGGCAATCCACCCATCTCACACATGCTCCTCCTCCCTTCAATGACAGTGGGTAGATCACTGCCAGTTTTTTTATACCAGGAGTAGATCACAGTCTCTTGGGAGTTGGACATTCCTGGCATAGGATAAGAGAGACGGAGAGGGTTGGGCTTTACTCGGAACAACGCCGTTGCAACGGTACCTCGGTTTTCGAACAGCTAGTTCACGAACAACTTGGAACCCAAATGCTGCAAAACCGGAAGTAGATGTTCCGGTTTTTTAACTTTGCCTCGGAAGCTGAATGTGCTCTGTTTCCATGTTTCCTGTTGCGCTGCTAATTTGCGTCCCCCCCATAGTAATTCAGACCTTCCGTTTCTGACTGCAGTGTTTTGAGGTGATATTTCAAGCTTATATTTGGTGCTTTTGTTTTTGCTTTTTATTTTGCGTTTTTTTTAAAAGGCTTTTTCCGTTAATTTGTTTTTGTGACTGTGTGGATCCCAGTTCAGCTACTGTTGGATTGATTGATTGATTGATTGATTGACTGCGGAAATGGATAAAAGCCCCCCATCCAAACAATGACTATCATCAGTGCAGGTAAGATTTTTTAAAACTTTTTTATCATCTACAATACTATTTTATTTATTTTATAGTACTGTGCAGTACATTGATTATTGCTTTCATTTTATGGATCAATGGTCTCGTTAGATAGTAAAATTCATGTTAAATTTTACTATTTTAGGGGTTGTTTTTAAAAGTCTGGAACGGATTAATCTGTTTTGCATTACTTTCTATGGGAAAGCATGTCTTGATTTTGGAACGCTTTGGTTTTCAAACAGACTTCTGGAACAGATTAAGTTTGAGAACCAAGGTACCACTGTATTGAATAAGGACTACATTCCTTTGTCTCTCTGTGTGAATATTGAATAAATTATGTGGCAAGGACTCTTCGTGTTATCTGCTTCTTTGGCTGCTACTAGGGGAGGGATAGGATTCCCTGAACCTTGACAGTACCCTGTCCTGTAAAAGGAGATATTTGCTTCTCCTGAAAAGAGCTAAATCCATGCCTAAACACAGCCAACTCCATATGCATAAGATCAACTTAGCATCCGCACCCAGTATGATAAGGCAAATGCTGAGGACTTGCAAGAGTTGTCATTACTAGCCTTTTCTTGAAGATGTGTTTTCAGCTTGGCATTTGCCAAGGAAATGATAAGCAAAGGAGATTCAGCCGCCTCGTGTTCTTTGCTTTAAGTCCACCTTTCTGAAGCACGCTAGCTCTGAAATGTGTATCACACCCATAGGTTTTCCCAGGGTGAGGCTCATCCACAGCACAGTGCGGGTGTGCTGACCCCTGCGATATCCCCCCCAAAAAGAATGAAATATTTAGCATACCTATATTCATTTGAAGTAACTTCTGTGTTTCATTTGCTGTCCATTAGGGCTGGGTGATACCTGGTTTTCAACATTGTGATATATCACCAGCTAAACATCACAATATACTGATATATCATGATGGAGGATGGAGCTATGGAGAGGCATTAGCTGGCTTCACAGTTTTTCCTGCATCGTGATTTTTGCTGGCGCCTGCTCTTGTGATTCCTGCAGGAGCCAGCTAAGCTGGCAGAGTTAATGGGCTGCAGGAATTGAGAGAAGCGTTGGCTGGCGTCACAGTTTTTCCCACATTGTGATTTTTCCATAGCACACCCACACACCATGATTTGCGATACATTGCCAGGTCAAAAATTATGAAACCAATACAGTCGTACCTTAGAAGTCGAACAGAATCCATTCCGGAAGTCCATTCGACTTCCAAAACATTCAGAAACCAAAGTGCGGCTTCTGATTGGCTGTAGGAAGCTCAGAAGCCACGGAAGCCCTGTCGGATGTTTGGCTTCCAAAAATAGTTCGCAAACCGGAACAGTCACTTCCAGGTTTGTGATGTTTGGGAGCCAAAACGTTCGAGAACTAAGCTGTTCGAAAACCAAGCTGTATCACAATATGGACTTCAAAATGTTTTTGGACAATATATTCATCTATTGCCCAGTCCTACTGTTCATTTTACAAAAGGTTTGGTGATGCAGCTGCTGTGGAAATCAGATGACCCCCTTCTTCTTTTTTTCTCTTACTAGTAAAGAATGCAGATTGTGAAAGCCAGGCACAAATGTGATTAGCTGTGTCCATTCTGCTTGCTAGAGGAAAAGGTCAAGAAATCTAAAAGACCTTTCTGGATAGACTTGCATTAAGGGCATTGAAAAGTATTGGGGAACAGACTTCTAGGACTCTTGATCAACTCTAAGCTGTGACTTCTCTTGATTGTTTTGAATTGAAACCCTCCATGTGCTCTTCTTCTTTATGTTTGTAAGATAGTTTGCACTGCTTGCAGAGAATTAACTGGGCCACAGAAGTCACATAAGCATTTATTATTTGTGTGGCAGAGTGTAGCCAGCAGAGGGAGTGCAAGTTAACAAACAGCCCCCATTTGAAAACTCCATACTAATAAATTTTCGTACGTCAGAAATATTTGCCTGCTTGCAAGGAACTGATGGAGCTGTAGTGAAGCAATTGAAAGGCGAGATAGCAGTGTTTTAAAATAATTTTGGTAACTCTGGCTAGGTGAGTGAAGTATGCTCTTGGATCCCTGGGGCATTGTAACTTTTGGTGGTGTTTCCAGACTCTGAAAAGAAATTGTTGCACTGTTGATTATGATGCACCACAAAAGTTGTTTTCCCAGCCAACCCCAAACAATTACATATACATGTATTTTTCGTTTATTCACCTCTCAAATTCTGTCCCATTTCTTAGTCTTCTTTCCAGTTCCTTTATAAGGGAGGTGCATTTTGAGTTCTCATACCCGTTCCCTCGAGACATGACTACAATTCCCTTATCACACTGAGAGCTCTTGTTCACACATGAAACAATGATCAGAATTGAAGATTTTGGGTGTGGGAGCTGCTGCCATCTTTGGGGTACTTAGTGTGTATTAGTAAAATTAAGAATCCACTTTAATTAGCTGCTCTCCCTGTGCAAAGGTCAGAGGGGGCAGGGTTTCTGTTGAGGCAGGTGATTAGCTGTGGGAGGAGCTTAGCAGAGCTTGCAGGGCAGCAGTTGAAGAAGGAGCAAAAAGGGTTTTCGTGTGTGTGTGTGTGTGTGTGTGTGTTTCTTTGTGGCTGATTGGCTGCTCTCCCTGTGCAAAGGTCAGAGGGGGCAGGGTTTCTGTTGAGGCAGGTGATTAGCTGTGGGAGGAGGTTATCAGAGCTTGCAGGGCAGCAGTTGAAGAAGGAGCAAAAGGAGGACCGCTGTAGCCACCCCCAACGACACATTCTCAAGATGGAGGGGGAGGGAACAGCTGCAGTCGCCTGCGGTTCCTGCGCAATGTTTGCCATCTTGCCAAAGGTTGCAGGCAGCTTTACCTGCAGCAATTGCATGTTGATTGCCCTCTTAAAAGACAAAGTCCAGCAACTAGAGGAACGTGTAGCTACGCTCCAAAGAATTAGAGAGCTGGAGCTCTTATTGGAAGCAACAGAGCACACCGTCTCCACCAAGGAGGAGACAGGGGACTCCCCTGAGAAGGAGGCTAGTTCACCAACACAGGAGCCAGATATATGGAGAAACGTGACTCAAAGAAGTAGGAGGCCCAGGGTTCGCTCTGATTGTTTAGAAATACACAATCGCTTTGAGGTCCTCTCCCCTAGCATGGAAGACGAAGAGCAGAATCCATTTGAGGATCTCTCCCTCATTACAGTCGATCAGGTATATGAAGACGAGTAGCAAAGTCAGTCCTCAGGGAATGTGCAGGCGACCTTGGAACGGACAGCTCACGGAAGAACCCCGACCAAACCTAAGAGGAGGCGTGTAGTGGTTATAGGGGATTCCCTACTGAGGGGAACAGAAGCAGTGATCTGTGGGCCTGACAAGATGTCTCGGGAAGTGTGCTGTCTCCCCGGGGCTAAGATCCAAGATGTAACTGAACGACTGCAAGGAATCATAAAACCCACTGACAACTACCCCTTCCTCTTGGTTCATGTGGGAACCAATGACACTGCAAGCAATAGCCTCCAGAAGATCAAAAGAGACTACGAGGCTCTGGGCAGGAAATTGAAGCAATTAAATGCACAAATTGTCACCTCATCTGTCCTCCCAGTTGAACGACGTGGCCCAGGGAGAGAGGGAAAAATAGTGGAAGTGAACAGCTGGCTTCGCAAATGGTGTAAACAGGAACGGTTTGGATTCTTAGATCACGGACTGCAGTTTCTTGAAGATGGACTTCTGGCAAGCGATGGGCTGCACCTCACAACGGCTGGGAGAAATGTTTTTGCCAAAAATCTCAGAAACCTCATCAGGAGGGCTTTAAACTGACTAGTGTGGGGGAGGGAGACAGTGCTCCTGAAGGTAGGAGTCTATCAATTGATGAAGATGATCATCCAAATGTCATAGCCCAAATGGAGCAAACAGCACGCAGACCTAGTGGTGGGAGGAAAAAATCCTTAAATAAGAGACACGGGGGAATGATTAATGGACTTCAATGTCTGTACACTAATGCGCAAAGCATGGGAAATGAACAAGATGAGCTTGAGCTCTTGATACAGCAAACTAAATATGACATAATAGGCATCACTGAAACCTGGTGGGATAAGTCCCACGATTGGAATGTAATAATGGAGGGATACAATCTATTTCAGAGAAACAGACCAGACAAGAAAGGAGGAGGAGTGGCGTTATATGTCAGGGATGTGTATACCTGTGAAGAGATCCAAGATTTAGAACCTCAAAGCCAAAGTGAGAGCATTTGGGTCAAAATTAAGGGAGAGAAGAATAACAGTGACCTCATTGTGGGAGTTTACTATAGACCCCCAAGCCAAACGGAGGACATAGATGATGCCTTCCTGGAACAGATGGCCAAGCATGCAAAAGGAAGGGAGATAGTAGTAATGGGGGACTTCAATTACCCAGATATTTGTTGGGTGTCAAACTCAGCCAAGAGCATAGGGTCAAACAGATTCCTCACTGGCCTTGCAGACAACTTCATTGTCCAGAAAGTGGGAGAAGCAACAAGAGGAACAGCCATTTTAGATCTGGTCCTAACCAATGTCGATGACCTGGTTAGTGGGGTAGAAGTGGAAGGATCATTAGGCGCGAGTGATCATGCTCTTCTGAAGTTTACTATACAGCGGAAAGGAGCAGCAAGCATACTAGGACTCAATTTCTGGACTTTAAGAAAGCCGACTTCATAAAACTTAGGGAAGTGCAGGGTGAGATCCCATGGACAGTAATACTAAAAGGAAAGGGAGTTCATGATGGCTGGGAGTTTGTTAAGAGGGAGATAGTAAAAGCACAACGTCAGGCAATACCAATGAGACGGAAACATGGAAGGTGCCTAAAGAAGCCAGGGTGGCTATGTAAAGAACTTTTAACTGAGTTAAGATTAAAAAAGGATGTGTACAAAAAATGGAAAAGGGGGGAAACCACCAAAGAGGAATTCAAACAAATAGCCAGCACGTGTAGACACAAAGTCAGAAAAGCTAAAGCACAGAATGAACTCAGGCTTGCTAGAGAGGTTAAAAGCAACAAAAAAGGCTTTTATGGGTATGTTCGTAGCAAAAGGAAGAACAAAGAAACAGTGGGGTCACTCAGAGGAGAAGAAGGTGAAATGCAAACAGGGGACACAGAAAGGGCTGAACTCCTCAATGCCTTCTTTGCCTCAGTCTTCTCCGATAAAGAAAACAATGCCCGACCTGAAGAATTTGGAGCAAATGATTCAGCAGAGGAAACACAGCCCAGAATAACTAAGGAGATAGTACAAGAATACTTGGCTAGTTTAGATGTATTCAAGTCTCCAGGGCCAGATGAACTGCATCCAAGAGTATTAAAAGAACTGGCAGATGTGATCTCAGAACCACTGGCAGTCATCTTTGAGAATTCCTGGAGAACAGGCGAAGTCCCGGCAGACTGTAGGAGGGCAAATGTTGTCCCTATTTTCAAAAAGGGGGAAAGAGAGGACCCAGATAATTACCGCCCAGTCAGTCTGACATCAATACCAGGGAAGATTCTGGAGCAGATCATTAAGCAAACAGTCTGTGAGCACCTAGAAAGGAATGCTGTGATCACCAATAGTCAGCATGGATTTCTGAAAAATTAAGTCATGTCAGACTAACCTGATCTCGTTTTTTGACAGAATTACAAGCCTGGTAGATGAAGGGAACGCAGTGGATGTAGCCTACCTTGATTTCAGCAAGGCATTTGACAAGGTGCCCCATGATATTCTTGTAAAGAAGCTGGTAAAATGCGGTCTTGACTATGCTACCACTCAGTGGATTTGTAACTGGCTGACTGACCGAACCCAAAGGGTGCTCATCAATGGTTCCTCTTCATCCTGGAGAAGAGTGACTAGTGGGGTGCCACAGGGTTCTGTCTTGGGCCCGGTCTTATTCAACATCTTTATCAACGACTTGGATGATGGACTCAAGGGCATCCTGATCAAATTTGCAGATGACACCAAACTGGGAGGGGTGGCTAACACCCCAGAGGACAGGATCACACTTCAAAACGACCTTGACAGATTAGAGAACTGGGCCAAAACAAACAAGATGAATTTTAACAGGGAGAAATGTAAAGTATTGCACTTGGGCAAAAAAAATGAGAGGCACAAATACAAGATGGGGGACACCTGGCTTGAGAGCAGTACATGTGAAAAGGATCTAGGAGTCTTGGTTGACCACAAACTTGACATGAGCCAACAGTGTGACGCGGCAGCTAAAAAAGCCAATGCAATTCTGGGCTGCATCAATAGGAGTATAGCATCTAGATCAAGGGAAGTAATAGTGCCACTGTATTCTGCTCTGGTCAGACCTCACCTGGAGTACTGTGTCCAGTTCTGGGGACCACAGTTCAAGAAGGACACTGACAAACTGGAACGGGTCCAGAGGAGGGCAACCAAAATGGTCAAAGGCCTGGAAACGATGCCTTATGAGGAACGGCTAAGGGAGCTGGGCATGTTTAGCCTGGAGGAGAGGAGGTTAAGGGGTGATATGATAGCCATGTTCAAATATATAAAAGGATGTCACATAGAGGAGGGAGAAAGGTTGTTTTTTGCTGCTGCAGAGAAGCGGACACGGAGCAATGGACCTGGAGCTTTTCCAACTCACATTCCAAATACATGAGGCTTGATGGTTAAGCCCTGAGTATGTACCAGCGCTAATGTTTTCTTACATTTTGCTCTGCTATAAACATAAAAACGTTTGTCAATTGAGGAGGGAAACCAATGGATGGAGCACTAACACATCCATATATGGAAGCATTCTACACAGGTCCAGCGTTTAGTGCAGGCATGGTCTATTTCTCTGCGTAGACACCATCCTCTCCTTCCAAAAGATTCCTTAAAATACAACTGCATAACTGCAGAATAAACACAGCGAGAGTGGTGTAGCTATTAGTGTTTGACTAGAACCTGGCAGACCAGGGTTCAAATCTCCATGAAGCTCAATGGATGACCTTGGGCCATGAAGAATCTTTCAGCCTAACCTACACCACAGGATTGTTGTGAGAGCGAAATGGATAGACAGACAACTTAAAACATCTTTCTTTGTAATATTCAGCTATTGTTGGCGAAATTAAAATGCAAGCATTTCCTTGCTGGAACAAAGATCAATCTAGTTCAGTAACAGAATTGCAATACCGTATTTTTCGCTCTATAGGACGCACCGGACCATAGGAAGGGGAGAACAGGGGGGAAAAATTCTCCCCCTCTCTGCTCAGCGCCCCTTCAGTGAAGCGACAGGAGAAACGGAGCCCCTTCCATTTCTCCTCCTGCTTCACTGAAGGGGCGCTGCGCAGCTCACCCTCTCTGCTGAAGCCAGGAGAGTCTTGCTCTCCTGGCTTCAGCGAAAGCAACGCGAAGCCTCCGGAGTGCAGCGGGACCTCCCGCTGCACTCCGGAAGCTTCAGGCGGCTATCCCTGAAGCCTGGAGAACAAGAGGGGTCGGTGCGCACCAACCCCTCTTGCTCTCCAGGCTTCAGCGAAAGCAACACGAAGCCTCCGGAGCGCGGAGGGAGCATTCCCTCTGCACTTCGGAGGCTTCGTGTTGCTATCGCTGAAGCCAAGGAGCCTGCATTCGCTCCATAAGATGCACACACATTTCCCCTTAATTTTTGGAGGGGGAAAAGTGCGTCTTATAGAGCGAAAAATACAGTAACTTTTTTCCTTCTTTCTTTTTTTTAGTTTTGAACCCTGCTGGTCCCCAAAATATCTAATTACAAAGGTAAGAGAGAAGGCCTGGTCTATTACCTTTTGCTAGCTAGGGTTCCCATATTTTGAAGAGCAAAAACAAGGACACCTTTGCTGACTTCTACTTTTCATAGAATCATAGAGTTGGAAGAGACCACAAGGGCCATCGAGTCCAACCCCCTGCCAAGCAGGAAACACCATCAGAGCACTCCTGACATATGGTTGTCAAGCCTCTGCTTAAAGACCTCCAAAGAAGGAGACTCCACCACACTCCTTGGCAGCAAATTCCACTGTCAAACAGCTCTTACTGTCAGGAAGTTCTTCCTAATGTTTAGGTGGAATCTTCTTTCTTGTAGTTTGGATCCATTGCTCCGTGTCCGCTTCTCTGGAGCAGCAGAAAACAACCTTTCTCCCTCCTCTATGTGACATCCTTTTATATATTTGAACATGGCTATCATATCACCCCTTAACCTCCTCTTCTCCAGGCTAAACATGCCCAGCTCCCTTAGCCGTTCCTCATAAGGCATCGTTTCCAGGCCTTTACTTTTAACTATGGATCGCTATGACGAGACTCATTTTACATACCCATGAAAAAGAGGGCATGTCCTGGAAAAGGAGGACATATGGCAACCGTTATAGCCCCCTTAGCTACTGCTTTTGGAAAAGTATAGAAGGCATGATTTGGTTAGTTGTAATTTTTTTATTATTATAAAATTATTTAAATACCACATTTACAGGCATAGTACTCCCAAGAAAGCTCACAATATGCAGTTGCAATTGAAATTATTCAACCCCCATTGCAAATCAGGTTTATTATCAAAATTTACAGACTTTTAGTTGCTTGCAATGAGCAAATCAAACAAAAGCAATTGAAATAGCTCAGCACAACGAATGCTTCAAGCTGTTTCCCCAGTTTAGCTGAAATTGCAACTCATTTTTGTATTAGTTCCTACACAACAAGGTGAAATGCCCATTTTTATAAAACTATGAATGTCTTTCTTAACTTTGTCCCTGACCATTTCTTTCTTGCATCCCTGAGTATTTCTTTTCTTGGATAGGTTTTAAAGATCTAAAACATTTTAAGTTTATTTTCATTTTGTTCACCTTTTTCTAATCAGCTAGCTTTAATTCTGTATAATTTTCCATTTGCAGTTACATCCCTCCTCCAGGGCATGATCAATCTGTATTTGAAGTGGGGTGGGGAGGGGAAAGAGCTGTGGCATCATTCGGACATGGCATCCTTAGAAAACACATTCCTCTTTCTGCTTGGAGATGTAGATTCAGAGACTGCCATTCTTCATTAGGGTTTTAATTATGTTTAGAAAGCAAGCTGAATGTTTGCTCAGTTGTCCCTGATCAGCAAATTCAAGAAACAGAAAGCCACCCACTGCTTGAATGAAAGAGGAAAGTGTCCTCAAGAGATGAACATAAGATGCCCAGCTCCAGATGCACTTTATAATGGCAAGAGAAGCAAAAGAGCCCCGCCACGGGAACATGTTCTGCGCTTTGAAGCTCTGGCTCCTTTTGCTGGTCTTTGGAAATGCACATGTGGATTGCTTCACATATTGGACATATTTGAACGATTATATGAAGAAACTCCCCCCCCCCCCGCCCTCTGATCAACCATAGTTTACCGCTTTTGTCTGAACTTAGAAATTACAGTTCCTTGTTCCAAAATAAGCCACAATCGTTCTATTATTATTAATTAATTTTTATACTGCCTTTTATTGAAAGATCACAGGTGTACAGCATAAAAAACCAAAATGCATAACAACAATACAAAATTTAACACACACCCCGGACACATTTTAAAAGCCATAAAAGGATCTTAAACCTACTTCAGATTGTGGTTTATTCTGAAACTGGCTTCTGTACTTTCCTGGAATGGGGAACTATGGTTAATTGGAGGGTTACTGGTTTGATCACTCGTGCTGTGAAGAGAAGAGCAAGGGGGCTTCACAGGGGTGGGGTGAGGAGCAGAGCAAAAACATCATTCCTATCTCAGCTTAAGATTCTCCAAACCAGGGCATCATCTTCTCAGTCTTCTTAATTACCTTCCCAAAAGAAGCTCTATTAGCAACCAGTAAGTAGATTAGTAGATTAGTTGGTCCAGGGTGGGTTTTGTAAAGGAGCAGTTGCCAGACCGCTTCTTTCCAAGCACCAGCCACTTTCTCCCACATTCATGGCAATTTAGGCCTACCCAGTCTATGTTTCCTGAATGTGAGATCGTCCCTGCCCATGATGAGTATCTGGAACAGTTGTTAAATTGTCTCTTCCACCACCTTCCCACAGCCAGTCTGGACTAATTTCCTTTGCAGGGATGGTTAGACCAGTGTGCAGTGCTCCACGGAATTGCTGCATTCCGGTCAGGATTCGAAGGAAGCCCTCAAGCTGTGGTGTTGAACTTTCACCAGAGGACATTGCAATGTCAGTTCAAGACTTAGCCCTAAACAGGAGAACCTTCCACATAGACATCTTGCAATGTGTGAAGCAACCCTAGATGCTTTTTTTTTATTCCAGCCTAGAGGGGTGGATGATGTATCTTAATGGAAGATGTGCATGCCATGAACACTGTTCTGTTCATTGCTGGTTTGGAGCTGCTGTCACAAAAGCTGATGCACAAGTGTCTGTTTCTGGGATGAAATCTGTTGGATGATATCCTGTGTTGTGAGATGGGGAAGCTAAACAAATTCATCTTCCAGACAAATGCAGAAAAAAAAAGTATTTTATGTATTCAGTATTTTTTGTAATGTCCAAACCCTTAACATGTGGAATATGCTATGTACCAGAATCATAGAACTGTAGAGTTGAGAGGGACTGCAAGGGACATCTGGTCCACCTCCTGCAATGCAAGAATCTTAGCTAAAGCATTGGTGACAGACGGCCATCCAACTTGAAGCCATGGGTTCAAGTCCCACCCTCCAGAGCAGGAGAAAACAAGCTTGCTCCAATTAATGGAGAAATTGTGGTGGGTCGGGGGATAGTATTAAAAGGTACAGGATATTTAGTAGCTTCTGGATGCTGCTGAGAATGTTGCTTATAACTCAACATTAACGGCAGTGAAAGTTTTCACCCTCATTCTCTCCAAGGAGTAACATCATTCCCTTTTAATACTATTTGTGGATGAAGTATGCTTGGGCCTCTGAGGAATGCTGGCAGCTGAAACTGGAAGAAGCTGTTGGGATTAACGCCTGCCTCTTGACAGCATTATTTTCAAACAAATGTCAAATCCTTTAAACCTAGCAACAGGGAGGTGCTCTCTCTTTTGTCTGAGGGATAAGGGAGCAAGGGAAAGAGAAGAATGTGCTGATCCCTAATCCATTGCTTTCCACTAAAGCTCTGTTTTCTGGAAAGAGCCAATATCACCTCTCCCCACAAATAATATATTAGCAACCTAATTCTAAAATTAATAATCAGAATATCAGCATTAATGTTGCTGCCCTTTGGGGCTGTTGTTTTTAAGGTAAACATTCACAGCAATGTTAACATTTTAAAGGTATTTTTAATTTTCAAAATGGTCTGCTTTTGACCATACAAAAAGTTGTAGCAGCATTTGTCACCGTGATGCATGATGCATGTTCTTACGCCATTTGCATGCTTGCTTTTATTTTTTTCAACAGATATTAGACTGCTTATGATGACTTAACTCACATTTGAAATATTGTTTGAAATATGAAAGATACAAAATTTGAATGCTAAAATTTATTTCCTTGTTGTCACTGGGTTGCATTCAACAACTTCATAGTCAAAATAAACCCAATCCAATCTATGTAGAGTCCATTGATAACAGTGAGTATTCTGAGTGGGACTTTGCTGGACACATTCCAGTAAATCCTAAGTGATTCCCCCAGGAGTGACGTTATTTTAAACATTCTGAAAAGCAAAGAGGGTGGATTCAGTTCTCCAAATGCAACTTAGAAGCATAGAATCACATGATGTGTAAGATTTTTCTTATTTATTTATTAAATTTGTATACCACCCTCTCTCTACCTGTAGATCTCAGAGTGGTTCACAACCTGCCACCCTTGGACTGCTGCTCTGGATTTCGGATCAGATGCCAAAGTGTGGTTAAGATTTCTGTCCACCATTTGGCAGGAGAGCAGAGTGGTCATAAATTACTGTTTGTGAATGTTTATCTACCTTCTAATTATTAACAGCGTCTAAAGTATTCTTACTTCTGATTGAATTGCTGTTATTGAAAGGAGTGTCAAAAAGATATGTTTTCATGAAGGGCCATTTCACATGGTAGTTTTGTTTAGCATGTACGTCCTAAAAACAAGTGAAAGAGACAAATGGATGTTTTGAAAGAAATGTACATATGCTGACATAAAAGATATGTACAGATAGCAAAAAAGCTAGAATTTGTTGTGTATACAATATTCATTTACACTGAATTGCATTTGCCGTTTTACTGCTCTTTCCCAGAGTTTAGAGAGCTCTTTTTACACTACTTCATCCACCTGCCAAGGTGCGCCATCACTCCCTGAAAGAAATCCCAGGGCTGGGTTGCATCCATCTCTTTTTCATATCTTTGGTTCTCCTGTGGCTTTAGGCCTAGTGGTTGGTGTGTGTTACTAAAACCCACTGAAGTCACAACTAACTTGCCCCATGCAGTTTTTAGTTATTAAATTGTATGTTACTTTACAGTTTGAGCTTGCAGGGCAGCGGCTGAAGGAGGAGCAAAAGGGTTTTCTTGTGTGTGTGTTTCTTTGTGGCTCATTAGCCTAGGGGCACGCGCAGTTTGATCCATCTTTTAGATTTAGGGGAGCTAGTCTCAAACGTTTGTTGGGGGAGACCCAGGTTTTTTTGTGGGGGGAGTTATTTGTCCTGTCTTCACGCTTTTTATGATGGAGGACCGCTGTAGCCACCCCCAACGACACGTTCTCAAGATGGAGGGGGAGGGAACAGCTGCAGTCGCCTGCGGTTCCTGCACAATGTTTGCCATCTTGCCAAAGGTTGCTGGCAGCTTTACCTGCAGCAATTGCATGTTGATTGCCCTCTTAAAAGACAAAGTCCAGCAACTGGAGGAACGTGTAGCTACGCTCCAAAGAATTAGAGAGCTGGAGCTCTTCTTGGAAGCAACAGAGCACACCGTCTCCACCAAGGAGGAGACAGGGGACTCCCCTGAGAAGGAGGCTAGTTCACCAACACAGGAGCCAGATATATGGAGAAACGTGACTCAAAGAAGTAGGAGGCCCAGGGTTCGCTCTGATTGTTTAGAAATACACAATCGCTTTGAGGTCCTCTCCCCTAGCATGGAAGACGAAGAGCAGAATCCATTTGAGGATCTCTCCCTCATTACAGTCGATCACGTATATGAAGACGAGCAGCAAAGTCAGCCCTCAGGGAATGTGCAGGCGACCTTGGAACAGACAGCTCACGGAAGAACCCCGACCAAACTTAAGAGGAGGCGTGTAGTGGTGATAGGAGATTCCCTACTGAGGGGAACAGAAGCAGTGATCTGTGGGCCTGACAAGATGTCTCGGGAAGTGTGCTGTCTCCCCGGGGCTAAGATCCAAGATGTAACTGAACGACTGCAAGGAATCATAAAACCCACTGACAACTACCCCTTCCTCTTGGTTCATGTGGGAACCAATGACACTGCAAGCAATAGCCCCCAGAAGATCAAAAGAGACTACGAGGCTCTGGGCAGGAAATTGAAGCAATTAAATGCACAAATTGTCACCTCATCTGTCCTCCCAGTTGAACGACGTGGCCCAGGGAGAGAGGGAAAAATAGTGGAAGTGAACAGCTGGCTTCGCAAATGGTGTAAACAGGAACGGTTTGGATTCTTAGATCACGGACTGCAGTTTCTTGAAGATGGACTTCTGGCAAGCGATGGGCTGCACCTCACAACGGTTGGGAGAAATGTTTTTGCCAAAAATCTCAGAAACCTCATCAGGAGGGCTTTAAACTGACTAGTGTGGGGGAGGGAGACAGTGCTCCTGAAGGTAGGAGTCTATCAATTGATGAAGATGATCATCCAAATGTCATAGCCCAAATGGAGCAAACAGCACGCAGACCTAGTGGTGGGAGGAAAAAATCCTTAAATAAGAGACACGGGGGAATGATTAATGGACTTCAATGTCTGTACACTAATGCGCAAAGCATGGGAAATAAACAAGATGAGCTTGAGCTCTTGGTACAGCAAACTAAATATGACATAATAGGCATCACTGAAACCTGGTGGGATAAGTCCCACGATTGGAATGTAATAATGGAGGGATACAATCTATTTCAGAGAAACAGACCAGACAAGAAAGGAGGAGGAGTGGCGTTATATGTCAGGGATGTGTATACCTGTGAAGAGATCCAAGATTTAGAACCTCAAAGCCAAAGTGAGAGCATTTGGGTCAAAATTAAGGGAGAGAAGAATAACAGTGACCTCACTGTGGGAGTTTACTATAGACTCCCAAGCCAAACGGAGGACATAGATGATGCCTTCCTGGAACAGATGGCCAAGCATGCAAAAGGAAGGGAGATAGTAGTAATGGGGGACTTCAGTTACCCGGATATTTGTTGGATGTCAAACTCAGCCAAGAGCATAAGGTCAAACAGATTCCTCACTGGCCTTGCAGACAACTTCATTGTCCAGAAAGTGGGAGAAGCAACAAGAGAAACAGCCATTTTAGATCTGGTCCTAACCAATGTTGATGACCTGGTTAGTGGGGTAGAAGTGGAAGGATCATTAGGCACGAGTGATCATGCTCTTCTGAAGTTTACTATACAGCGGAAAGGAGCAGCAAGCATACTAGGACTCAATTTCTTGACTTTAAGAAAGCCGACTTCATAAAACTTAGGGAAGTGCAGGGTGAGATCCCATGGACAGTAATACTAAAAGGAAAGGGAGTTCATGATGGCTGGGAGTTTGTTAAGAGGGAGATAGTAAAAGCACAACTTCAGGCAATACCAATGAGACGGAAACATGGAAGGTGCCTAAGGAAGCCAGGGTGGCTATGTAAAGAACTTTTAACTGAGTTAAGATTAAAAAAGGATGTGTACAAAAAATGGAAAAGGGGGGAAACCACCAAAGAGGAATTCAAACAAATAGCCAGCACGTGTAGACACAAAGTCAGAAAAGCTAAAGCACAGAATGAACTCAGGCTTGCTAGAGAGGTTAAAAGCAACAAAAAAGGCTTTTATGGGTATGTTCGTAGCAAAAGGAAGAACAAAGAAACAGTGGGGTCACTCAGAGGAGAAGAAGGTGAAATGCAAACAGGGGACACAGAAAGGGCTGAACTCCTCAATGCCTTCTTTGCCTCAGTCTTCTCCGATAAAGAAAACAATGCCCGACCTGAAGAATTTGGAGCAAATGATTCAGCAGAGGAAACACAGCCCAGAATAACTAAGGAGATAGTACAAGAATACTTGGCTAGTTTAGATGTATTCAAGTCTCCAGGGCCAGATGAACTGCATCCAAGAGTATTAAAAGAACTGGCAGATGTGATCTCAGAACCACTGGCAGTCATCTTTGAGAATTCCTGGAGAACAGGCGAAGTCCCGGCAGACTGGAGGAGGGCAAATGTTGTCCCTATTTTCAAAAAGGGGGAAAGAGAGGACCCAAATAATTACCGCCCAGTCAGTCTGACATCAATACCAGGGAAGATTCTGGAGCAGATCATTAAGCAAACAGTCTGTGAGCACCTAGAAAGGAATGCTGTGATCACCAATAGTCAGCATGGATTTCTGAAAAATAAGTCATGTCAGAGTAACCTGATCTCGTTTTTTGACAGAATTACAAGCCTGGTTGATGAAGCGAACGCAGTGGATGTAGCCTACCTTGATTTCAGCAAGGCATTTGACAAGGTGCCCCATGATATTCTTGTAAAGAAGCTGGTAAAATGCGGTCTTGACTATGCTACCACTCAGTGGATTTGTAACTGGCTGACTGACCGAACCCAAAGGGTGCTCATCAATGGTTCCTCTTCATCCTGGAGAAGAGTGACTAGTGGGGTGCCACAGGGTTCTGTCTTGGGCCCGGTCTTATTCAACATCTTTATCAACGACTTGGATGATGGACTCAAGGGCATCCTGGTCAAATTTGCAGATGACACCAAACTGGGAGGGGTGGCTAACACCCCAGAGGACAGGATCACACTTCAAAACAACCTTGACAGATTAGAGAACTGGGCCAAAACAAACAAGATGAATTTTAACAGGGAGAAATGTAAAGTATTGCACTTGGGCAAAAAAAATGAGAGGCACAAATATAAGATGGGGGACACCTGGCTTGAGAGCAGTACATGTGAAAAGGATCTAGGAGTCTTGGTTGACCACAAACTTGACATGAGCCAACAGTGTGACGCGGCAGCTAAAAAAGCCAATGCAATTCTGGGCTGCATCAATAGGAGTATAGCATCTAGATCAAGGGAAGTAATAGTGCCACTGTATTCTGCTCTGGTCAGACCTCACCTGGAGTACTGTGTCCAGTTCTCGGCACCACAGTTCAAGAAGGACACTGACAAACTGGAACGGGTCCAGAGGAGGGCAACCAAAATGGTCAAAGGCCTGGAAACGATGCCTTATGAGGAACGGCTAAGGGAGCTGGGCATGTTTAGCCTGAAGAAGAGGAGGTTAAGGGGTGATATGATAGCCATGTTCAAATATATAAAAGGATGTCACATAGAGGAGGGAGAAAGGTTGTTTTCTGCTGCTCCAGAGAAGAAGATTCCACCTAAACATTAGGAAGAACTTCCTGACAGTAAGAGCTGTTTGACAGTGGAATTTGCTGCCAAGGAGTGTGGTGGAGTCTCCTTCTTTGGAGGTCTTTAAGCAGAGGCTTGACAACCATATGTCAGGAGTGCTCTGATGGTGTTTCCTGCTTGGCAGGGGGTTGGACTCGATGGCCCTTGTGGTCTCTTCCAACTCTACGATTCTATGATTCTATGAGTTCCTTCAGTATCATAAACGAGCCCTATATATTGAATCCTTGGCAATTAGCAAATGTATAATTCAGTTACTTAAATGGCAGGCAATATATTGATTAAATTATGTAGTGTGACAGTGCATATATTTTAAAATTGTTCTTTTTAAAGTTTATCCTAGCTTTATGGTAACTGAATTTTGGCCATTGGTCACAGCTGTATCTTAAGCCCACTGCCTCATCCACAGGGAAAGGGCTGAGGCTCAGTGGGACAGCTTGTGATTTTTTTTCAATTCAAAAGTTCAATCTTTGGCGTTTCCAGCTGGAAAGCTGGAAAAGGCTTTTGTCTGACATCATGAAGAGCTTCAGCTTACCTTGGAGGTAAGATGAAATATTCACTTGCAGTGATAAGCTGAAAGATGGGAGCATGGGGGTGGTGGCCAAGGAAGCCCCACAGATTGGTTTCTTAATCTTCAGGGGTTTGGATACGTTTCTTAATGTGCTGAAGGCAGAGAGTTACCACTGCAGATATGAGGCAGCAAAAGGTTGTAGCTGGTCTCTCCTGAATTGTTTTTAACAAGCTTTGCTGCATCTTCTGTACTCAGCAGTTGCCTGGCAGCATTCCTCATGGAGAATGGCCCAGTAGGAATGGCAGTCTTAGGACATAGCATTGTTCCCAGGGGATATCTTTGATAGGGGCAGGTTTTTTTATTTCTTTATAAAGAATGCCCCTGGAATGGCACTGCACATGATGCAGCATTCCCATTGCTCCATGCTCAATGAGGAACACTGCCCTGTAGCAGCTGACACTTTTTTGTCATGGTGTCACAGCTTGAAGCAAATCTTTTTTAAAGAAAGACCAGCTGCAGCCCTCTGTCGCTTCAATATCTACAATACTGAGCTCCCATGAAAAATTAAAGAAATCCCCCACCCCCTCTGTCCCTTCCCCTCCACTCTTTGGTGGGTAGAGCTGTCCTGCTCTCTATCCTGGTTTTGTTTCAACCATACTTCAGTATGGTGGCAGCAAATTGTGATTATTGTTAACCAAGAATGGTCAGCCCTGGTGAATGCTAAACATTAGGTTGTCCGATTTGGATGTGAAAGTTGCATATGATTAGAGCAGGGGTATCCAGCATACTGCCTTCTAGATATTACTGGACTCCCATAAGCTTCAGCTAGCCTGATGGGATGATGGGTGATGTGGTTCAACATTATCTGGTGGTGCAATGGCTTCCTCTGGGTTAGAGCAAATCTGAAGGAATGCTGGGAATCCATGCAGGAGAAAAGGAGAAGGGGACAGAATCTGTGGCACATTTTAGTCATGGTTTGAACCCTGGGAAGTGTGACGTCTGAATGGAGACATTCTTCTGCCTGTGCCTCCCTAAGCATAGGCAAATTGGAAATGGATGGTTCAGTTTGTCTTGTCCAGGGCCTGAGAAAAAATGGAAGCAGGAGGGAAGGAAACAAAGGCTGTGATGAAAAAATGCCCAGAAACTCCAGAAGACATGAAGCAAATAGCTTTATTTTGTTACTGTCCTGGTTTAAAAGAGGAAAGTTAACAGTCTGCTTTTTGCCCTCAAACTATACTGTCCTATCAAGAAAGGCTGTGGTGACTGTGAGGGCCAATGAATGAATACCGATTTTAATCTCTGGAATACAGATTTTAGCTGAAGGAGTGTTCTTTTTAATGTAAATAAGTTTATAGGGAATTTTTAATTACACCCACTTCTTCATGCAGAGGTGGCATATGTTGCTGTTGTTCACTTTGCTGTCTGGTCTTTGACTGCAATATAGATAGATAGATAGATAGATAGATAGAGTCTGTCCTACCTTTTGAGCCCTATTGTTGGTCTTTGCTGGATGGTAATAGAACATGTGTGGAATGTGGAATGATGTCACAAACTGACAATACCATAGTTTTTTAAAGTTATGTAGAACTCCCACTAGAAGCTTCATAGGAGATTGCTCGGCATATATCATCCTAAAGATTCCACATGGAAAAAAAGAGATGGTAGGCAGAGGCTTATATTCAAATCCTTTTTACATTTGCTAAAATATGCAAACAGATGTCATTATATAGACATCTTGTGGACTTGAAGATGGTACATTTAAGACTGAATTTATTAGTTTTGTCTGTCATGTTTTTATTTGCTTATAACATTTTGTCTTTAAGTTGGACACTTTGAATGCTGGATTTGGTAGAAATGTGTGAGTACCTTTATTCAATCATATACATGTGAACTACAGAAATTATTCGAAAGCCTTAGCCAAAATAGCCACCTTGGGGCATCTTTGTGCAGAGTGACAGGATAGGAATACTTCAGCTAATAACGACTTTTCTTTATGAAGACTTGCTGTATGAAATTCCTTGATCTTTAAAGTCAAAAATAATTCTCTATAACCTGGTTAACATGACTGCTTTTGTAATGCGCTTTATACATGAAGGTCGTTAACTACCGTATTTTTCGCTCTATAACACGCACTTGACCATAATACGCACGTAGTTTTTAGAGGAGGAAAATCCGTAGGCATGCCACCCGTAGGCATTCCCTCCATAACACGCACAGACATTTCCCCTTACTTTTTAGGAGGAAAAAAGCGAGTGTTATGGTGCAAAAAATACGGTATATGTACTAGAAATAGTATCGTGAATGAAAGGCAGATGGTGAGATTTTGCTCTCCATCAAAAGGACTACAATAATACAAATACAATATTTGAAAGCCTATGTGTTATATTGCCCCCCCCGAAGGAAATTGTTTTCATGCAAGAGCAAGAAAAATTGTATCTGGGAGCAATGGAGGAGTGTGGAACACAATTAAAAATTCTACCTTTGAAAATGTGTTTCCCCACATGTTGGATTTTTATTCATTCATCACTCCATGTCTGTGCTGCTCCCATTACAAAAGTAATTGAGGTTGTTCCTTTGCAACAAGAGAGCTACATATCTGTGCTAATTCCTTTTACCAAATAGCATTTGTCACAGACCATCAGAGGAATAAATTGAATTTCAGACAAACCTAGATTCCCTGTGAAATATTTCCATACAGACGCTTTCAAACTACAAAAATATGTACAAGCAAATACAAATAATGTATGTTTGTGAAATTAGGCAGAAAAGCGATCGCTTGTGTCTTGGAGCTCTCTTAGCCATTGGCTGGGCTGCTTTGATTTCACAGCATGCCACATTTGCCAAATCCTTATAATTGCTGAAGGGGAAGGGTCAGTTATTACATTTTCCTGAACACTGACAAGGAAGAGTATTTTCCAAAGACTAGCAATCAGAGTCAACTGGTATAAGGAAAGTAAAAGTTCAGTTGGACTAAGCAATAAATAACAATCAATCAATCAGCAAGCAAGCAAGCAATAAATGTCATGTATAGACACTGGAGAAATAAAACCTTGAGAGCTTTTGGTGGGGGGGTCACAGGGGCAGGGGGAGGTGACTGTAGGATGTTGGTTTGGAAAAAACCCTGTCCGAATTATGAATTGTTTTTGTGCAGTCACTAGAGAAGTTCTGCAAGAAGCCAGGAACACCAGAGGCCAAGCCATCCATCAGGGTCTGAGCTCAGAGCCAGGAGTGCTTAGAAAGGACTTCCTGCTATGTGCCGTGAGCAAATATTGGGAGAGAGCGCTACATTTCCCTGCAATGTTGTATGTCTTTATTTGCAAAGCCATGTGATACCTAATACTTCTCTTGTCGATGGAAAATTACAGGAAGGCATTTGAATATAATTTTATATGTGTTTAGGAGAGAGGAGAGCATCTCATAGAAATACGATGCCTGCAGCAAGACTACTTTTTGTGGCCATTTGAATGATTAATCTGTGTCCTTTAATTTAGTCCTCTTGTAAAAATGGGTTTCACTCTTTTACATTTGTTAGGGTAAACCTCTGTATTAAGCAGCCATTGCCAGAAAAGCTTTCTATAAGGTTTCACACCAGGTTCCCCCTAAAATAGTTTAGTGTCAGACCTCGTGATATAAAATATTTTATCAAATTATTGGCTTTCTGCTCTTCCCCATTGAAGCCAGAGGCTGGGATTGGCGCATCTAGTGACAAATGTCTGCTTCTCTCATGGGCTTGTTGCAAGGCCTGGGATTTTTTCCCTTATTGTAAAATGGGAATAAGTATGATGTATCTCACATTATTCTGAATGCAGTAAAGATGCTAAAATGCTCTAGGAACTAAAAACATCATAAAGTTAATAGTAGTTTGGTGAGAAACAGTACTTTGAAAGACGTCTACAATTTAACTTCTTGTCCTAGGGTGGCGTGCAGGCCGTGGCCTAATTGCAAAAGCTCTGCAGAGCTCTCAGTTCAGGCCTCGGGCAGGAGCAGCCTGCTCCTCCCTGGATGGGCTGGGGGGGGGGAGAGGAAAAAGGGGGTGGTCCTCCTCTGGCCCCTCTCACTGCTGACATTAGCTCTGCCCACAGTAATGTATTACCTTCAGGGGAATGTGACTCTCAACAGAAAACAGGTTGCCCACCCCTAATTTAAATTAAGATATTACACTTGATCTTAGCCAAAAGGCCGAGAAGCCTTTATAAGATGGAAGCAAAATCCTGTGTTCAGTCCTGGGCACTTCTTACATATGATTATGCATATGACTGCTTGTTGGATTGCTCTCTCTCTTGCTACTTTTTCATTTGTAGCTGCTTCTACTTAATATCTGGTTTTGAGGTGGGAAGCTTTGGTGCCTGCTTATATCCTTCTGCGTAGCTTCTTTATAGAATTTGTATGGAACAAATGGTACTCTTGAGTCACAGAAGCCTTTTGATAGCTGATTAAAATCAAGTTAGACATTATGCATGTGTGTATGTTTTACAATGCATACTCAAGGTGATACTGCTTATTTTCATTTTAATTCAGCATTAAGACAGCTCTGTTGCATATATTAAAGTATGCATTCCTAAGTTTAAAATTTTAATTAGCCATGACTTGAAAATAGTGTTGGTATGTTTGGATGAATTAGGTTGTTTTCAGGTGTCTAACCAAGGACTCTTAACACAACCTGGCTCATTGGATGGTATTCTTCTAATGAGTTTCATCAGTGCAAGGATTTCCAGTTGTGCAACAAGGCCTCTCTTTGTGTGGGCCCTCTGCCACCCCCAAATCAGCTCTAGAAGGTGGGGGAAACTCCTAGAACTGATTTAGGGGGTGCACAGAGGGAGGGGGGAAACATCTTCTTGCACTAGGAGAAATCCTTGCACTGAAAGAATGTTCACCTTAGCACAGTGTTGGATTTTACCCATTATTTCTTCTAGGCTACAAATGACTGGCGTTGATTCCTTCAGATGTGTCAAATACACTGTTTAAAAGATTTATATCCTGCCTTTCCGCTATTACTGTACAGTACTCATTTGAGACCACAAAGCATACATACATCAAGTGATGCTATAAATCCCAGCTGCTCTTGGATGTCAATTTCAATTAAATTTAGAGGACGTGAAAGTGCTATGTAAAAAGTCCTTTGAAGTCTACTCAGGTGCCAGTATCATGAGACATTTATGAAAATTACAGACCTTTCCCTGGATCCAAGTTGACCAATTTGTTACTGAAGGTGTTTGTATGTGGAGACATCATAATAAATACCACAGCTGCCTTAAAGTGCAGAGACATAAGTGAATGTGAACATTCAGTGCAAATACAGAAACTTTGAGTGTGCATATTTTTAATTTGTGAATTTTGTAAAATTATTTTGATGGCAGCTATTTCCTAAAGTTGATTTTAGCTGAAGTGTGCTTATTCTTTTTTTTTTTTTAATGGGCCTTTGCCCACACAATTGCTAAAGTTAGTTTGCAGTTATTCTTGGTCTGTGGCATGAATTTATGGGGTACACACGACCACATTTTCACTCAGTGTTCCCTGAGATGTGATTATGATGGAAGAGGAAATAAAAACCATCTTTCGACTTCCTTCAGTGAGACCAAAAGTGCCTTGCCCCTCTGCTTATGCTCTCGTATCCTCCTCCTCTCTCTATTGAGAGAGAGAGCTAATATATAGATTGGAGGGAGAGAGAGAGAGCGAGAACACACTCTTCTTGACTTCTGCCCATGCCCAGGGAACCCTCAGAGCCTGGCAGTGGTGACCTGTCTAAGATGCACACCTTGGCTGGGAAGGTCTCTCCCATCCCAGCCTTGGAATTTGGTCCCACCATTTTAAAATTGTTTTTCTTATCTCTCTAATGAATTATCCTGGCAGCTGCTTAGAGATGGTTGTTGCCGCTTCTTCGTACAGTAACCGAGGGATCAAATATAGTGTGTGCTTCCAGACTATCCAGTGCTAACAAAATTCTCCCCCCATGACATAGCAGGAGCATTTAAGTGTTAGATTCACAGATTTCTGGCTCTACATCAGTGCTATCGGTGTGCTAAATATTTATTGGCATAGCACATCCATTTATAGTCATTTCAAGTTATAAATGTTCCTG
Organism: Podarcis pityusensis; assembly: GCF_964106645.2. NCBI lineage: Eukaryota > Metazoa > Chordata > Lepidosauria > Squamata > Lacertidae > Podarcis > Podarcis pityusensis. Next base: position 62,865,630 of record NC_138036.1, read on the forward strand.
TTTGACAAACACCTTCCCCCCTTTCTCTAAATGGCCATAAACCAAAAGCTGTAATTTTTACTTCCCCTTGAGTGTATGGCGTGATGACTCTTCGTGTTCCAGAACCGGCCTTATTCATAATGCTGCATATCAGAGCCTTCAGCTTTGCTCAGAAAAGTAAAATGGCTTCCAGCAGCTTGCGGGGGGGGGGGGGAGAGAAGAGCCCATTTATTTTCTTATACCTCTTTGTGGGGCTCTCTTAACAGGTCGGAGGTGAAGTTCTTTACTTCAATGTGGAGAAAAGAAAAGGCTCAGGGCAGGCAATTAAGTTTTTAGAGACAAGAACTGTTCATTGCATGTACTTCTCTGCCGTTTTCTTCCCCTTGGATTTATTCAGTGGGTCAGAGTAGGACCATTGAAATGGCTTGTCAGTGGTTTCAGTGGGCCTCCTCAAAATAATGGCTTAGTTGGCTATCACCTAGTGAGTTCAGTTTTCACTTCCCTGTTTTTATTTTTTTCTGTTTCTGTCAGATCCCTTTTGTATAATCTTTTGTTCTGTTATTCTCCACAGTTTGCCTACTTAGAGCATTTCCCAGTTGTTCTGTTAACCATATTACCCCAGGCGGCATCTGTCCTCAGTATGTTCTTCTCTGTCCCTTGCCTTTTGCCCTCCTCCTTCGGTCTCTTATTCTGAGCACGTTTCCTTTGCAGAATATGCCTCACGCTGTCCATCTTGTCTGCTTGTCTGTTAAATTCTGGCTAGTCAGCTAGTATCCAATACATTCTCTCCATTCTTGCTAGGGTTTTCTGCTAATATCTTAAATTAATTTTTGGTAACACTTTACTTAAATTTTCAGCTTATCAGAACTCACATGTCTGATTCTTTACAGCATATAAGGCAACAGTTTATGTGAACCGCCCTGAGACCTTTGGGTATAGGGCTGGATAGAAATCAATCAATCAAATAAATAAATAAATAACAGTTTATTTTATGTAAAATCAAAAAAAGCCAACTGATACTGTATTGTTATATTAATTCTACAGGGCTTTAAGAAACTCCTTCCTTGTTCCTGTGTAATAAGAGGTGTTCATTTTTTGTCCTTCTTTACAGCCTCAACACACAAAATGTCAATAGAATAAGTGAGGCTCCCTCGAGAACCTGCCATGAACCATTTTGAGGGACCAGCTGAAGGAGAGGTGAATGATGAACTAAGGAGCAGAGTGGTGAATGAATCTGTGGAGGCTGACCTGGAACATTCTGAGGTAGAGGATGAACAGCCCCAGTATGCCAGTCATTACCCGAGATGTGCCAACAGCAGCCTTGAAGGACGTTCTCGACAGGAAGAGGAGGAGGGCACGTTGGCACGGTCAGCTAGCACGGAGAGCGGCTTCCACAACCACACGGACACTGCTGAGGGAGATGTCATAGCCCCAGTGGAGGATGCCTATGAAGGAGACCGAGTGCTGGACAATGAGGATGAGAGTGCCTATGCAGTGCAGTACAGGCCCGAGGCAGAGGAGTACACAGAAAATGCTGAGGCAGAACATGCGGAGACGATTCGTAACCGAACTCTCCCCAACCACTTGCACTTCCACTCCATTGAGCACGAGGAAGCCATGAATGCTGCTTATTCAGGCTATGTGTACACCCACCGGCTCTTCCACCGGGGGGAAGATGAGCAGTATGCTGAGCCCTATGCCGACTATGGGCTGCAGGAACATGTCTATGAGGAGATAGGTGACACGCCTGACCTGGATGTTCGGGAAGGCCTTAGACTCTACGAGCAAGAGAGGGAGGAAGCTGACAACTATCGAAAGGAAGCTCTCGGTGCCCGACTCCACCACTATGATGAGCGCTCTGATGGAGAGTCTGACAGCCCTGAGAAAGAGGCAGAGTTTGCTCCCTATCCAAGGATGGACAGTTATGAACAAGAGGAAGACATTGACCAAATTGTGGCTGAAGTCAAGCAGAGCATGAGTTCTCAGAGCCTGGACAAAGCTGCTGAAGACATGCCAGAAGCAGAGCAGAATGTGGACCCTGGTGATGCTCCTGCTCATGTTCACCATGAAAGCAACCGTCCGCTGTCTGTTGGCGCTAGACCTACAGTTAATGTGGGAGATCCAGTGCAGAGATACAGCAAGGAGAAAAGGGATGCAATATCCCTGGCTATCAAAGACATTAAGGAAGCTATTGAGGAAGTGAAGACTAGGACCATCCGTTCTCCTTATACCCCCGATGAACCCAAAGAGCCCATTTGGGTGATGAGACAGGACATCAGCCCAACCAGGGATAGGGAGGATCAGGGTCCACTAGAGGGAGATGTGAGTATACCAAACGGCTCACATAATAAGAAAACCTATGAAAATTGCACAAAACTGCATAGTCTTAACATTCGGTTTTCTTATTGTGTTTTTAACTACTTGCGGGGGATGACGACACATAGTTAAATGTTATTTTTCCTTATTAATTGTGTTTGGAAATCAGAATTATTACACTACAAATTCTCCTTTGGCCTTAATAACCTTTATTATTAAGCATTGGCAAAAAAGGAAAAGAAATATAAAAATAATATTTAGATGTGGCTTTGGTTAATTTCTAAATATTTGCGTTGATGCATTTGCTTCTAATAGAAGCTGTGTGTTGCTGAGCACTAGCATAGTGTCATGTGGAACTGCAGTGGTGTCATGGTCAATATTCTTTTGAATTCTTGTTAGTTTTTCAGTCATCCAGGCAGCAGACTTGTTTTCTTCCACTGCTCATGATCAGCCTGTGTTGATTAGTAGATTCAGAAACCGCGTTCTTGTTTTCAGTTGCCATGCAAAGGAAGTGTTCCTCCATCTCCCATTAATGTTTTTGTGTTTGGTGTTTCCTAAAGCACCACTGGATGCCTCAGAATATTTGCTGTGGGAATTCAGTCCAGTGAATGGCAAGGCTTTAATGAATGTTTTAGGTTGTTGATTGCCAACTACTTAGCGATTTTCTGTTGAGTAAGTGCTGTATACATTTTGTTAAATAAAATAATAATAAACAAATCAGGCTAAAATCCTGTACAGTTGACTTCAGTGGAATTATAGCAGCCTAAATGTGCTTCTGCCCCAGCACTTTATCAGATTTGAATGTATTACTTTGTCATCTATTGGGTTTTTTTGGAGCCTCAAAATATACTAAACTTTTGATGAAGCCAGAAGCCAGCTATTCTTTGTGCTTCAGCCTGTACTAGGGTTACTATCTGTAGGGAGTTCTTATTTTGCAGAGTCTGGTTGCGCGCCTGCTTCGTAGATATAAGCTTGCAGGCTGCATCCCCATCATTTTCTATTAGGGTATTTGATAGGAGGGATGGGTTGAGTAAGATAAAGCCCTGTTAACTGATATTTTCTCAATCAACAGAGATTTTTAAAAATCCTGCACTTTTTGATTGATACTGGAAATGAATGTCAGCAAGGCTTTTTGCATCGCTATGCAAAAGAAGTGGGAGAAGCAGGTGCCTTGCTCTTCCTGCCCCCCCCCCCCATCTCCCTGCTATCCAGAAATGAGGCTTAAACTCCCAATGCAAGGACAGGACACAACATTTTCCACAGGGAGAGATGCAAGAATTGCCTTTCAAATGAGATAGAAATATGGTGTGACAGGTAGTGCAAGACCTTTGCAGGTCTTGTTTTCCGCACAGCCACATCCCATGTGAAGCTGGTTTTGATTTTCAGCTGTAGTGGACAGTAAGATTGAAGTTTTGTTTACTTGCAGCATAATTTCTGAGATACTTGTATAGATTCAGTTGCTCCCAAATGGTGGGGGTTTTGAGTATTGAGTATATTTGCTAACCTAAGCAAATATATTCAGGCTTTTGTTAGAATTCTGAGAACCCCAACTTTCATATTTTTTAAAAGAAATCCTTTTCTATTCCACATGAATAGCCAAGGGCAGCCTTCATAATAAAATATAGTAGCAAAAATATTAAAGTAATGGAAACAAGTAGGACATCCCAAACTTAGTACATTGTTCAACTTCTCTAACTTCATGCATGATGATGATGGAGAAATATTTTGGAGAAATAATAATAGCTTGCAGCTTCTAATAATCTCATAGGAGAATTTCTCTTAGCAAAAGTTTAGAAACCACTAAATTAAAGAGAGGGTCTTAATTAAGAGCACTTCATGGTTTCCCCAAAAGAAGTGTTTTTTGACCATTATGAGTTGACTCAATAAAAGGTATCCTTTCCCAACTTTGCATGTCCATCCCATGCAGTGCCTTTTTATTTACACCAAATGCCTTTTGCTCAGTGGTGCAGAAGGACAGTTTGTGACAGCTCTTCCCTGGCTTGCAAACCTCAGACTTGGTGGATTTGTTTTCATGATGTTTAGTAAATGATGCACATGGATGGTCTGGTTTTGTAAGTGGAATGTAACATTTCTGAGGAAGACCTTTCTCTTTTCCGCCTCCCTTAGGGGTAATATCCTTTGTTTTCTTTTCGCTTGCCTTTGGGTCCACAGGTTTCCTTTGTTCTCTGCCTGGTGCTGTGCAGCTTTGCAGAGCCCCAGTTTTTCCACAGCAGGGCTCATCTATCATTAACGAAGGGAGTAGCAAAGGCGCCTTGAATAATGGAGCAGCTTTCAGGTGCTGCAGGAGCCTGAAATAATGTCACCAGCTATGCGGATGGGATGATGCTGGGCCTGACATTTGCACAGCCAAGGTTTTAGAGCTGCTCTTTGGAGCACAGATGGAATTCCATTGGACCTTGGTTGATAGAATTAACTTCCAAAATTATGCAGTGGCCCAAGTAATTTTCAGTTTTTTTACATGCTTGAATACTTAGACTTTTGCTGACTAAGATACCACTGTTAAAGGGGGGGGGGGATATATTTTTTCCAAATAACCATGAAAGGCTTGATTCAGAATTCTTTGGAGTTGTATGTGTGCCCTGCATGTAAGACTGAGATGTCAAATACATATATATCAGTTCATAGAATTCAGAATCAAGTAATATATGGAAAGATAAAATGTATGTTCACTATTTTCCTGCTTGCACCAAGTCCTCATGGCTTGTTCACCAAAATGGAAAAGTGAAATAGACTCGAGTACAAGAAGTTCCTAGCCTAGGTAATTTCCCTTTAAATGGAAACCTGAAAAAAGAAGACATGGTCTTGAATGCGGGGACATAGCTAGGAGGAAGATGCATATTACAAAAGTACAGATCTGAAGGATAGCTTTAGGTTTTCCATAATTTTTTATTTTTATATGTATAAAACTTTATCAGAAGCCCAGTTTAATCAAAGACCAGGGTTGGACATACAAACAAAGGAACATTTTTACTATAGACAATTCATTCTAACTTTGTGAAAAATGCAAGAAGGGGAAAAAGGAAATATTATGACTATGCCTCCTAAGGGCCTCCACTAGCCAGAAGACAAAAATGGGGACTTTCTTACTCTGCAGGGACTAAAGAACCCTTATTCTTAGTCTGATCTACTCCAAAGGCTCAGGGCTTGTAATAAAAGCTTTAAATCTGCTTGAAAAACTGAATTCTATTACATTTGCCAGTAAGCCTGAGCCATGGTAGCACTTTGTCCTTGTGGCTATTCCATAATCGGATGAAATGTCTAGGATCAGACTGTACATTGGGTTGGATCTAGACGTAGTCAAACTTTGAGGGGAAACGATGAGACTCTCTAGTCATTATTAACTTCAGGTCCAATTATAATTATGCTTTACTTTCAGTTATAAACTTTTTTCTGGGGGGGAATTGCATCACTATAATAGCTCTTAAATTATGCTTGCTTTTTAAAAAAATCTTTGTACTTTAACCACCTAACTGTACATTAATATCACTTATTACTTATTCAGAAGATACCAATAGTACTGCAATTCTGCTAGAAATGTATGTCTTCAAGGCAATAAATGAAAGGAATAGTTGCTTGCTAAGGGAGAATGACCTCCTTATGTATGGGTGTTTGACAACCATTCAGTATCAAATAAGATTAATCTACATAGATAGGATACTAGCAGCATCTCTTGTTACAGGCTTCAATTTCAAGTTCCAGGCACATAACACCACTGGGAAAAGTAATTTGGTGGCACTTGATTGTTAGCAATTAGCAGACAACTCTGAAGTTGAGCAGAACAGCAGCAAAATCAAAATGGAGAATTTTTGGATGTATCAGGCTGAGTATCTTAGGAGAATGGTAAGTGAATTGTAGCAAGAGAGTAACTGTCAATTTAGGATTTTTTTTACTTAACCCCTGAAGGTGTTCTGTCTGCACAATTCCAAACTTTTAATAAGGTTAATGTTGTGTTGCTCTGACATTTCTATGTATGGATGATGTAGGAGCGTGCAGAAGCATCTTGGATATTTTCTTTTGAAATTTGGATCTGTTCTGGTGTTTTGGTTCTTACCATAACAACAATTATGATAGGAAAAACAGAATATTTTTGAATTTTTTTAGTTAAGAACAATAAGTATATTCAAGTGGTGCTTAATATTCATTTTTCTGATGCAAAGGTTGCAGTGCACAAAGGATACTGCATTAGAAATCCAAGCAACATAGTTGCGAAGAATACAGCCCTTATTACTGAATATAGCCGTTGTTCTATAATATTGTGAATGATACAGAAGAATAGAATAATTCTTAAAAATAAAACTCTGCACCTGTGGTGTATTTTTTTAAAATGGTTGTAGGTTGTAGAGAACTGCTATTTGTGAGATTTTTAAGTGACTGTGGAGGGAGAGTTTGCTTTTCACAATGTGTAACCACATTTATTTTGTCCCGTTGTCACTTCTGGTTAGTCGCTGCAAACTTATGGAGTGATACAGATCTCTTCAGCACTCATAGAATCATAGAATCATAGAGTTGGAAGAGACCACAAGGGCCATCGAGTCCAACCCCCTGCCAAGCAGGAAACACCATCAGAGCACTCCTGACATATGGTTGTCAAGCCTCTGCTTAAAGACCTCCAAAGAAGGAGACTTCACCACACTCCTTGGCAGCAAATTCCACTGTCAAACAGCTCTTACTGTCAGGAAGTTCTTCCTAATGTTTAGGTGGAATCTTCTTTCTTGTAGTTTGGATCCATTGCTCCGTGTCCGCTTCTCTGGAGCAGCAGAAAACAACCTTTCTCCCTCCTCTATGTGACATCCTTTTATATATTTGAACATGGCTATCATATCACCCCTTAACCTTCTCTTCTCCAGGCTAAACATGCCCAGCTCCCTTAGCCGTTCCTCATAAGGCATCGTTTCCAGGCCTTTGACCATTTTGGTTGCCCTCCTCTGGACCCGTTCCAGTTTGTCAGTGTCCTTCTTGAACTGTGGTGCCCAGAACTGGACACAGTACTCCAGGTGAGGTCTGACCAGAGCAGAATACAGTGGCACTATTACTTCCCTTGATCTAGATGCTATACTCCTATTGATGCAGCCCAGAATTGCATTGGCTTTTTTAGCTGCCGCGTCACACTGTTGGCTCATGTCAAGTTTGTGGTCAACCAAGACTCCTAGATCCTTTTCAAATGTACTGCTCTCAAGCCAGGTGTCCCCCATCTTGTATTTGTGCCTCTCATTTTTTTTGCCCAAGTGCAATACTTTACATTTCTCCCTGTTAAAATTCATCTTGTTTGTTTTGGCCCAGTTCTCTAATCTGTCAAGGTCGTTTTGAAGTGTGATCCTGTCCTCTGGGGTGTTAGCCACCCCTCCCAGTTTGGTGTCATCTGCAAATTTGATCAGGATGCCCTTGAGTCCATCATCCAAGTCGTTGATAAAGATGTTGAATAAGACCGGGCCCAAGACAGAACCCTGTGGCACCCCACTAGTCACTCACTCTCTCCTCCGGCTTTTCTTTTAGCAAATAGAAAGAAGGCATTGGCAAGAGGGAAGTAAGATGAACTGCAATGGACACGGGAGGGGAACTTTCCCCCATTTTTCTGAAAAAGCAGTATTTGGTGGGAGGGGAGGACAGACTCTCCTCCTCCTGTGTTTAGAGGTCGGCAGCAGCTGGTCTCCAGACAAGGCCTTCGCTCCAAAGATGTCTTGTGTGAGCAGGCTCCTGCCAGCCGTCCTTCCGCCTCTGGCACAGCTGCGGCAGCGCTGGTGCTGGCTAGCCAGGAAGTCCCCGTGGCTTCAGCAGAGCTCTGTTGAACCAAGCCCCGGAGGTTCTGAGAGTGGGTTCAAGGGGCTTCTCTGCATCCCCAAGAAGTGCTTGGTTCCTGCTTGGCAGGGGGTTGGACTCGATGGCCCTTGTGGTCTCTTCCAACTCTATGATTCTATGATCCTCTGAATTGCTCCCAAGGGGCTTGCCCCCTTGACTGGGGGTGGGAGGGACACGAGACGGGGCAAAGGGGAAAGAGGAGCAGAGCTGCAGCCTGGAAGATGTCCTGGCTGCCGCTTGGGACTCTGCATGGTAAAAGAAATAAGAACCGAGTTGGTTTGCTTTGTCACCTATAAATGTAATTTCTGTTGTTTTATTGATATTTGTAAGCTGCTGTCAGAGTTCTTTCCCCCAACCAAAGAGCAAGATAAAAAGGCTTTAAATACTAATAGTAATAATTTTCAAAAATCTTTCTCTGCTTCCATACTTCTGATTACACTGAGTGCTGCACCCCGTAGTCACCTTTGCCAGGACTTAACTGTCTATGGGGTCCTTTACTTTTTTTACCTTTTACTTCTGATTACATTGCATAAACTAGAACTCAGTTTTGTATTACATGGTTGTCCTCATATTTTCAATGTAAGCTTGGCTCTCTGATTTTACTTTCTATTGAACTTGACCAGAAGTAAAGATTTAAAGAAGATAAAGATATCCAGCCACAAAAGTGCTGTTTATACAAACAGCCTGATAAACAGCTTTCTCAGGCATGACTTGGGAGGGTTTTAATGTCTGGATTTGTTGTTGCCTCAGTCATGGGCTTTAATTTAATTTGCTGCTTAATTACATATTTATCAGCAGTATTAAGCCAAAACTCACTACCAGGGGTGTTGAAAATCATATGACCCACTTCTTACTAATGTACTTTTTTCCTAATGTACTTATTAATGTGCAGTTTTCTTGCATTGTCTTTTGCCCATATCTGCAGCTCCCCCCCCCCAAATTAGTGGTTCAACAATAATTTTATTATTTACATTTATGCAGACCTAAAATTAATAGGACTTGCTTCTAAGAAAATATAAATCTGAATATAATACCATGAAATGCTGCATGTTTAATTTTGCTGGAACCCTCTGCCCAATCCTCAATCTCAAAGCAACAAATACCATTCATTGTTCTGTCAGCATTTTATTTCATTGTGTATCTTTTCTCTGTCTAGTCTCCATCTCCTGATTCATCTTCCCCACGAGGCGCTGAATCATCAAGTCTGCAGCATCACCAAGATGTCTGTGGAACAGCAGAAACCCCCACCAAGAAGGAGGTAGAGTACAAGTCTTTTTAAAAGCAGTAGTTTTACTGGAAATGTTCCCCAAATTTAGGACTCCTTAATTGTGTTCTGTGCATTAAACAATCTTTTAAAAAATGATTTATTTATAGTAAGCAATAAGCTTTTTAGATTTAGGCTGCAGTCCGCAATACATGTATTCACCAGGAAATTTGAATCCAATCTGATTTAGGAATGCAGCTTTTATTAGGTAGTGTTATGTTTAATAGACTGGAGGTCTTGGATGTAAGCACTGCTGGAATCACTGATAACTATTCCTAAATTTAGTATATTAGAGATATTCCCACAGTTCTTTTTTAACAAACAGCAGCACCTTCCTCAGGGGAGAAATGAGAATTGCCACAACACTTTCCAAATGTCTTTCCTCAAAGCAGAGTCCAATTTCCATAGTACTACAATCCGCTGCCCAAAGACATGCATGTTACTTTACTTTGAAATGATTTGTCCTAATAGGTTAACAGTAGAATTCTTTATAGTGTCTGCTTACTAGTAATATTTGATGTGGGGTTTTTTGGGGGTGGACCTCTTTTCCAAAGAGCACATAAAATGTGCTCCTTAAAGGCAGCAGTGATACTGATTCCTTGGAATTCATTGGCACTAGACTTTCTAGCTGTGCAAAGTCAGAACTGAATCATTTCTGCATCACCTGCCTGGACACACTATGGAGACATGAACCTCAGGAATCTCTCTTCTAAAAGTGGAAATGCAGATGTCCCACCCTCAGGCTCAGCTGACCAAGATGTTAAAGTTGGGGTACTTCCCTCTCAAAATTTCCAGGCATTTGGACATATATGCTCTTTTCCTGAAATCTGAAGGATATATCAGTGTCAGCCAAACCTAAGAGCTATATTCTGAATAACTGCACACAGTTATTCTGTCCATTTGGGGAAATAGCTTTCTTAAGAATAATTTTTAGTTAAAAAATACCAATCACAGTTTCTCAGGGCAGGCTGACACTTATCGTGTTAAGGAATGTGCCAGTATGAAGTTACTCTCAAAATGTATCATGTACTCTCTCTCTCCTCCTTTCTCCAGCCATTTAGTGAGATATGAAATGTTTTGCTTCTGCACAGATTTTTTTCTATAAAGCCAAATGCCTAAATGGAGGAAGTATCAGTCAGGAGATTACACAAATGTATTTGTAACAAAAATTTGTTCTGAAGGATAATAGATATTTGTAAAAACTACTCTCTCTGAAGGAAGGAATCAAGATTTATAGTAATAATGATAGCTATAATAATAGTAAAGCTTTTATATCAGTTAATTGAAGGCTGTGTAGTTTATACCACTAAGCTTTTCTCAGAAATGCTCTTTGTTGTTCTGCTGCTTTATTATCTCTGCCTACTTGAATCCAGAAGATAAACCACTTTAATCTGCTCATGGCAATTGGATGAATTATTTAAAAGGATATTGGAGTCGGAGTATCAAAAATAGAGGCATTGCAATAGATCAAATGGCTGCAGAAGCAGGTTCCCTGGTGGAAATAAATGTCACAATCTCACACCAGTACTTAATTTCCTGAAAGTGTCTTGTCAGCAAGAGGTCTTCCGTTATTTGGTAGTAATTGATACTTCTATTTGACATTTTTCTCTTTACTAGTTATTTTCTTGTTCCAAGATGCTGTTCTATAGGACCTAATCAAACTGTAGCTTCAGTTTTATTGTATTTTATGGATTTTAAACATTTGCTGTATTTACTTGGAAGTAAGTCCCATTGTGTTTCTTTGTGTGTTTAGGGATTGTTTGTGTGCAATCAAAGTGGATTAATTTTTACCTTAAAACTACCAGTTTATCTAAACTTCAGCAATGAGCGAGATTACTAAGAAGTTCTTTCACATAAATGTAAGCCTAAGACCCTGAAGACATTGCCAGAGTCTAGAGCTCTTTAGTTTTTTTGTTTCTGTTCATGACATGATAAATGTTTGTGACATCTTTGGAACTTTAAAAATCTGTCATTCGTAGGAAAGGCAGCCTGGAAATGCTTTATTGATGCTAATGGTCTAGACTACACTCTAGGATAACTTCTTAATAATTAACCGATCCTTTGAAATATGTATACATATTTCTTACTAGGCTGTCCACAGAGATCGGGTAACAACTGTCAATGTGTGATGAATAACTTTGCCAGTTCTGCATGAAAGGCTTTTTAATGCATACCTCAGCATGCTTAGCTTAGTTTGATATCCTGTTTGTCTTAATTACAGTCAAGAAAAAGCTTGGCTTCTTTCCCAACCTATGTTGAAGGTAAGCTATCAAAATCTCTCTCTCTCTTTAAGTTTTAAAACCTTTTCATATAAGTGCAATGTGAGTTAAAAACAGGTGTTAATCCATTCACACAATCTGTTTAGTAACTTTCTCAAGTGCCTGTTCTCCAGGGAGAACAACTTTCTCAAGTGCCTGTTCTCTGCACACAGAGCAGAATGTAGGGCCTCTACTGCTTTTGCCAGCACTCGGTGGAGAGGCTTTGTCATGTTAGAAACAAAACTTGCAAGTTTAAGAAAGACAACCCGGGCACACCAGGGAGAAGGTTCTAGCGTAGCTTGTTCCTTTTGCTCCTACTGTAGTCACAAACTGGATCTCTCCCTACACACTGCAACTGATATTTGCCTCAGGAGAAAAGCCCTCATTGATGTCTGTCTGGATGACAATGATAATTCAGAGTCCTCCATGTAGGGACAATGGCATGGGCGAAGTTCTTTTTTTTAAAAAAAGTGTCTTCTCCCATGCTGTAGTCCTAGGGCTGCTATTTCGTAAAGTAAAATCCTTGTACGCCACGGTCAGACTCATGTCTACCTTGGTCCATGTGGGCCACCTCTAAGAGAAACCCCACCTCCTCTTTTAAGCCTTGCATTGGGTTCAGCTTCTCGTTGCCTCCAGGCCAAATTCAGCCAGAGGAAGATGACCCAATGACCCTCAGCTTACATCCCCTGGGCAGCTTTTCAGTTACAGAAGGGCATTCAATTCAGTGAGGGCATTTGCTAATGGAAGACAAGGCGAGAGCCACATTTTGCCAATTTCTTCCTCTTCCCCTCCCTGCTCCAAGCTTCCTGTACCCCCTTCGACACACCAGGCTGTTTTGAAGGGCTCCCAACTCTATGGAATCAATTGTTTTGCTGTGCTGGAAACTGCAAGGAGGGAGGGGAAATAAGCAGAAATGGCTCTTCGTCCCTCCCTCCACTGGGAGCCCTTCTGGAAGGGCCAGGACACCACTTGGATTTGGGGTTAATACATCCAATTTGCTAGCATGCTTGTGTTGGTGCACTATGTCCAACATGGATTGGGGCCTAAAAGCATTTTCAGGCAGTTTTGTTTGTGAATATTAATAATCACAATTAAAACTAATAGTGACAATAATGTTGTCTGCATGCTTTTGACTATATGCTCGATTCTGTCCTAATGTCTTGTGCGAACAAGCTCTCTGGGGGCTTTTATATGCCGATGTTAATGGTCACCTGAATATTAGCCTTCGGTTGCACAACCAGTAAACCAGTAACCAGTAAACTACTTAATGAGTACGTAAATTTGTATTTTGTTTAACCAAAGGTTGGCTAACCTTTGGCCCTCCAAATATTGCTCCCATCTTCCCTGACTGTTGGCCATGCTGATTGGGGTTGATAGAACTTGATGTCCAACAACAGGTTAGCCCACCCCTGGTTTAGGTACATTAAAATTTATTTAGTTATTACATTTATATCCTACCTTTCCTCCAAAGAGCTTAGGAGAGCGTACCTGGGTCTTCTCACACCCTCAAAAACCCTGTGAGGTAGGTTAGGTGGAGAGTGTCTGCCCCTGGTGTAAGATTCTTGTCTTAGTGGAGGTTGGATCAGTCTTAGTCCAACACTGTTCAATTCTGACTTTTGTTCAGAACATTATTCTTTATATTCTGATGTCTCTACTATTGCCCGAAGATATATCCTCTGTGAACATTAAATTGCCTTAGGTTGCAGACCTATAACGTCCTTAGCAACAAATAAATCCCATTAAACCCACTGGAAACATGGATAGTATTGGACTAAGTTATGGACTATTTATAATTGTGTGCATGCAGCTGAATTGGTTAACGGATTGCATCATTAAAATTATGTTTTATTGAATACTAATTTGTTTATTGATGGTTGTTGTTTTTCAGTTGACAGTGTTTTGTCTCAACCCCCACAAATTCTTCTTGTATTGTGGAATTATCTATTACACACTCTATGCTTTTACATTTTTCAGCATAAATCATTTTTTAAGATTTTTGGTTGGATTTGTAGCTGGTTAACTGACAGAACTCAAAGAGTACTCATTCATGGTTCCTTGCCATCCTGGCAAGAAGTGGCGGGGGGTGCCACAGGGTTCTGTCCTAGGTCCATTGTTGTTCAATGCTTTTATAAATGACTTGGATGAAGGAATTGAGGGGATGCTCATCAAATTTGCAGATAACGCCAAACTGGGAGGGGTGGCTAATTCTGCAGAAGACAGAATCAAAATTTAAAATGACCTTAACAGGTTGGAGAAGTGGGCCCAAACTAACAAAATAAATTTCAGTAAGGTCAAATGTAAGGTTCTGCACTTGGACAGAAAGAACCAGATACACAAATATAGGATGGGGGACACCTGGCTTACTAGCCATACATGTGAAAAGGATCTAGGGATTTTGGTGGACCACAAGCTTAACATGTCAACAGTGTGAAGTAGCAGCAAAAAAACTAATGCTATTCTAGGCTGCATCAACAGAAGTCTAGGGAAGTAATAGTCCCACTCTATTCTGTCTTGCTCAGACCACACCTAGAATACTGTGTCCAATTCTGGGCACCACAATTTAAGAAGGATGTTGACAAGCTGGAAGGTGTGCAGAGGAGGGCAACCAAGATGGTCAAGGGTCTGGAAACTAAGCCCTACGAGGAGCGCTTGAAGGAGCTGGGTATGTTTAGCCTGGAAAAGAGGAGACTGGGAGGAGATATGAGAGCCATCTTCCACTATCTCAAGGGCTGTCACATAGAAGAGGGAACAAGCTTGTTTTTTCCTGCTCTGAAGGGTAGGGCTCGAATCAATGGCTTCAAATTACAAGGAGGAAATTCCAACTAAACAGGAAGAATTTTCTGACTGTAAGAGCTGTTTGATAGTTGAATTGTCTCCCTCGGGAAGTTGTGGACCCTCCTTCCTTGGAGGTTTCAGCTGAGATTCCTGCATTGCAGAGGGTTGGACTAGATGACCCTTGGGTCCCTTCCAACTCTACAGTTCTATGATTCATACAATCTGAGCAAGGGCGTTGAACATTTAAAGCACAAACATGATTTACAATAAGCCAGGTTTCCAATTTGAATTCCTGTTTTCAAAGATGTCCTTGAGCCTATCATTTGTTATGCTGAGCTTTTCCAAACCTGCTTTTTAGTTTTCAAAAAAAAGTAGACTATGATTTAGAGTGCTCAACCTAATTGTAAATCTATTCTCAAAGAGAGAAGTTGTATTGTGTTGAAGATCATCTGGCTTGGAATGCCAGAAAAGGCTAGAATCCGAAACCTGCATGGGAGAGAACAATGATAACATTTGTTTTCTCTTTTTGCGACTGTACTTCTGCACAGCTTGTAACACTGGGTTATTGGCAGTGGGAACACCTAAAGTGGAAAGTGAATACAGAAGTCCCACAGTTATCTCTCACACACATGCATATCATTTCTTTTGATTCTTCTCATATTTGAGTTATAATGTACCCTTTTTTCCTCTGGGGGCAGTGGAAGCAAAGAAGATCTCATTGGCCTGCAGATCAAGCTGTGTCGTTTGTTAGCTAGACTGGTGTATTTTCTCTTCCCTGCACAAGGACTATATGGCTAAGCTGGAATATTCTGTCCAAAGGAGGGTATAAGTACACTGTGTTGCTGTCATGTGCAAAACTGTATGTACTTTGTAGGAACAAGCCAGTTAATTTAACACAAAAAAACAAATCATCTGTCAAATAATTTTAGGAGCTAGTCATAGACTTGTAGTTAGTCCAGCTAAACTGAGTTAAGGCTAAGGTAGTTTTTTAACAGGTTATGGATACCTTTTAGGATCTCCTGAGTTGAGAGCTATTTGGTCAGGGGCAGCTGCTGGGACTTGCAGGGAAGAAGTCCCTCTGCTAAGTGGAGCGAGAGCCAATTAATTTTAGTTTCCCCTCCTCCTCCTGTGTTCTACAAGGGCAACACCAATATGACTCTCCCTGGACCGGTTGTAAGGCAGGTCAGGGGGGGGCCTAGCCTGAGGTTGGTGGGGCAGTTTTACATTCACTGGCATGGACCAGTCTCCACTGTATTTGGGGCAGGGTGTGGGTCTAGGTTAATGTTTTCTTTCTAGGATTGCCTTTGCTGGGTGCATATCAGTGTCTAGCCTTCGTTATTGCAGAGAAACCCTTGGAAAGCTGCAGGTGATATCTGGGGAAAGGAGACATTGCTTCCACAAAGAAGCTGGGCAGAGCTTCCGTTGGTAAAGCCGTAATGGCTCAGCAAATGGGAGGCTGCAGAGAAACCCAGCCTGTGCTGCCTCATTGACCCCAGAAAGGCGACTGGATGCGTCCTCATCACAGGAGAAATTTAGCTTCCCGTGTGCTTCTGCACATGCACAGAAAGCTGCATTTTCAGCTGTGTGTCATTTTGCACCTTGTCTTTAGCCTATCTGATGTTATATAACCCTGGTTGTAGGTGGGGTTGGGGCCAAGCCAGTGCTTTGTGCCTTTCTGACAAGGAAAGAGAAAAATCCATTGAGATTATTTTGCTTCAGGGTGAACTTTTGTTTCAACTGAATGAGCAAATGTAAGAGTCAGGTTGGATTATCAAGTGCTGTCTCTGTGACAGAGAGGTGGGTCGCTCTTTGTCTCCTCTCATTGTATCTGATCTTTTGCTATCATGATGAATTTCAACCAGTCCAAAGCCTTTGCTTCTGGCAGTGGAGTGTTCTCTCTCTTTCCCATTAGCAGCATAATTTTGCTCAGTAATTCAATTTTTCCATCCTGTAGTTCCTGGACCCTGTGATCCTGAAGATTTAATTGATGGAATCATATTTGCTGCCAATTACCTTGGCTCTACTCAGCTTCTTTCAGACAAAACTCCGTCAAAGAATGTGAGGATGATGCAGGCTCAGGAAGCTGTGAGCCGAATCAAGGTGAGGAATCTTTCTTACTGTCTGTCTCTATGGAAGAGTCAAGGCTGAATCTAGGAATGGTGCATGCCTAAAATCCCTTCTGAAATGCAGTCTAGTAGTAATTTGTGTTTGGACCCCAAAATTTGCCAGGTCATTTTTTCATATACAACAAGTTGTTTTCATGCTCTGCGGGTGACATCATACAGCAGTGGACGTTATTACATAATCCTTATAATCTGAACAAAAGGGGTCTCTGGAGGGAAATTAATGTTTCTACTGTTATTCTAGGCACAGATTATCCAACCCATCCACAGTGTTCAGCCCTGTAGGCCGACTTCCGAATAGTTTGGAGAGGCCTGTGGGGGGTGCAGTGGGTTGGAGGGTGAAGGAAGGATGGTTTGGGAGACTGAATACACCGTCTTGCTGTTTTAACATATATTGCATTGTGATCAAGCCCAAGAAGAATGCTCACACGAACATGATGACCATGAAATGGGTATTGAGGATTTACTATGCAGGGAGGAAAAAAATACTGATATACAGTAGTGCTAAGTTGAATCTATGCAGCCTTTTCAAAAATGTGCTGGTAAGATTGAAGAAGTTTTAAATGGCATTTTGTGTATTTTCTGGTAGATATCTGACATAAACACAGAATTTATAAGAAGTATAGATACGTACAGTATATTTTGTATTTTTAAAAATGTATTTTAATAGTATTTTAAATCCATCCTGTGTATTATCCAGCACAAACTGCCAAAACTGTTATCTTTGTACTGGTGCCAGTAACTGAGAGCACTGCTCCCCCTGTGCCTCAGCCCCTGGCACATTGAGTGGCTGGCGAGGCCCGGATGGTTCTGGCCCCTTAGTGGTTCATTGAAGTCTTTAACCACCTTCACAGCAAGGTGCTGGGTGTTCCTGACCTTGTCCTTCCCCTCTGGCCCAGCAGGGGTGGGCAGCAACAGTACTGGTGTCAGGAGGGGGTCACTGCACCAGCTTGGTTCATTGAGATGGTTCAGTCTTCTGTTTGGTGCCTCAGAATGGGCATTCCCCAAAGGAGTGTGTGTCTCCAGAGCACAGCATGGAAGGACACAACAGAAATACTTCTGTCTAGACCCACATCTTTGTCTTCTTTCTAGCCATCTGTACAATCACTCCTTCTAGATTATGCCTCAGCTCCACATTCAGGGTTTCTGCGTTGACCATTTGTAGCAGTAGAGCTGCTGAGATTTTCTGGATTTTTTTGGCATGCATTCACATGTTATCATTGTTCAGTTAGTATTCTGAAATAATGTAAACCCCCCCCCCAAAGAAAAAATTCCTGCCACATAAACAAACAAAAATCAACTTTTGTGAAAGATCTGGAATGAATTCTCAATATTTTTGTTAGTGTGGCACCTAAGTCTCTGTGTGGAGGGTTGATGGGCATGGTTTGGGAGACAGCCGCTTTGTGCCACGTCCCTCTGATCAGTTTTCAAGTCAGTTTTGTGTCAAAACATCTCCTTGTGGGCCCAAATGGCTGCTAGCCATTCATACAGTACATAACACCTGGAATCCTAGACGGTTGGTCTTGGTCATAGGCATCCTCAATATGGTGTGATCCTTTAGTACATACACATCGAAGACCCAGTATAGGAGTTGACAGAGGCACACCATTTCCTAGCAGTGCTGCTCATCTGGAGGGGGACGATTTTTTTAAAAAATCAGCCATGCTCATGCCAATTGCCACCAGGAAGCTGTGGGGGCTCAGGAGCCCATTTACCTGTGGCCCTCCAGTAGAATAGCCATTTGTCAGTTGCCCAAAGGCTGGTTTACAGTTGCAGCTGCCAAGTGGAGGTGGCTTGCAACATCCTCTGCAGGACAACTACTCTGTGTGTGTAGAGCAGGGGGCAACCTGAAGGGTGAGCATCTGTTTCTCCTTGGAAGTGGAGGCCAAGGATCTACATGGCAAATCATCTGGCTGAGGATGTTTTCAAGCAGCCTCCACAAAAATAAGACTCATTTGTTTATATTGAGTTCTAGTACCATGTTTAGGATTGGATGGAGTTTGGCTGTATTGGAGTGCCAGGGCTGGATTACTTTTCTCTTGTGGATTTAAGAAATGATGTTTCATATGTATTCAGTAGCAACAGCTGAATTTGCTCTTTAGCAGAATTATTTCTCTCTCAACAGTAGATTCTCCTTTAAGACAGCTAG
Source organism: Podarcis pityusensis (assembly GCF_964106645.2). NCBI lineage: Eukaryota > Metazoa > Chordata > Lepidosauria > Squamata > Lacertidae > Podarcis > Podarcis pityusensis. Next base: position 62,884,311 of record NC_138036.1, read on the forward strand.
TCTTTTTTTTTAAAAGTTACTGGGCAAAATGTTTTCCTTTTTCTGTCTGTCTGTCAGCCTTCCTCTCTCGACTGGTGTCTATGTACAGGGTTATTTTATAAAACTTTACTCTCCTGTGTGAAATTTGAATTATGAAGCAGAACTTAATTTGGCCAGATGGCAGTCATAGTCCTGGTGTTCTGATCCCTACTTGACTTGGAGTCTCTGAAAGTACCTCTCTAACTATTCTCCTGTCTCTGTTTATTACATGCTAAGCAGATGGCCCAGAAATTAGCCAAAAGCAGAAAGAAGGTGCAGTACAAACTCATCAGCTTGATGTTTTTCCTGTTTTTTTGTTTTTGTTTTTTTGTTGTTTTGTTTTTGCATTTCTTACTTTTGATTTTCACATTTTATTTTTAAAAATTCTGTATCCAGCAAACCTTTTCTTACAATTTGTTTGAACCCCCATATAAATTGACATTTTTCAAATAACCAGTAGCATGGTTTACTCTTTGTTGTTTACCATTAGCCATTTCATGTTAGTAGGGTAATGCAAAGTAGGGTAATGGAAAGGTTTAATTAAATGGAAAATAGGCTTTTCCCAAAACTATCTTCCAACTATAGAGCTGACTGAGAAAGGTTTTAAATATATCGAATGGTATGCTTCTAAAACTGTGCATTTCAGCTTGTGTTTAAACGGTAGTTTCGTTTGATTTCATGGAGGTTATTAAATTGCTGGATGCAAAAAAACCCAAACCTTTATAGACATAAAATTATATACTATACTAAAATTACTAAATACATATCATTGTGGGATTTAAATGGAATTTTTAGGTGCTGTTCTAAAAATTCTGTCAATTTTTACTGTACGAAATTGTGCTCCTAGCCGTTTAGCCTCTAGTGACCACAAGGACTCTTCTACCAGAACTGCATTATACATTCCTGTATAATCTGATCTTTGGGGTGTGTTGGGTGTTTTCGTTTTCCATTTTTTCCATTTTTGCAGGCTTTGTGACTTGCTCTTTTTGCCAGAACAACCATGAGTGGGGAAAAATGTAAACTGGCACATTTGAAAAGGAGTGTTTTTGGACTGTCTCAGAATACAATAAGAGGACCCCATTTGTATAATCATCAAAGGAGAGAAGAGCTGGGCACTTTGGGGTCATTACCTTGCCCTCCCCTCTCTTGTCCCATTCTTCTGAGGTACTGAGGACAAGGTTATTCATTCATTTACTTATTAAATACAATTTATAAATAGATATATACAAAAGTTCCAAATTTTCCTAATGCAAAATTATTATTCAAATATAAAAAGGCTGCCATTGAGAAAAGGTCACTGTATATATCCTTGTCCATTTCTTCTCTATGCCATCTTCCTTAACTCTGTTAAATAACCACTCTGTAATAGAGAGCTAACCAACATGGTGCACCCCAGACCTGGTTGGGCTTCAGCTCCCATCCTGCCTGACTATAGGCTGTGTTGGCTGGCAGCTCTTATGGGAGTTGGACTCCCATAACATCTTGAGGGCACCATGCTGACTACTCCTTCTCTAACAGATGGGATTATAGAGTTCCCCCCACTGCCAGTCAAGGACATTCTTGCAACATTAGGAAGTTAACAATCAAGACAAATACCAGAGGTTTGTGTATACTCAGGCTCTCCTTGAACCCACTAAGCATCTCTTGATCACTTCATAGGCCCAGGGAGCTCCCAGTTATGGCAGTGAACATCACAGTACTTTCTTTCTATGTGTGGGAAAGAGGAGGAGGGATATGTGCAAGAGCGCAAGTCTAGCTTCCCCTGAAAGGAACAGGGATAATGGGCAAGAGATTTGTAGGGAATTAACACTTTTGTGCACAGTAGTGACTTGAGCTCGTAACTCACATTTTGTACCCCTATAGACGGCTTCTGTACCTCTATGCATACCATTAGCTTCTGCTATCTTAATGCTACATGTTGCGTTGCTCTTCTGATGACTGTGTCCTAAGGCTTTTTTGAATTGTGATCTAACACAGTTCTGTTCACGGATTCTCCTCAAATGCTTGTTTGTTGTTGCTGTTGCTGATTAACTCTGACCTTAATTGCAGGCCCCTGAAGGTGAATCTCAGCCCATGACAGAAGTTGACCTCTTCATCTCAACGCAGAGAATAAAAGTGCTGAATGCAGACACTCAGGTACAGCAAATACCCATCACTTTATCAAGATAAGACAGTGTTGTCTTATCATCATTGATTCATCACCCATATACTGTATTTATTTGCATTTGTTCCTTTTATTAACCTGAAGGTAGCATGTTTTAGATCATTTATTAGGGGGTGAAGTGAGGCAGGAAGATCATTGCACCCTGAATGTTTTATAAAAGGAGCTATCAACATAGTTTTGTTTTATTTTTGTCATTCATTTCACAAAGGTTATTTCTCCACTTTTATGAGCTAAATATTTTTGCAGATGCTTACTCTAAGAAAGGTCAAAAATAAAAGTTATGCCGAGAAATATCAGTTTGACAAGGAAGAATAAAATGCTAGATTTGTAAACGCCTTCTAGCATTTTAGGTTTAAATAAGTATTATGGGGGAGGGAGCATAGGGCTACAAATATAACTGAAAAGTACTGCTAGATTGCTGTAGTCCAAAATCAGACAAGCTTATGCCTTCTGCAAAGAGGTATAGATATCCTGACCTCATACTGCTGCAATTCGAGATCTTGCAAGTGGGAACTTCTACTGTTCTTTGCTTTTAGGAGGTGATGAAAATTCCCTTTAATGTGGAAAACGTAAGTGTTTGTGTGCACTGAATGCCAATGTTTTTTAAATTCTTATATGTTAGTGCTAAAGAACACTAATGGAAGGGTTTGTCTTCTCTAGGAAACTATGATGGATCATCCTCTGAGGACCATTTCCTACATTGCAGATATTGGGAATATAGTCGTCTTGATGGCTCGCAGGCGAATGCCAAGATCTAATTCCCAGGATAATGTGGAGGCATCTCATCCCTCCCAGGATGGGAAGAGACAGTATAAAATGATCTGCCATGTCTTTGAATCTGAGGATGTAAGGAGCTTTATTGTTTCTGCATTGAAAATGAGCAAAGAGTTGTTCCTCTCACTTTCAAATGCAACCACTACTGGTCACAGTGCAAGAGAAGGCTCTCCTTCAGTCATCTGGGGAGTGGGCAGTGACTGATGACTGGAATGACCAACCAGATGGGGAGAGCTGACCCAGATGATCCCAGCTGGATATGGGTTGAGATGGAAACAATGACAACAGAGGAAGAGAGCAAAGCGAGGAAGAACAAAGGCTTCCTTTCTTTCAGGACAGGCAGTCATTGTGGTGCCCTCCAGATCCTGGTAGACCACAACTCCCATCATCCCTGACCATTGGCCATGATAGTCCATGACAGGGGTCAGCAAACTTTTTGATCAGGGGGCCAGTCAACTGTCCCTCAGACCTTGTGGGGGGCCGGACTATATTTAGAAAAATATAAATACCTGCAGGCCGGTCCTGCAGCTGCCTCCGGACCTGGAGGAGGAACACACTCTGCATGCACTCAGGAGCGCATCTCAATGACGCCCGCTCACTGGCGTTGATGAGCAGCAGCCGCTCCATTGGCCCGTCCTCAGAGCTCCCAGGCAGTGTGCACCACACGCTGCGGCCCATTGTCCGAGGCCAGGTTGGCAGGCAGGCTGCGCACGCAGAGCGCTGAGCAGGCAGCACGCATCTTGCCCTCCAGCTGCTCCAGTGCTGCCACTGAGCTCGCCGCCAGCAGCAGCGTCGAGATGGGCGCCTAGCTCCTGCTGAAGCCCTGTGACACACCCACCATGATGCCCATGGCGTGGCCCAGACCCCCCGCCCGCCAGCCTCTCCGTCCATGGCTGCGCCGGGTTTACCTAAGCGCACAGGTGGTGAGGCTTTGGATTGGCTGCGGGAACTTCCTGCATCGCAGAAGTCAGTCCCTGTGCGGCGAGGTGTCCTTGGCTTCTTTTCAAGGAAATGCCACGGCGATTTGGCCCAGTGCAGGGACTGACTGAGCGGGCAGCAGGGTCCGCAGGCCAGATTTACGAGCCTGGTGGGCCGCATCCAGCCCCTGGGCTGTAGTTCGCCGACCCCTGTTCCATGACATTTGGAAGGTGCCATCCAGACTACTCTTGGGGTATGAGTTGGTGAGAATAAGAACTGGTAAGAATACAGAGCAGACCCAGAAACACAAATTGCAAGTATGACCCAAATTAGGAATCATCTTTTTCTCTTATGCAGTGATGTACTTGAGGAGACCCTAGGCAAGTGAGGAACAAGAAGCTAATTTTTATGATGGCCCTCACTATATTTTGCCCACCTCATGGCCCTTAGTGAGCCAAATGATTCAGCAACCACTAATAAAAAAGAATCATTTTGATGTGTCTTCTGTAGTTGCATCATTTTTAAAGCTTTTCCAGCTTCCACTTGATTTTGTGAACTAATTTGGTATGTCTGATTTTGTTCCTGTTTCATTCCCCCTCCCCCTTTGGCATCTGCTACAGGCACAGCTAATTGCACAGTCCATAGGTCAGGCATTTAGTGTGGCCTACCAGGAATTCTTGAGGGCCAATGGGATAAATCCAGAAGACCTGAGCCAGAAGGAATACAGTGACCTGCTCAATACCCAAGACATGTACAATGATGACCTGATCCACTTCTCTAAGTCTGAAAATTGCAAAGATGTATGTACCCATTCTAATAACAAAGCCATTGAGCTGATAACCCCTGGGCAGCCCAATTCTAGTAACAATTATACAGCCATTGGAGTTCCTCAAGAATGACTTCTGTCCCTGCTTCTCCACTCGTGGGATATCAGCAGCCAGTCTTTCCTCCTCTCACACCCCACTTTTCTATATTTTTAGGATAGTGCTAAATTTATCAAGATTGAATTGATTACCATCTGCCATGTTTTTTTTTTTAAAGGAACAGCTTTCAAATATTTGGCCTGCAGTGTTAATGCATTCAGAATTTTCACTTATGTAGTTGTAACATGGGGTTGCAAGAGCTCGTTTCAAAAACACTATGTCTGAAACTGGCTTGAGAGATACAGTGCTAAACTTTGTGGAAAAATAACTTTATGAAGATGTAATTCGTAGTCATTTAAACCCATAATAATAATCCTGCTGAGTTCCTTTGCTTTATTCCACTCCACTGTTGCACAGATAATAATGTTATACATATTTTTATTGATGTAAATCTTCCAGATGCCTTCACTGATTTAGTTGCAAGAGAGAAGTGTGTGCGCTTGAAGGCAGTTTCATCTATTCTGTAGGTTTCATAGAGGAGAAAGGTTTCAGGTTGTTCTCGTTTTTTGTTCTCCTAATCCAGGTTTTCATTGAGAAGCAGAAGGGAGAAATTCTGGGTGTAGTAATTGTAGAGTCCGGATGGGGATCCATCTTGCCTACTGTTATCATTGCAAATATGATGCATGGAGGACCAGCTGAGAAATCGGGGAAGCTGAACATAGGGGACCAAATCATGTCCATCAACGGGACCAGTTTGGTTGGCCTACCACTCTCTACCTGTCAGAGTATCATAAAGGTACAGAAAATAGACTTAAGTCTCAAAAGGGCTCCTGACTGTGGGTGTAGCAGGGAAGAAGGCTGTTGGCTCCTTGGCAGGTTAAAGTGGGATGATGCTTTGGTGTGGTCACACGTGGAAAGCCTTGCACCATGAAAGCAAGCTGTTAAGATGATGACATTCTAGAGCATGAAAGGATGACCCAGAGGAGCCTGTGTGCAAATGGGTGTTGTGACCAATTAATGCATAGACATTAGCTGTTAGTTTCCATCCAGATGGAAAATACCTTCTGCATTTGGGATCGCCATTACCTGTTCAGGGGTACCATGGCCCAGGTATTTTACATGTTAATCAAATCTGCTTTCCAGTCCATACATGTCAATCATTTTTCTCACACCACCCAGTACCAACTTACGGCTTATAGGATAGCTGTCATCAAAATGAAATATATGAACTCTCATACTTTTTTAAAAACAAAAGCATAATGTGCCATGGGGCACTTGCTAGAAGCTCAGCTGCCCTTTTCTGATTCTTTGTGGAAGGACTGCATGTATATACAGAACCTTGGGACATTTTCTGACTGGGAAGGCGATGGGGTGGGCATATGCAACACAGCCGATGTTTGGGTCTGGATTGTCTGGTGCTTTTCCATGTATAAATAAAGCCAACCAACCACCCCAAATGTGGAAGCTATAAAACAGAATGAAAATCTCTTTCAACCTTGTGTGTCTTTGCACACCAGATGGCTGCTGAATAGCCTTTTCCTACTGTCAGAGTTGTAGTTTTATTTACTTTCTTGTCTTCCCACATCTATGTGCATGTATCTTTGCTTGATTAACAAGCAGAGATTGGATGTCCTGGGTGTTTCAGCTGAGATTCCTACACTGCAGAGGGTGGGCTAGATGACTCTTGGAGTCCCTTCCAGCTCTACAATTCTATAAAATGAAGTGGCTTAAAGTAAATTCCAAGTTTTCCAAAGTGCCGTGGGAGCCACTCCTGTGTGGCTGAATCCCTTTCCACTGCAGCAACTTTTCTTGGATGAAGTTGTGTAGCTACACTTTATTGTGTGACTACTCTTTGCATTAGTTATCATTCAAGTTCTGTAACATGAGCTTGTATTTCTGCTGTGCATGTTCTTAAATTGTGATGATGGAGCAAATGGTACCATAGTGCACATCGAGTTGAACTAAAGTGTAATGTTCCAGCACAAATTAAGATTAATTTTAAATTTTATTTGCCATATTGTTTTCAAGGGGTTGAAAAACCAGGCTAGAGTTAAGCTGAATATAGTCAGATGCCCTCCAGTAACTACTGTCCTTATCAGAAGACCAGACCTCAGATATCAACTTGGCTTCAGTGTTCAGAATGGCATTGTAAGTAGCATTTGACATTCTTAACTGTTTATAAACCTAGCTCTATTGATATTTTCTTTAATAAAAAAGGAAGTTGATTTCAAAAGCACTTAATATACAAGTGTATTGAATTTTAGCCAAAGCATTATTATCTGCATAAACATTAAGGACCTGATAGTTAAGCAAATGAATAAAGGAGCGTCTCTACCCCCATCATTCTGCCCGGACACCGAGGTCCAGCTCCAAGGTTCTTCTGGCGGTTCCCTTGCTCCGAGAAGCCAAGTTACAGGGAACCAGGCAAAGGGCCTTCTTGGTAGTGGTGCCCGCCCTGTGGAACGCCCTCCCATCAGATGTCAAAGAGAAAAACAACTACCAGACTTTTAGAAGACATCTGAAGGCAGTCCTGTTTAAGGAAGCTTTTAATGTTTGATGCTTTATTATATTTTATATATTCTATAAGCTACCGAGTGCCTGGGGAAACCCGTCCAGATGGGGTGGGGTATAAATAAATAAAAAAATATCATTATTATCATTGATTGAAGGAATAATATCTAGTAATTAAATAATGGAAATTGAGATGTTAATAATATTGCTTGTGGATTGGGGTAGTGTAACTGAAGGGGATTGCAGAGTGCACATTGTTGCTTTTCCAGCAGTGGGAGATGTGGTAGAAATATTCCCATGTTTAATTGGTAAAGCCAGAAGCATGGCAGCTGAAATCTGTTGACGTGTGAGGGTTTGGCTGTAGTTAGTGAGGAGTAAGTTCAGGGTGCCAGGATAACACTGAAGCTGCTAGTGATTCTGTAAATATCATCCCTAATACTGAATAGTACAGTGGTACCTCAGGTTACATACGCTTCAGGTTACATATGCTTCAGGTTACACACTCCGCTAACCCAGAAATAGTGCTTCAGGTTAAGAACTTTGCTTCAGGATGAGAACAGAAATCGTGGCCCGGCGGCGCGGCGGCAGCAGGAGGCCCCATTAACTAAAGTGGTGCTTCAGGTTAAGAACAGTTTCAGATTAAGAACGGACCTCCGGAACGAATTAAGTACTTAACCTGAGGTACCACTGAATTAGGAACCAGGCAAAGGGCCTTCTCGGTAGTGGCACCCGTCCTGTAAGACGCCCTCCCATCAGATGTCAAGGAAATAAACAAATACCTGACTTTTAGAAGACATATAAAGGCAGCCCTGTTTAGGGAAGTTTTTAATGTCTGATGTGTGAATTCAACGTTGGTCTAATGGCAGCTCCTGCCTTTTCATGGTTCCAGGGCCTCACATGGTGTGCTGTCATTCTTTTGCATCTTCTCTTTCCAGATCTGTAGCCTTATGCGAGGAGGCATTGCAGAGCGAGGAGGCGTACGAGTGGGTCACCGAATCATTGAAATAAATGGGCAAAGTGTTGTAGCAACACCTCATGAAAAGATTGTTCACATTCTTTCAAATGCTGTTGGTGAGGTAGGAGCTGGCAATTTTCACTCCCCCCCTAGGCCATTTTGGCACCAAAGGAGATCACAGGTGTGGGCAGGTCAGCCCTTCCTGCTGTGTGTGGCTTTCTCAGGAAGTACATTGAATGGCCATGGATCTAGTTGTACAAACATTTACCTCTGTATGTTTTCTTTTTTCCTTCCAGCAACTTGGGGCTTATCCTCACATCAAATTGATTAGATATGTTGGGCTAAGGGGTAAGGCACTGGGCTCAGGGCTCAGGTGAGCCCTTGGCTTCCTTCCCTCAAGATCCTCCACCATTCTGGCTTACCTCACAGGAACACATGATGCCGCAATCAGCTGAATGGAAGCCAAGGGCCTTCTGCACTCCAGTCAGAGCCAAGTGGCCCTCCTTCTTACCCTACAGGTGTCAGGCATGGAGTACCTGCTCTGGTCCCTTCCAGCCAGTGAAGAAGGGGCAAGTGGCAGCAGGGGCCCAGCAGGCAAGGCGTTTGCTTCCGGGGCTCATGGTGCTTCCTAATGCTAGACCTAGGTTAACAAACCTAGTGAGCTTTTTCACTGAGAAGGCATTTCATTTGGCTCTCCCTGGCCAGCTCTCTAGTGCCATGGTCAGATCACTTCCTGGTGCAACTGGACTTCTCTGCGACCCTTCCCCTCTGCAGGGAGGTGGACCAATTTGCAAGGTCTGCCCCCCGCCACTTAATGGATACCCAAAAGGTTTCCAGAGAGTGGTAGGGGATGCTTTATCCCATGTTGATAGCCTTTCAGCTGAATCCCTGGTGGCCTGCTGGAATGTGGAGTTAACCAGGACTATCGACTGTCTGGCTCTGAAGCATCCGCTCCGATTGCATGGAGCCAAGACAGCCCATGGTTTTCCCTGGAGCTGAGGGCGATGAAACAATCGCTGAGACGGCTAGAGCACCAGTGGCAGAAAACCCGTTTTGAATCGTACTGGACACAGGTTAGAGCTCAACATCGAGCCTACCAAGTGGCGATAGCGATAGCAAAGAGGACTTTCTTCACCGCCTCTATTGCATCTGCAGAAAATAGTAGCAGGAGACTCTTTAAGGTGGTTCGCAATTTAACGGAACCACCTTTGCCATCGGGGCCTGGTAACAATTTTGCAAAGTTTTTTTGCAGATAAAGTCACTCAGATTTGGAAAGAGGTAGACTCCACTGTGAGAGCTGGGCCAGGGTGGGAGAGTACTAGAGTCCTGTCTAGTCAAGTTGCATAGGATCAATTCCAATCTGTTACCTCCCAGGATGTGGACAGGCTGTTTGGACAAGTGAAACCAACCACCTGTCTCCTTGATCCTTGCCCATCCTGGCTCATAAAAGCGAGCCGGGAAGGTCTAGGCCTGGCTTCCTCAACCTCAGCCCTACAGATGTTTTGAGACTACAATTCCCATCATCCCTGACCACTGGTCCTGCTAGCTAGGGATCTTGGGAATTGTAGGCAAAAACAATCTGGAGGGCTGAGGTTGAGGAAACCTGGTCTAGTTAATGGGCTTCGCAGGATGGTGAATGCTTCCCTCTGTGAGGGAGCCTTCCCAGACCGGCTGAAAGAGGCGGTCATTAAACAGCTTCTTAAAAAAACATCTTTAGACCCGGCCAATATGGCCAGCTATTGCCCAATCTCAAATCTTCCATTCTTGGGCAAGATGATTGAGTGGGTGGTTGCTGAACAACTCCAAGCATGCTTGGAGGATGTGGACCATTTGGATCCCTTCTAGTTGGGATTTAGGCCTCATCACGGGACTGAAACTGCCTTGGTCGCACTGGTTGATGATCTCCGGCGGGCTAGGGACAAAGGTGAGAGCTGTTTCCTAGTTCTGCTGGATCTCTCAGCGGCGTTTGATACCATCGACCATAACATCCTTCTGTACCATCTAGAGGGGCTGGTAGCTGGGGGCACTGTTATACAGTGGTTCCACTCCTTCCTCCTGGGTCATGTCCAGAAAGTGGTGTTGGGGGATGAGTGTTCAGACCCCTGGGCTCTCACTTGTGACACCACAAGCCTCAGGGTTCCGTCCTCTTGCCTCATGCCTTTTAACAACTATATAAAGCCGCTGGTGGAGATCATCAGAGGGTTTGATACCCAGCTCAACCTCTCTTCTAAATAAGAACCAATGAAGGTGGTGAAGGTCCTGTTTGAGTGTCTGGAGGCGGTTGGAGGATGGATCACGGCTAACAGATTGAGGTTGAATCCTGACAAGAGAAGTACTATTTTGGGGACAGAGGTGGGCTGGTGTGGAGGACACCCTGGTTCTGAATGGGGTAACTGTGCCCCTGAAGGACCAGGTGCACAGCCTGGGAGTCATTTTGGACTCCCAGCTGTCTATGGAGGCGCAGGTCAATTCTGTGTCCAGGGCAGCTGTCTACCAGCTCCATCCGGTACGCAGGCTGAGAGCCTACCGGCCTGCAGACTGTCTTGCCAGAGTGGTGCATGCTCTATTTATCTCCCGCTTGGACTACTGCAGTGCTCTCTACGTGGGGCTACCTTTGAAGGTGACCCAGAAACTACAACTAACCCAGAATGTGGCAGCTAGACTGGTGACTGGGAAAGGCCGCCGAGACCACATTACACTGGTCTTGAAAGACCTACATTGGCTCCCAGTACATTTCCTTCTGGTGTTTCCCTCACTGTGAGAAGTGAGGTTACAGGGAACCAGGCAGAGGGCCTTCTTGGTGGTGGCGCCCGCCCTGTGGAACGCCCTCCCACCAGATCTCAAGGAAATAAACAACTAGCTGACTTTTTGAAGATATCTGAAGGCAGCCCTGTTTAGGGAAGTTTTTAATGTTTGTTGTTTATCTTTTTTTAATCTTTTGTTGGAAGCCGCCCATAGTGGATGGCAAAACACAGCCAGATGGGCAGGGTAGAAATATTTGATAATATCCCAATTTGATAATATCCCAATTTGATAATATCCCAATTTAAAATTGCTTGAACTAGTCCCCATGCTACCATAGTGTTTTCTTTTTGTTGATGTATTAAAGATGGAAGGAGATGAAGAAATACAGATGATGCAAGTGAGGAGGAAAAAATAAATGATTATTATAAAATAAATTAATAAACATGCTTAGAGATGTGTCCTGGGTCTGAAAAGACTGAAGATAACTGTAGCACACTTGTTCCCATTTGGTTAATGTTTGCATCTGCTGATGATGTCTATATTTACTTGAACTCAGTAAGCCCCACTGAGTTCGGTGGGACTTCTAACTTAGACTACATGGATGGTGTTGCAGTCTTTGCAAAAATGTAGAAACTCAAGTATTGTACCTTAATTTAGGATACACTCTTTCTTTCCTTTCCCCTTTTGTTGAACATCTCCCTCATTCCTGAGCACAAAGGGTTGCAAGAAGTATTTCCATAAGCAGAACTCCATTCACAGGATTTTCCTTGCTTACTTTTCCTTCTCCCTTCAAACCCCACAAATCTGTACTAGAGGCATGGGAAACCCTCCACAACAGTGTGTGAAGCTGGCAAGCTGCCAAGGGAAGGAGTTCAGCTAAGCTAAAATCCCGTTCTTCCACCTCCAGTGGGAACCTCTGCTAGGTCTCAATCCCTTGCGCAGATGGAAGGAGCCCTTCGATTTTCAGAAGGCTAACTGTGAATGTTTGGAAAACGCATATATGAAACTGACGCCAGTCTTTCTTTCCTTTGTCCAGATTCATATGAAGACCATGCCAGCTGCCATGTACAGACTCTTGACCGCACAGGAACAACCGGTTTACATCTAAAGTTGTCGCCCCCAGTGTGCAGGGGAGACACTTTTCCTCGTTAGTGGAGCTTTCTTGTGCTGCATTTTTATTTCTGCAGCAACATGTCTCACTCTTGTTTCTCACCTTTTATCATTCTGTGTACAAGATGACATTTTGGGTTGCACCTTTTTACTACTAGTTTTATGTAATTCTTCACAAAACAGAAAACTAACCAAGAATTTCTTGTTCACGCACGCACGCACACACACACGCACACACACACTTGTTCCAGCTACATCATTTTATGCCTCTCTGGCTGTTAGGATAGAAAATAAAGTTAGAAAGCTCTTTTTACCAAATAGGTAAAATTCTCTTCTTTGAGTGACAGAAAGGATGCAGATTTGTTTTATCCTACATAGCTGCTCTTAGGTGTATGTTAGAAACAAGCTGACAATTTTGCCCTAAAGAAAAAGTTGTGATGTGTTTGAAAAAGGAAATGGGATGACACCTTGTCTTTCAGGTGAGCTCTGCTTTCCTAATGTAGCTCAACACCTGTCTATGAGGAGGGGGCTGCTGCTGGGTTCTGCTCATCCCATGCTGAGAATCCTCTGGGAATAAAATGTACATTGTCTAGAGATGCTGCTGCAAGTTCTTTCTCCACCACCTCACACACTCCCCAAAGTCTCCTATTTGTCATGTGCAGCATGATTTTTCTTGCAATGGCTTTTCTGTTCTGTACTTTCTAAGATTGAGTGGTCCACCAGAAACAGTGTGGGGTGTGTGGACAATACTGCTGTCAGATCTTAACTTTCTAACTTTTTTTCCATTTGTGTATGTATGAATGTGTCTGTGGGCTGATAGGCTGTCACATTTTAAAACTGTATGCTTGATATTTATGTATTTCAGCAAGTCTACATGCAGTTCCAAATGGTTTTGTTTTGAGCCAGTTTACTTCTAACATATCTTTGGTCCAAAAGTTTGTATTTAATTTTTTTTAAAAGAAAATTTCTCATTAATTTTGGACCATAGCAAAATAGTGGAAGGTATAAACTTAATTTATTTTGTAATATATATATATAAATATATATATAAATATATGTAAAGTTAATCCCATGCCTGGGATACTAAAAGGGTATGCTCACTTACTGTAGATGCTCGTGCAATGAAAGAGCATTCCAAAAGGCTTTGGTCATAATATTTAAAATCAAAGGAGTCCATAGACTGTAATATGCTCCTGTGGCACCTTAAACACTTAAAAATTTATTATGGCATGATCCTTTTTGGGGCAGAGCCCACAAAAGATTGTGTCATTCACAATACATGTGTTGCTCTTCAAGGGGTCCCAGTATTCTTTGGAGGAAAGAGAGCTGCATTTCTGGAACCTAATATTGTGTGTAGGGGGTAGGAAATCTGGAATACTACTGATAAAGTGGCAGCCCAATTTACTGTCCAGGGCAACACTGACGTATCAGGGGAAGGGGTTGGGGGTGTTTGCATGTTGCATGGATATGCACACATGTTGCAGATTCTGATGGGATTCAGTGCCCTGCATGGGTGTTATATGTGGATCCTACTTCCCACTACAGCCATGGAAGTTCTAGGAAGGAAAGGAGCTGGTTGTGTAACAGATGCTTGAGCCACAACCAAGCCCTGCGATACACACAAGTTGTTAGGGAGGCTAAGGAATGGAATGTTAATTCCCTTTCTTTATTCACAAATGAATTGTTCATGTACAGTTGCATAATATTGCCCATATACAGGGTGAGTCCTTTAAAAGAGGCCCTGTGGATACAGAGTACACATTTTCCACGGGGCCTCTTTTAAAAGACTCACTCTGTAGTAGTCTTATAGGAGATAATAAGAGAGAGAGAGAAATATTTCAACCTGGGCAAGTCTAGCAACAATATCTTCTTCACTTGGCTAGCCCCTCAGCCCACGGAAACCAAGAGGCAACTCTGCATTGGAGGGGGCAGGACTTGTGCATATTTGGCTGCATGTTTTGGCCGGCGTCAGATGCTGTTGCTTTATTGCACCACCGCAAAGTGGTGTGGACCTGGACAGCATGCTAGATAAGAAACCATTAGCAAATGTATGTAAGCAAAGTCTTTTTCCAAAAAAATTGGCCACATTTTTTCCAAAGCAAAACCAGAAGAATTATTTTCAGCTGTAGGATTTACAGCCTATTGAAGGTATTTAGCTGTGATGCAGGGGGAGTGAGGTGTAAATGAACAAAAAGTTGGAGAGGGAGAAAAAGCCGCACTGTGTCTCAAAAATGGCCTTGAAAAATGTGGATTTTGTGTATGTCATTACAGCTTTTCTACCGGGACAATGGGAAGCGTGCAAGCATTGCATTTTCACTTCTGAAATAGGGAGTTGCAGTAGAAAAGAGAACTATCAGTATCCTTTTGACTAGGCCAAATAATGATACAAAGAAATATAGGAATTGAATATCTTCAGAGTAACAACACTGCACAACTCTTTTATTAAATTAAAGGGATTCTAAGCCATGGGATCTCTAAAGATAGTAATGCTGGTATTCCAGATTAACAGCCATAGTTTGTACTTAGTCTGAGGCTACCTAGATTCAGTAAGATGTAAAGAATGGACTTTACACAACAGCACACAACCCCTAAGTTCCTTAACTAAATGCAAAAGTAGCAAATGTAGAGAACATATAAAATTAAATTATACATAGTGTTGTTCACCATTTTTTTCTACCAACTCCAACTAACCTATAGCCCTTTCTTCCCGCTTCCCACAAGGAAACACACTTTCTTCCTCCTAAGCCAGGCATACGCAAACTCGCCCTCCAGATGTTTTGGGACTACAACTCCCATCATCCCTAGCTAACGACCAGTTGTCAAGGATGATGGGAATTGTAGTCTCAAAACATCTGGAGGGCTGAGTTTGCCTATGCCTGTCCTAAGCCATTATTCATCTTATCGACACCCAATCAGGAAAATCTTGTTTCTCTATATACAGAACAGCATTTCCAGAAAATCCCTGAATGAAAAGCTGGTCTTGAAAGCCCAACCACTTAACCATGTTGACTCACAGAATAGATCTATTTCTTTTTCAGGCTTAGCCAAGAGGCATGTTTTCACAGCTGTTATTAAACATCCAAGATACTAGGATATAAATGGGACTGGAATGGATATATATATATATAAAATCAGACCATTACTGGTGGAAACTTAACCATGTCCTTAACTCGATGTCTTTCAAATTATTACATGAGAGTAAAATTATCAGTGTCCTAAACCTCTTTGGGCTTGGCCTTTATTGCTCCATCATAAGTTTCACATTGCTTTCACACACACAGGGCTATTGCACACAGGGCCTCACAGGTGCAGTGGAAGGGGGAGCCAGACATGGAGACAAACCGCTGCTGCTGCTTAGAACTGCAGAAGTTTGGGAAAGTGCTGTCACAATTACAAAAAACATTGTCAACTGTGTTCACATACAACCTGGTTCATGTGGACATTTCTCAGCACAGTTGCAGTGTTGTGCTGCTTGTACATAGGGAATCTGACTTGTGACCTGATTTCCAGCTCTAGACCTCTCAATGTTAAAGAACCATATGGACTGAAAGGTTATGTTAAAATTGATGTTTTAACAGCTTGTTAAGAAATTCTAGTAAGCATTACGTACTGTATTGGGATCAAAGGAAGAATTTATTTTATACTTCAAGTTTGCTAAACTCAGCAAGAATGATAGTTGCCTACTTGTGTACTTTATTAATTCTTCCATGTTTACAAAACAGTTGAAATTGCCTCTTGATTTACCATTTTTCTATGTGTGTGTCTGAATTGCATTATAATTTGCAATATGTTTTGGGATTTTTCAAGTACAAGCTTTTGGGGAGAGGGAGGGGAGGTCTTTGTACTTCTGGGAATAAAAAGAAATCTGTGTCTGAAGATGGCAAGCGTGTTTGTGTGTGTGTGTGTATACATAGGGACTGAGCACAGTACTAAAGAATATGAAATTTATACTACTGTTCTGTAAAGAGGGTGAATAGAAATCACTGAAATGCGTCAGGAGAAGTATAGTATTGTATTTGTAACAATATTGTTCTTGTAAACACTAAACTTGATGAGCTCTCTCTCTCTCTCTCTCTCTCTACATATAAATGTGAACCTGGAATGTTGGTACTGCACATTTACTGAATGTAATTTCTCAGACTCTTATCACAGGTTTCTGGCCCCTTTCTCTGTAATGCAGCTTGTGGGTGGGATGGGGTGGGGTGGTTATTTTTTTACTTTATTTTTAATTTTTTGGCCTCTGTTTTGTTGTGATGTATTCATGTGTGCTACATTCCTTTACTTAACAGAGTGCTAATGTCTGTAAGATTTGCAACAATAAAAAATGAAACAAACCAAAAAAGGCATTAGGTTATAGCCAAAACTTCATTAATGCTGAACTAGGAAGGTTTATTCTGATTGAACTACCTTGTTATTAATGGATTTCCATTTCTACAACCTTCCAGAACTCCATAAATATTTGTATCCATGTTGGGCAGAGAACTCTCCATGGTCATAACAACTCCCACTTTTACAAGAAGCTGCAATTAATGATTCAGCCCTTCATTTTTTTGACATAAAATAATAATGGTGAAAATCACTAGATTAACTTGCTTTGCCCTTACAAATATGCACAGAGTGAGGAAGAACATTATGAAGCATAATTTACTTTTAACATCTAAAGAGATGAGTGTAATTGTACTTTGAAATAGTTGAAATAGTTATGTCTCACAAACAACTTAAAAGGAGTGCTTTACATAAGATTAAGAAATTTATTATTTCTACCCTGCCCATCTGGCTGGGTTTCCCCAGGCACTCTTGGAGGCTTCCAACAAAAGATTAAAATACAATATTCCTTCAGATATTAAAAGCTTCACTAAACAAGAGCTGCCTTCAGATGTCTTCTAAAAGTTTGGTGGTTTTTTTGTTTGACATCTGGTGGGAGGGCCTTCCACAGGGCAGGCACCATTACCGAGAAGGCCCTCTGTCTGGTTCCCTGTAAATTCACTTCTTGCAGTGAAGGAACCACCAGAAAGCCCTCGGCGCTGCACCTCAGTGTCTGGGCTGAACGATGGGGGTGGAGACGCTCCTTCAGGTATACTGGGCTTTCAAGGTTAGCACCAACACTTTGAATTGTGCTCAGGAACGTACTGGGAGCCAATGTAGGTCTTTCAAGACCAGTGTAATGTGGTCTCGGCAGCCGCTCCCAGTCACCAGTCTAGCTGTAGCATTCTGGATTAGTTGTAGTTTCTGGGTCACCTTCAAAGGTAGCCCCACATAGAGCGCATTGCAGTAGTCCAAGCGGGAGATAACTAGAGCATGCACCACTCTGGCAAGACAGTCTACGGGCAGGTAGGATCTCAGCCTGCATACCAGATGGAGCTGGTAGACAGCCACCCTGGATACAGAATTGACCTGAGCCTCCATGGACAGCTGGGAGCCCAAAATGACTCCCAGGCTGCACTCCTGATACTTCAGGGGCACAGTTACCCTATTCAGGACCAGGGAGTCCTCCACACCAGCCCGCCTCAATCTGTTAGCCGCCATCCATCCTCCAACCGCCTACAGACATTCACACAGGACCTTCACTGGTTGATTTGAAAGAGAGGTAGAGCTGGGTAGCATCCGCATACTGACCCAGCCCAACCCCCCCCCCCGATGATCTCTCTCAGCGGCTTCATGTAGATGTTGAAAAGCATGGGGAGAGGACGGAACCCAGAGGCACCCCACAAGTTTGGGGTCTGAACACTCATTCCCCACACCACTTTCTGAACATGGCCCAGGAGGAAGGAGCGGAACCACTGTATGACAGTGCCCCAAGCTCCAAGCCCCTCTAGGCGGTCCAGAAGGATGTTATGGTCAATGGTTTCAAATGCCGCTGAGAGATCCAGCAGAACTAGGAAACTGCTCTCACCTTTGTCTCTAGCCTGCCGAAGATCATTGACCAGCGTGACCAAGGCAGTTTCAGTCCCATGATGAGGTCTGAATCCTGACTGGAAGGGATCTAAATGGTCCACATCCTCCAAGCATGCTTGAAGTTGTTCAGCAACCACCCGCTCAATCACCTTGCCCAAGAATGGAAGATTTGAGACTGGGCGATAGTTGGCCATATTGGCCTGGTCTAAATATGTTTTTTTAGAAGCGGTTTAATAACCGCCTCTTTCAGCGGGTCTGGGAAAGCTCCCTCACGGAGGGAAGCATTCATCACTGCAAGGAGCCCAGCACTTCCCGGCTCACTTTTATGAGCCAGGATGGGCAATGATGAAGGAGACAGGTGGTTGGTTTCACTCGTCCAAGCAGCCTATCCACATTCTCAGAGGTAACAGATTGAAATTGATTCCACGCAACCAGACTAGACAGGACTCTAGCACTCTCCCGCCCCGGCCCTGCTCCCACAGTGGAGTCTTTCTGCATCTGAACGACTTTATCTGCAAAAAACTTCGCAAAATAGTTGCAGGAGATCATGTGACCCGTACCGGGGCCCAATGGTTCCTTTAAATTGCGAACCACCTGAGTCTCCTGCTGCTGTTTTCTGCAGATGCAATAGAGGCGGTGAAGGTCTTCTTCGCCGTTGCTATCATCACTTGGTAGGCTCGACGTTGACCTCTATCCCGTGTCTGGTCCAATTCAAAATGGGTTTTCTGCCACTGGTGCTCTAGCCGTCTCAGCGATTGTTTCATCGCCCTCAGCTCCAGGGAAAACCATGGGCTGTCTTGGCTCCATGCAATCGGAGCGGATGCTTCAGAGCCAGACAGTCGATAGTCCTGGTTAACTCCACATTCCAGCAGGCCACCAGGGATTCAGCTGAAAGGCTATCAACATGGGATAAAGCATCCCCTACCACTCTCTGGAAACCTTTTGGGTATCCATTAAGTGGCGGGGGGCAGACCTTGCAAATTGGTCCACCTCCCTGCAGAGGGGAAGGGTCGCAGAGAAGTCCAGTTGCACCAGGAAGTGATCTGACCATGGCACTAGAGAGCTGGCCAGGGAGAGCCAAATGAAATGCCTTCTCAGTGAAAAAGCTCACTAGGTTTGTTGACCTAGGTCTAGCATTAGGAAGCACCATGAGCCCCGGAAGCAAACGTTGCTATAGTCACTTGGTAGGCTCAACGTTGACCTCTATCCTGTGTCCGGTCCAATTCAGAATGAGTTTTCCGCCACTGGCACTCTAGCTGTCTCAGTGATTGTTTCATTGCCCTCAGCTCCGGGGAAAACCACGGGGCTGTCTGGGCTCCATGCAATCGGAGAGGGCACTTCAGAGCCAGACACTCAATAACCCTGGTTAACTCCGCATTCCAGCGGGCCACCAGGGAACCAGTTGAAAGGCCATCAACATGGGATAAAGCATCCCCTACCACTCTCTGGAAACCATTTGGATCCATTAAGTGGCAGGGGGGCAGATGATCTGAATTGGTCCTACCTCCCTGCAGAAGGGAAAGGTCGCAGAGAAGTCCAGTTGCACCAGGAAGTGATCTGAGCATGGCACTTCTTTAGTTTTGCTTTTACAAAGTGTCAGATCACCAACATCCAACACCAGGTCTAAGGCATGTCCGCGAGTATGAGTTGGGCCCATGTCCATGGGACAGCCCCATGGAGGCCATGCTTTCCACGAAGTCCCGAGCAGCCCCTTGTAAGGTTGTGTCGGCGTGGATGTTAAAATCCCCCAGGATAACCAAACTGTCTCCAGGAGAACATTTGCCGTGACTGCTGGAATTACGATACTAAATGTATACTTATGTTTAAGATTTGAGCTTGTTGCACACTTAGCTACATCATCTGAATAGGCCATTTAGTTTATGTTTATGTGCAATCCCACACTGATTTTATGTTTCCATAGAACCATTTTTGGGCATGTTCTAGAGCTGTAGCCGAGGTCCTGGCTCTCTCATGGGGCAGGGCAAATGCTTGTCCACTGTTTTCTTTTGTCATGGAACTTTTTCACCTACCATCCTTTCACTTTTATTTTTTATTAGTTTGGAGGGAAATGTGCATTATTTAGCAGTGATATAAGAGCCAGCAATAACAGTATTCTACTACTGGGGGCAAGGGAAGCACTGCTGCTATCTCTTAACTAGATTATAGGAACCCAGTCTTAGTCTACCGGACACCCATGAGAAGTGAGAAAAACCTTGGAAGCTGATGACGTCTCCAGGAGCTCCATTTTCCAAACAGAACCCCACTCCAAGACCTAGCAATAGCAGTAATTCTCAATGCATTGCCAGCTCTCCTGCATTCACATTCACTTTCCAAACAATCAAAGGGAGCTACAAGTGCTGTTTGGTTCTACTACTGACACTGGTGCAAGACCTGCTTACAAGGCTGTGGTTCCTCAATGATCCTTGAAGAACCCATTACTATCCTTCAGTGACGTCGTGTATGAGTGAATAGAGTTGGTTTTTATGCCTAATAACATTAAACTATGCATACCGTATTTTTCGCTCTATTGGACGCACCGGACCATAGGAGGGGGGAAATAGGGGGGGGTTCTTGTTCTCCCCCTCAAAAACAAGGTGCGTTCAAGAGCAGGCCTTGCCACTGCCCCCCGAGCTTGTGAGGCTGGCGGTGGGGGGAAAGCGCTGCTTTCGCCCACCGCCAGCCTCAAAGAACCCTGAAGTCTTTGGAGCACAGCTGCACTCCAAAGGCTTGAGGGCTTCGGGGACATCCTTTGTAGCCTCCGCAGGGCGGCAGGGTGCCTTCACCCCGCCACCCTGCGGAGGCTTTGCGCAGCCGTCCCGAAGCTGGAACAGCGAGACGGAGGGCTGTGCAGTGCCCCGCCTCGCTGTTTTGGCTTCGGGGGCAGCAGGCTGCTATCCGCAAGCCTTATATATATAAATTTTTATTGATTTTACAGAATTTTTAAAACAATACAAACATATAAAGAGACATACAAACACGTATAATTTCATAACCTTATTCTCATAAACCTTGTTTCTCAGACTCCCCCGTACCTCTCCTTTCTGCATCCCAATGTCCAAATTTTTTCAGCAACTTCTAGTGATTCTGTCAAGAATATGTCTTACTAATCTTTCCTCCAATCTATTCTTATATCGCTGAAGCCCTTTCATTCTCAAAGCCTTGACATTTTAACATTCATCAAGTTTATAATAGTCCTTAAGATAAATTTTAAATTTCTTCCAATCTTCTTCCGTCGTCTCCTTCCCCTGGTCGCGGATTCTGCCAGTCATCTCAGCCAGTGTCATATAGTCCATCACTTTCATCTGCCATTCTTCCAGAGTGGGTAGCTCTTGTGTCTTCCAATACTTTGCGATGAGGATTCTTGCTGCTGTAGTAGCATACATAAAAAAAATTCTATCTTTCTTTAACACCAATTGGCCAACAATGCCCAAGAGGAAGGCCTCTGGTTTCTTAGGAAAGGTACATTTAAGTACCTTTTTCATTTCATTATATATCATTTCCCAGAAGGCCTTAATCTTTGGGCACGTCCACCAAAGGTGATAAAAGGTACTGTCAGGGCTGCCTCAAGTCTCAGCTCACAAAAGACCAACGCCTTTCTTTTCTTATATACAAACGTGTTTATTGCAGTTCATTGTTTGCTTCAGATCCGAGGCGCGCAGCCCTACGTCTGCTAGGCTTAGACCGCTGAAGTCCCTTCTGAATCTGTCCCCGCCCTGCACCAGTTTAAGAGGCTTGCGCTGCTCCACCTCTTTCTCTCTTTCCTTTTCCGCAGGGTCTTTCTGCCCGCTGGGGTTTCGCCCCTCCTGGATTCCTCCGACGCGGAATCAGACTGCTCTTGCCCCCTCCTGCGGGCTTTGGGACCTGGCCCCTCCTCCGGGCTCCCTGTACTTCCGCGCGCCTCTACATTTGAACTTGGCGCGCGCCCCCAACCTCTAACTTTCCTTTTGACAGCTACGCTACTCCCTTCACTACTCCCCTCCCCTTCCGGGAGGGTGGCTTGCTCCGACCTCCCTCCTTTCTCTACTGCCGGAGCCGCCTCCCCTGATACACTGGAACCTCCACCCCCTTCGCTGCACTCTGGCGGGCAGGCTGGTCCTGACGCCCAGCTGCCACTTTGGGATCCCCCGCTGGCCCCCTGCTCCTGACAAGTCCCCCCTGGGGCTCCCCTGGCCTTGACCACCGGCGCCCCCTTCTGGGAATCCTCTGATTCGCTGGAAAGACTCATGGAATCTCTAGAGTCATTGTCATCCTCTTCCTCGCTGTCCTGGGATTCATCCCCATCGCTCTCCATCTCCTGCCTACCCTGTGCCTCTGTCCCTGAACCCCTGACAGGTACCTTCAGATTCTTTACATTTCCAACACTTATTGTCAGGCAAATGATAAATCTTTGCTAGCTTGACTGGGGTCATGTACCACCTATAGATCATTTTCATAATATTTTCCTTTAAGGCATTACATGCCGTAAATTTTATCCCGGTGTTCCACAACCATTCCCAGTCAGCAAACATAATGTTATGACCAATGTCCTGTGCCCACTTAATCATAGCTGATTTAACTGTTTCATCTTGTGTGTTCCACTTCAGCAACAAGTTGTACATTCTTGATAAAATCTTAGTATTGGGTTCTAACAATTCAGTTTCTAATTTTGATTTCTCCACCTGGAAGCCAATTTTCCTGTCTTGTTTATACATCTCCATTATTTGATAATAATGGAGCCAGTCTCGTACTTTAGGTTTCAATTTCTCATGACTCTGTAACTTCAATTTATCTCCTTCTTGTTCCAAAATTTCCCGATACTTTGGCCATTCGGCCTCCATATTGAGCTTTTTGAATGCCTTAGCCTCCAAGGGTGACAACCATCTAGGGGTTTTATTTTCCAACAAATCTTTATATCTTGTCCAAACATTAAACAATGCTTTTCTGACAATATGATTTTTAAAGGCCCTATGCACCTTGATTTTATCATACCATAAATATGCATGCCAACCAAATGTATTATTAAAACCTTCCAAGTCCAAAATGTCTGTATTCTCGAGGAGCATCCACTCTTTCAGCCAGCAAAACGCTGCTGCTTCATAATACAATTTTAAATCCGGCAGGGCAAATCCCCCTCTTTCTTTAGCATCTGTCAGTATTTTAAATTTAATTCTGGGCTTTTTGCCCTGCCAGACAAATTTCGAAATGTCTTTCTGCCACCTCTTGAAACCGTCCATCTTGTCAAGGATTTGCAAAGTTTGAAACAGAAATAACATTCTCGGCAATACATTCATCTTAATAACTGCAATTCGGCCTAACATTGACAATTTCAACTTTGACCATATCTCTAGATCTTTTTTAATTTCTAACCAACATTTTTCATAATTATCTTTATACAAATTCAGATTTTTAGATGTCAAATAAACCCCAAGGTATTTCACCTTCTTAACCACAGTCAAACCTGTTTCATTCTGGAATTTCTCCCTCTCCATAACTGTTAAATTTTTTTCCAACACTTTAGTCTTTTGTTTATTCAATTTGAACCCAGCCACCTGGCCAAATTCTTGAATTATTTCCAACACCCTTTTTGTACTAGTATCTGGCTCTTGTAAAGTAAGTACCAAGTCATCTGCGAAAGCTCTTAACTTATAGTGTTTTGCCCCGACCTGTACACCTTTAACTTGCTGGTCATCTCTAATCATATTTAGCAAAACCTCCAGGACTGATATAAAAAGCAATGGGGAAATTGGGCACCCTTGTCGTGTCCCTTTTTCTATCTTAAATTCTTCAGTTACTACATTATTTACAATCAGCTTGGCTTTTTGCTATCCGCAAGCCTTGGCAGCCCAGCAGGAACTCCCGCTGGGCTCCGCAGGCTTGCGGAGAGCTGCCCAAAGCCCGGGGTGCACAGGGCCATGCTCCCCGGGCTTTGGGCTGCAGGCAGCTGTCTACAAGCCTTTGGAGCCAGGTGGGAACTCCCGCCGGGCTCCAAAGGCTTGTGGATAGCTGCCCAAAGCCCCAGGTGCGCAGCGCTGCGCTCCCAGGGATTCGGGCAGCTGCCTGCTATCCGCAAGCCTGCGGAGCCTGGCGGGAACTCCTGCCGGGCTCCACAGGCTTGCAGAGAGCTGCCCGAAGCCTGGGATGCACAGGGCCGTGCTCCCCGGGCTTCGGGCTGCAGGCAGCTGTCTGCAAGCCTGCGGATAGCTTCCTGAAGCCTGGAATGCGAGAGGGGTCGGTGCGCACCGACCCCTCTCACTCTCCAGGCTTCAGCGAAAGCCTGCATTTGCTCCATAGGACGCACACACTTTTCCCCTTCATTTTTGGAGGGGAAAAAGTGCGTCCTATAGAGGGAAAAATACGGTATATTGTTCAACCAAGGGTAGTGAAAACACTCAGAGGTGCAGTCCTTCCTTACTAGAGCGGCTTGTACGTTCACCTTAGCCTTTTTCCTGAATGGGACAGCAATGTACGCTCTTCTGAGGGCTCTCCTTATCTCCTTAACACTTTCAGGTAGCATGTTCAAAAAATTAAAGCCAGGTTCATTCAATGGCTGAGAGGCCCATTGTAAACTCTTTATATTAATTTTGTTTTTACTCTTAACACAGTACATGTGGACAACATTGGTGTTTTCCATTGCATATTTATCCAGCTGAATAGTTGTGATTGAGGGTGTGATTCATCTGCTAATGAGTGTATAGCACCAATTGATCTCCAGAGAAGGGTGGAGGAGAGCGAACACTTTTAGTTTGACATCAATTCCAATGGCTAACTCTATCACATATTTCCTTGGAGACCAAACACAAGCAATTAACTGCAGATCGCAAGTGAAACCACAGCTACTGGAGGCATAAAGCCCTTCTACAGAAGTTTAAGTAGAATGAATCAGTTGCTTCCAAACATCTTCGAACACATGCTCTTATTTCTTCCCAACACCCAATAAAAGTGCTTCTCATATATACAAATTGCACCTGAATATACTTGATTTAAAGACAGCTTCAAATTGGAACATTCTGAGGTTTTCCTAGAAGCAACCTCTTCCAACAGTGTCCTCAAGTATTGTTTCCAAAAGCAGCACTAAGTATGAAATACAGATTAACTTGTTTTTTCACAGAGTGGTTTTCTGGTCTGTTCATTGCATCTGATAAAAGTACTCATAGCTATTAGTTCAGAGCACTGTTTCGCGTACAACTCCAATGAGACTATGTGGCCGTTCAGGCTCTGACCTCTGTGTTCTCTCCAGCCGCCGGGTTTCTGCTGTAGTAAAAGTACTCACATCCCCACAGCTCTCCAAGTGCAGGAGTCCCGGGTGCCTTCTAAAAGGCAGCGTATATGCCTTTGATGCAGATGAACACGCAGGGATCATTACCTTCACAAAAAAGGGGGGGGAGTACAGTTTTGTTTACCTTATAACACCTTCTATTCACATTTTTATATCAAGGGAGGAAAACAGTTACTTCTCATTATGAAAATCCCAACAATCTTAAAACACTAAAATGGGCCATTCAGTATGTTGAAAAACAGTCAAGTCACATGTGAATTTGAGCCTGTACATAACTTTCTTTATTTGGAATGCTACCTAAAAAGACTCTAATTTAGTCTTTTATTGATGGGTCTATAGCACTTACTCCTAACGATAGCAAAACTATTCAGTAATCCAGACAAATGAGTTGCATCTACTTTGCTTTTTAAAAAGATTTCTTTTTTTTTAGGATAAAAGCAACAAGAGGCCTATGGCAAACAGGCTGGTTTCAAAACTTGAGCCATTTCCACTCCTTTCCTAGTTCAGTATGGAATTGGACAAGCAGGAAATAATCTCGTATTTGATAGTAACCTAGCAAACCAAAGCAGATATATTAAGAGACGATCCATTCCCCCAGCACATACTCTTCTTCCCCTGTTTGTGGTGTTATTGTGGTGTATCTAAGACTTATCCACCTCCCAGCTCCAGACTTTAAAGGGCTGCAGATAATCGAAGGGGCTGGTCCATATTTTTATGTTTTGCTAAATGAGTTTGGAGGCTTCATTCACAAGTATCATAGTCCTTTTGGTTATTTTCCAAGTGAGTAAAATATTATTCCATACTTGTCAGTAGTACATCAGTATATAATGAGTTTTTTTCCTGCATTAACATGATCACTACCTCCACATGAAGTTAGCATATGTTTATCCTTCTTGCTGTTTCACTCTGCCATAGGGATGAATTTTATAAATTTTATAAATTTAGAAGTGAAAAGTTAATAAATAAAAAATATTGACACAGATTCACCACTTATTATCACTAGCTCCAGGCTTGGAGAAATGTGAAGAGAATTGTGACTAGATTTTTCCATCACCACATTCAGTACCTAGCATAAAAAGAATCCTAAACTGTTTGATTCTGACTGAACTATTATTTTTCCTTTCAAAAACCAAGTTGACACAGGCCAGCAAGACTTCCAAAACTGCAGCTACAAAATGAATCTGCATCCTGAAAGCCAGATATGTCAATTGCAGTGAAGGAACATAGGAGTTCAGCTGCAATAATCAATTACCTGCTCAAGGAAGCTGGCACTGTGGATGGCTTCCTCCATGTGCTCCTCATCTGATTTTAAAACACATTTTATGTCTTCCACTAGTTCATGTATGTCAGGGGTCATGGTGCAGGATGACTGCTCTAGAAACCTTGCCACGAGCAGTTTAGTATCCATGTAGGATTTGTAGTCTATCAAAGACCGAGGCCGTGAGCGCAAGGCCTTTGCTCTCAGACTCTTTCGCAAAGTGACAGTAGCTAGTTCTGGTTTTAATTCTGTTTGGGTAGCAGCTTCACAACTCAGCACTGGACCTGAAAAGAAAAAGGAAATGCTTCTGGGTAGCATATACATAGGCTTGCATCCAGCACTTCGAATTGTGCACAGCAGAGCATGTGATGTTTGCCAAACCCTCCTACCTCCCAAAAGAATAAGGCAGATCAGCTGTCTTTAGCTATAAAAAAGGGAACCTGATAATCATAGGTCTTACAAAAGTGTAGAGTCAATCAGTATTAAGGATATATATATTTCAGAGAAGTATATGTTTTTATTATGACTTACTATGGTCATCCACACTCAACCATACTACTTGCAACTTGCACAATATTGCCTTTGATTGCATGATAGCAGTCTTGACTGCTTACTAGATGCAGAAAACTTAGTTGGCGTGAAATTTAATGGTGGCTTCAAATAATTCTAAATATTAGTATTGTATAGAATAGGCATACAACAGACTGGAACAGATGCTTAAGAAGTTATTAGTATTTTCTAGCTCTGTTCCAGAAACTTGATCTGGCTTTGGCCCCAAAAGACGTCAGTTCAAATCCTGTATTTGCCAAAAATTCATTGGATGGGCTTTAACTCTGCCACTAGACCGGCAACTCATAACCAGAAAATAAGATGGTAAAACTGTTTGTGATAGTACTACTATAAGGCGACCCCTATTTTTTTGAACCCAAAATTAAGAAATCAGTATTTTAAACATCAAACAGAACAACTTTGAGCTTTTTGGGGGGAGGTCACCCCAAGTTGTTTTTCGAGGGAAGTTGCCTTAAGTTCCTGAGCTTTTTTTTTTTTTTTTTTTTTTTTTTTGCAGCAGTTGGCCCAACTTAGGGTTGCCATATTTCAAGAACCAGAACCCAAGCCCTGTGCATTTACCATCTATGTATAAGATGACCCCCATTTTTGGACTAAACAAATTTAGCAAACAGCAGTGTCAGACACAGAAAACTACAGTATCTGAATGGTAAAGTGCAAATACAGGCCTAACACTTCATCTACTATTTGTAGTAGTATGCAAAATGACATCCCTGAAGATGTATTTTACAAAATTGTTGCTAGGATTAAGAAACTACTAAGGAATACACACTAACAAGACAGACAGACAGACACACAATTTTTACATTAGTTAACTTGCTCCTCCAAGGCATCAGTCCAATTACAGATCAAAAAGTCTTAAATGCAAATACAGTGGTACCTTGGGCTAAGTACTTAATGCGTTCCGGAGGTCCGTTCTTAACCTGAAACTGTTCTTAACCTGAAGCACCACTTTAGCTAATGGGGCCTCCTGCTGCCGCCGCGCTGCCAGAGCACGATTTCTGTTCTCATCCTGAAGCAAAGTTCTTAACCTGAAGCACTATTTCTGGGTTAGCGGAGTGTGTAACCTGAAGCATATGTAACCTGAAGCATATGTAAGCTAAGGTACCACTGCA
Organism: Podarcis pityusensis; assembly: GCF_964106645.2. Classification (NCBI taxonomy): domain Eukaryota; kingdom Metazoa; phylum Chordata; class Lepidosauria; order Squamata; family Lacertidae; genus Podarcis; species Podarcis pityusensis. Next base: position 62,912,459 of record NC_138036.1, read on the forward strand.
GACCTCTTTTATTTTGCAGCCTGAAATGGCTGCTTACCTGGCTCTTGGGTGGGCAGCAGTTGCGGCCTAGCACGGCTTCCCCTCTTCCACCCGGGGGACAAAAAGCCTATTTGTCATGACTGGCAACTGGGACCTCCTTTGCCACTGTGGATGGCAGGATAACCTGCTAACACCAAAATCTGAACTGCCCAATTGGGCAAAAACAGGGTCAGAGTCTAGGTCTTCACTCCCGTCCACTGGCTGAAAATAAAAGTGAGTGGGTCCACAACTGAAAGCTATAGTAAATTTCCTTAGGGGAAAACCCCAGTCACCTCTTGGTGGAAATCCATGCATCACAGGATCACTTTTTGATCGTTTCCTGAGAGGCTTGAGGACTGTCTTGGAGGTTCCTGCAGGGACTAAACTGGCATCCGGATGCAAGGTGGTCTCTCTAGTTATAGAATTACGTTCTTCACCACCTACTGCAAAAACAAAGTAACAACTCAGAAGGGAAAAGAAAATCAGTTAGAATACACTTGCATGTAATGAAGTCTGTAGAAAAAAAGATCCTCGGGACATGTATTAATATTTATTTCAAACAGATTTCTATGACTATTTCTAAATCAAATATTGGCTCCCAAGCAATTATTTTTTTAAAAAAACTATGTACTACTCACACTAAGTTATTTGTAAAAGAGAAAAAATACTCCTTGTCACAGGTAGCACCAACAGGGCATTCTAGAGCAACATCCAAAAACATTTTTACTGTGTGTGTGTCACATCTGGCAAAATTATGTTCACATTACTCAAGGAACCAAAGTTTAAGCAAAACATCTTAGAAATGTTAGGGCATTATTCAGTCATTTCATGAAGCAGCTGGTACCATAGGTGACAACGTTCACATCTACAGAACAAAAGGCTTCCAAAGCCCTACTAGATATATTCTTATCATGGTGAGCTGGTTCCCTATCCTCACCCTCTACCCCACCCCCCCATCCAACAGCAAGCGTCCTCCTACCATTGCAGGTTTCTTGGGATGGACCCTCCACATGGTCTGAGTAGACCACAGGAGACTTCTATAGGCTGAATGACCTGCCAGGTAACACAGGGCTACATCTCAGTCCTGTGCACAAAGGCCCACTTAATCTGGGATGTCTGAATCTGACATCACCCAAGTTGAACAGCTGGGTCCATAGAAAAAGGAGTTAATTCAGAAACACCAAATAACAACAATTAAAAATTAGGAGTACCATCTCAAATCTGTCAAACACAAAGAAGCAAACATTGTGGACAAAAAGAAAAGGCCAAGTTCATTCCTTCAGTAATACAGTGGAACCTTGGTTTTCAAATGTAATCTGTTCCAGAAGACTCTTTGACTTCTGAAACTTTCAAAAACTGAGGACCAAAGGGTGGTTGGCAAAATGCATTGAAAAAGTGGAGAAACAAAGTGGAAGCTGTTCAAGCTCCGAGGCACATTCAAAAACGGAAGCAATTACTTCTGGGTTTTCGGCTTTCAGGTTCCGAATTGTTCGGCTTCTGAGAAGCTCAAAAACCAAGGTTCAACTGTAATACAAAAATGATATAAGGCCCCATTCTTGCTGAAATATTTACAGATATAAAGGATCATGGCCTGATACATGGAACTTGGAAAAGCACACACATCATAGTGCTACCAAAACCAAATAAAGACTTGGAGTCGGTTGAGTCCTTCAAAATTTGGAAAAGCTTAATTTTGGTCCAATGATCCGAGAGATTAGACAAAAATTGAAAACTTGGAGCAAGGGTTCGCTGTCATGGTTGGGCCAAATCGCCACTATAAAAATGATGGTGCCTCTTCAGATTCTTACCAATAACCATAAAAGACAAAAAATTACAAAATTGGCAAAACATGCTTCTAAAATTTATACACCAGAATAAAAGGCCAAGGTTACCATATAAAGCATTATATAAACCAGCCAAAGGAGGTGGCAGTACCTAATACCATGTATGCAGCTGCCCATCTACATAGCATTTTTCTGGTAATTCAAGGATCTCAACAAATAGCTTGGCTAAATATGAAAAACCCAAATGAACAGAATTCAGTAAGAGGGGTCCCATTTTGGCAAATTAATAAAAAAAAATTACTGAGCTAGAAAACCCCTCTTTATTATCTAATCTAAAAGTGTGGAAGAAATGGTTCCCAAGGATGGCCTCTCAGCTTTCTCCTGTAATACCATTGGCATTTCACCCTACTTTCTATAATAGAGACAGAACATTCCCCTTTGAAAAATGGGAAATTGTGGGCCTGTTTTGGCTTAAAGACTTTTACAAAGAAAACACCCCTTTGTCTGGATTAATACTACAAGAAATGGTTCAAAACTTTTCCCACAATTGGATGGTAATCCATCAAGTCATCCATTTTATAAGTAGCACAGAAATCTGCAAACAAGGGACGAAGTCACTAACTACATTTGAAAATATTTTATATACCAGAGACCCTAGAGGTAATGGTCTAATTGCTTTAATCTATAAAGTGATTGTAAATTTTTCAACCTCAAAGCCCTCCATGTTGAAGACTAGATGGGAAAGAGACTTGGGAGAAGGGATTGATGATGGATTGTGGGAAGGAATGTGGCAAAAAGCCCTTTCGAGCTATTTCTGCCCGAATAAGAGAAAACACCTTAAAGCTAACCCACAGATGGTACTTGCATTCCACATTGCTGAGCAAAATAGACAAAAATATTTCTCCGCAATGTTGGAGAAATTGTGGGAATGAAGGAAGATTTATACACATGTGGTGGAAATGCCCATTGATTAAAAACTTCTGGTTAAAAATATTTCAGGAAATGGAACAAATTACATCTTAATCAATCAATTTAGATCCCAAAATAGCATTGCTTTCTATATTTGCAGATGAAGCACAAAATCTTAGAGACAAAGACTTAATTGTGCATCTTATAACTGCAGCACGTCTTGCTGTTGCTAGACACTGGAGGACATTAAACGTGAACCTATATGAAGTTTGGTATGCTTATGTCTGGGAATTAATTTTGATGGAAAAGTTAACAGAAAGGGTATGTGAAAGAAAACGTGAGAAACTACATAACTTTTACATAACATGGTCCTCCTTTATTACATATGCATCAAAGAAAGAACATGCATTTAAACCACCTAAGACACATGGAAGCATGTGGAATGATATTTTTTAAACCAGCAACTGTAGAAATAATTTTTTATTTGATTATATTACTAATGTAATTACCTGGACGTAGTTGGGGCTGGTTTTTTTGGGGGGTGGTGTTAGGGGAAAACTGTATTTGATTGCTTGTATTTGATTATATGTTGTTCTTATATTCAACTAATAAAATATTCAAATAAATAAATAAATGATATAATTAGCTTTGGAAACAAATGTTTTGGGTACATGTGTGATCATCTTGGCCCAGTTCCTAGTGAAATGAAAATAAGTTAGATGATGATAATTTTATTTCTACCCTGCCCATCTGGGTGTAGACAAAAGCTTGCTGAACCACAGACTCAACTCAATTCAATTCAAGATCAGCTTGAATTGCTAAAACCATCTGCTAATCTCTTTAGCTGCTGCCTACAAAGGACAAATCAACAGGAGAACTGCAAAGATGGGGTGAGTGGCAGACAAAGTCTTGTTCAGGGGTCAAGAGCTAGTTGGCTAGCACAGGAACTGTGATGGCTCCTCCCATGAAAAAGCCATGTTTCAGGATTTCTGCCAGAGATGCACAAAGTTAGCATCATCCAGCTGCTCTGCAGTTAGACAACCAATACCGTTCTTTGCCACCAACATTTCTAAAAGCATTATATTAACAGAAATCTACCATAAGTCAGCTTGAATCTGTTTGTCCTCATCCATCTAGTGATACAAAGCCATAAACTTTATTCTATCAGGGTTCCTGAATTCAACATTTCCCTGATAGAATATAACATTTCTGCAAAAAAGTTTAAATAAACCAATGCATTTATTCAAAACCTATTTAAAACTTTTTTCACAGACCAACCTTGGTAGAACTGCATACTTTTTTTTGTTTGCTCTTATCTGAAGCTACACTATAATTTTTTAAAAAATTATAAAGTACTGTTGAACAATCTGGCGAATCTTCTATGAATTTGTTTGAAGCTCAAAAGCAGAGGGTGCTTTCTCCCATAATAATTTAGATAAAAATGGTTAGTCACCCCTTATTCCTGATGTGGGGTTCTAGGAACACGTTTTGCAGGTGAATCACCTTTAATACTCTTAACTGTGGTCAATTGTTCTAATGAAATCCCATGTTAGATGCTGTACTGTTGAAAACAATAGTAGGAAACATCTGTTACAGAGGTGCATCCGCTGGCTGCTTATTCATTCAGCATCAACTCCACCACAACACTTCCAAAGGCGTTTTTTTCAAGTACTTAAAATCAAGCCTACATCTTTACCTGGAGATACTTGTGCCTCATTCTGTCCTGGTGAGCCAATCACTGCTTCTGAAGCATCTGAAATTTGAAATGTGTTTCCCTAAATAAAAAATTAACATTATCCACATAAGTATTAATAGGGAATTCATAGAAAGGACAATTCAAGAGCTCTTCAGTATCTTGGTAAAACCAACACCTATCCTCCCATTCAAAGACTAATAAATATTAAAGAGCTAGCAAGCAAGCATATAATCCTTGGGCCATAGGTGGGGGTGGGGTATAAGAAGCTGGGCAAAAAGCAAGACAAACCATATTATGCTTGGTTTTTTAAACTAATTATTATCAAAATGAGTTATGCAAATGGAAAGTAGCTTATCCCTCAGGGAAAACTTCATTATTATTTTTAAAGCCTGCTTTGAACAGCAAAACATGTTATATATATTTTAAAATTCAGATTACCAGTGAAATTGAAGATACTATTTATGCCTTTTCAGCTTCTAGTATTACAGCAAAACATGTTATATATATTTTAAAATTCAGATTACCAGTGAAGTTGAAGATACTATTTATGCCTTTTCAGCTTCTAGTATTACACTCAGGTTTAGGGACTGGACTCTGATTCTCACCATACATGGAGTAGATTCACTGAAAATCAATGAGGCTGAGTTCCACTGGTTTAAATGGGTCTACTCAGTGCATGACTATGTTTGGATCCAATACTAGGATACTACAAAAACCAAAAGTATATAGTCAAGATGCATATAATCTAATACTAGGATACTACAAAAAACAACACTACAAAAAAAGCAAAAGTATATACTCAATAGACATAAAATCCAAACTAGCTAAATATCTTTCACTCCCAATTTAGCAACTTCCAGTTAAAACCTGAACGTATTTAGCTACTTATTCCTAAGCAGAAAAATGAAAATTCAATAACCTGCTGTGAAAGCACATCAAGTTGGTGGAATCCAATGGACAGTACCTGCGCATGATTCTGGCCAACCACAGCTTCATAAGGAGGTGGGGAATCAAGCGGACAAAAAACCTCAACTCCTTTAATTCTGGCTCCATAAATATGTGGCAGTGGGATGACATCAGAACCCAGCATCCTAGGAGAAAAAGGTTGTATCAGCTATAAAGTTCCCTCGACTCTTCTATGGAAAGTGGTCCCACAGAATTCAGTGACCACAGCAGATATCATTCTTTTGTGGAAGAGCAATTTGTAGGATACTCTTTCAAGAATCTTCACAGGGCCTCTAACATAACCCAAACAGAGACTGTTATCTGTGAAAACATAAGCCAAATAATTTAAATACTAAATCCAATAAAAGTATATGTGATTTAAATAAATGCTGGGAGTTAGACACATAATCTTGGAAATCCATCACATGAGCAACAGAAAGTGGCATAAGCAGCTGGAGATGCTGTTATATTTTAAGCCAGCTGCACAGCTGACTCCCAGGTAAGAGGTCGGCAGGAAAGGCCTCTGTGGTGTCCCAGAAGGATCCTCTCTCACATTGCTATGTGCTATTAATGTTTCCTTACATTCTTCAGTTCCTTTTTCATACTTAGGCTGCAGCTCTAGAAAACCTTCACAGCTAATTCTAGATCAGGCTGTGTGAAAATTCAGCGCCATGATCATGAAATGTGAATTGAATTTCTCGCTCATCCCTTAGACAGCAAACTTTTATACTCTGAATCCTAAGCCATTCAAATTTCCTAATTAACAGACATATTTTTATCTGGTGTATAATGTGCCTATATATTTAAACTCCCCATACTTAAATAGTCTATTATGCTATGCTTTACTTAGTATGTTGGCTTTATATGAAAATTTGAAACTGATACCTACAGGATTTAAGTAAAGAGCAATAATTACCATTCCAGTTTTTTGAGATTATTTTTTTTAGGGGAACCAGCAGGGGGTAAAAACCTGCTTGAGTCCAATGTGTCTCAACATCCTCCTACTTTACTGTGAGTGAAGAGAGGTGGACCAATCTGGGACTAGGGAAAAGACAGGGAAACACTTCAGTTCCACTCTTTCCATGAGCTCTGCTTCACTTAGCTTTGTTTCACACTTCTTGCTTTCTATTTTTTATTTTGATGAAGGGAATCTGCATAGTAATGACTCTGTATAGATCAGGCAGACTACAGGAGGTGGCAGGGATGGCCAGCATTTGATTAGTATTTTATCCTGCACAATCAATTTACTTTCCATTAGTCCAAGCCATTTCCATTTGCAAGACACTATCAGCTGCCGCCACGGATAGCTGCCTGAAGCCTGGAGAGCGCTCTCCAGGCTTCAGCGAAAGCCTGCATTCGCTCCATAGGACGCACACACATTTCCCCTTCATTTTTGGAGGGGGAAAAGTGCGTCCTATAGAGCAAAAAATACGGTAATAGTGTTCCACCAAAACGTAAAACATACACTTCTCAAAGAAAGCTTATAATCCATACTACTTCAACACAAAATTGTGAACTTATCCTTGCTCTTAATGAAATATTCACTTGTTATCCTTCTTCCTTCTTCCCCTATGGAAGCCTTAACAGTTAATAGTGTTATCTCAATTAGCAATTACTTAATTAGTATTTTCATCACTGGGATGACAGCAAGATTGCAGGTAGCAGTGAAATGCTCAGCATGTATAAAGTACAGTGTTTGTGTGTAGCTTCCTTCCTTCAGTGCTTTAGAAGATAATTGATTTGGCTCCACAATCAGTTTAAGAAGATATATATGCAATGTATCTTCCTGTGATGTGCAGGAACAGTAGAAGAGGTAAAGCTAAGAGGTCTCAGCGTGTGGAAAGAGATAGGGGTGCTGGGAGGAGGAGTTTGGATTGGTTAGGCACTTGGGAATGTTTTGGGACAAGTCAGGCCTGTACAGAAGGGACAGGCTCCATGGGAACCGTCCTGGAATCAGAATGCTGGTCTTTTGACATCTGAAAGGTTGCAGAGCAGCTTTCAAACTGCCTCCTTACAGAAAGCTGAGATCCCTTCAGTTCAGGATGAAAGGGAAAACATCTCATATAATTCAAATAGGGATGGCACCATGTTATACTTGTATACAGAACTAGGTAATAAGCATGCACTATGATACGACAGCTCGCAAAAGAGGAGAATGTTCCATGGGAGAAAATACATATCCTAGATACATCTGTGAGGAATTCTATCTTTAGGTGTTCAGATACCAATTCTAGAAACCTCTGAGCCAAAATGGTGAAAGTGGGCAGCAGCACCCAAACTTGACCCACAAGGGGGGGGGGGGCGGTAACCATCTGGCCTCTTGGCCTGATCCAATTCCCCACCCTGGCTAAGATCCTCCAAACGTCAGTAACAGAATGCCAAGATAATTAAAGTCTTTGCAAAAAAACACAATTTAAGGAGAAGGGTGTTAACTAGCAAGGTTTCAAAGCAGACATTATAAATAGGGTACAATTACTCATTTACTAAATTTATTATTATGGGATTGATATTGGGGACCAGGGTCTGGCAAATCATCATATGTATTAGTATCTAGTCACTGGTCCCAAGAGATGTCATTTAGTATCTCACTAGAGCAATCCACCAACCGATTACTGTATTCCTGTTTTACACTTTTTATGCCTTCCTATTTACTCAGTTCCAAATTATAAAATAACTAAACAACATGAAAATTTGCTCCCCATGGAAAAATATAGTTAAACTAGTAACTAGTACGGTATCTTCTGCAAAGTTCTGCAAATACAGTCCCTTGAATGAATATAGAGAACAGAGCAACAGAACAGAAGCCTATATTTTGAAGTAAATTATGTGTACAAAGTACACAAATTATTTTTATCTAATTGACACAAATAATTAAGAATATATCATCATATACCATTTGCTAAAATTCTAAAAGTGAATTATCTTCTAAAATTGCAAAAACCAATTTTATTATAACATATATAAAGGTAAAGGGACCCCTGACCATTAGGTCCAGTTGTGACCGACTCTGGGGTTGCAGCGCTCATCTCGCTTTATTGGCCAAGGAAGCCGGCGTACAGCTTCGAGGTCATGTGGCCAGCATGACTAAGCCGCTTCTGGTGAACCAGAGCAGCGCACGGAAACGTCGTTTACCTTCCCGCCAGAGCGGTACCTATTTACCTACTTGTACTTTGACGTGCTTTCAAACTGCTAGGTTGACAAGAGCAGGGACCGAGCAACAGGAGCTCACCCCGTCGCGGGGATTCAAACCGCCAACCTTCTGATTGGCAAGTCCTAGGCTCTGTGGTTTAACCCACAGCACCACCTGCGTCCCTATTACATATATAAGAAAGTGTATATAGTTTACACCAGGAGAAAGTTACTTCTTTAAGTTCTATATGGATACTAATGGACGTCAGGGAAGTCTAAGACATTTTGCTGCACAAAATAGCACCACCTCTCATTCTACATTCACACACACACTTTATTTCAGTCCAAAGAACCCCAAAAACATTTTCAAAAGCAAAATAAAACAGAAATACAGGAAAAGGGTTCCAAGGCGATCACTATGCTTCATCCGAGTATGTAGGTTTCTGTTTCTTAATACTTCTAAGAGGAACTTAGCCCCAGCCAGAATAGTATCATTTGACATATCTCCAAGGATAGGTGGAAGGTTTCAGATTTTCCAGTTAACAGAGGTTTAATTAACTGATCCCTGGCTTGTTTGAACTGCTCACCTTGGTTCTCAAACGCCTTGGCACTCAAAACAGCTTAGTTCTCAAATGCTGAAAACCTGGAAGTAAGTGTTCCGGTTTTTGAACGTTTCTCGGAAGCTGAACGTCTGATGCAGCTGTTGGCTATTGTTTCCAGGGCACCTGCACCAATCAGAAGCTGTGCCTTGGTTTTCGAACATTTCGGAAGTCAAACGGACTTCCGGAACGGATTAAGTTTGGCGCTTTGGTTTTTGCTCTTTATTTTGCGTTTTTGTTTCTGAGGCTTTTTCTGTTCATTTGTTTCTGTGACCGTGCGGAACCCAGTTCAGCTACTGATGGATTGATTGTGTGACTGCAGAAATGGATAAAAGCCCCCCCCATCCAAACAACGACTGCCATCAGTGCAAGTAAGAAAAAAAAAATTGTAATTTTTATCATCTACAATACTATCTTTTTATTTTATAGTACAGTACATTGATTATTGCTTTCATTTTATGGATCAATGGTCTTGTTAGATAGTAAAATTCATGTTAAATTGCTGTTTTAGGGGTTGTTTTTAAATGTTTTAAAAGGATTAATCCATTTTGCATTACTTTCTATGGGAAAGCATGCCTTGGTTTGGGAACGCTTTGGTTTTGGAACGGACTTCCGGAACGGATTAAGTTTGGGAACCAAGGTAGTACCACTGTAGTAGAATATGCTTCATAGAGTCAACACCCTGACAGCATAAGCAGAGCCTATTCTGACAGGGTATATCAGACAGCCAGAATTCAAGGCAGCCCACCATGCTTTGGTGGAGAGTGGGCATTCACCTGTTTCCAAAAGTAGAACTGAGTTAGGGACAGTTTGGGGCGTGAAGTAGGGAACTTAGCTTGGAACCCATCTCACTTAGAAAACAGACCATTGTACCAGACGTTTGAAGCATAAAGGAGTTGGGAAACAGATTTCGCATTAAAGACCCTAATAATAATAATAATAATAATAATAATTTTTTATTTATACCCCGCCCTCCCCGGCCAAGGCCGGGCTCATGGCGGCTAACAAGCAATAATAAAAACAAGTTGAATGATTACAACTTAAAACAAAATTAAAATACAACATTAAAATATTGAAACATTAAAATATTAAAATGCCTCATTGAAGGAGAAGTAAAAGAAAAAAGAAAAAAGAAAGGGAGGGAGGGAATCAAATTGGCTCCAAGCCAAAGGCCAGGCGGAACAACTCTGTCTTACAGGCCCTGCGGAAAGAAATCAGATCCTGCAGGGCCCTGGTCTCATGAGGCAGAGCGTTCCACCAGGACCCGGGACCACTAGGGTGTTGCTATTTATGGACCTTGAGGCTCTCCGTGGGGCATACCAGGAGAGGCGGTCTCGTAGGTATGAGGGTCCTAGGCCGTGAAGGGCTTTAAAGGTCAAAAGCAGCACCTTAAATCTGACCCTGTACTCCACCGGGAGCCAGTGCAGCTTGAAAAGCACTGGGTGAATATGCTCCCATGGCAGAGACCCTGTGAGGAGCCTCGCTGCAGCATTCTGCACCCGCTGGAGTTTCTGGGACAGCTTCAAGGGCAGCCCCGCGTAGAGCGAATTACAGTAGTCAAGCCTGGAGATGACCGTCGCATGGATCACTGTGGCCAGGTCGGGGCGGGAAAAGTAAGGGACCAATTGCTTGATGCGGCGAAGGTGGAAAAATGTTGCCTTGGCTGCCTGCGCCAGGTAACCTGCGCCTCCATGGAAAGGGAGGCGTCAAGGATTACACCCAAACTCTTAATGGAAGGCAATGGCACTAATTGGGCCCCCGCAAGAGAAGGAGTTGGTCCCTCATCCCCATGCCATCCCGACCCAGCCATAGGACCTCTGTCTTCGAAGGATTTAGTTTCAATCGGCTCCCACAAAACCATCCCGCCACAGCTTCCAAGCATCTGGTCAGTGCGTTCGGGACTGAGTCGGTGTGGCCATCCATCAGCAGATAGAGCTGAGTGTCATCAGCATATTGGTGACAGCCCAGCCCAAAGCTCCGGATAATCTGGGCAAGGGGGTGCATAACGATGTTAAAAAGCATCGGGGAGAGAATTGCGCCCTGCGGCACTCCACACACCAAGGAATGGCGTGACGACATTTCCCTCCCTAGTGCCACCCTCAGTGCCCGACCAGAGATAAAAGAGCACAGCCAGTTACGGGCTATGCCCTGTATCCCCACGTCTGCGAGGCGGTGGTCCAGAAGATCATGCTCGACCATGTCAAAGGCTGCTGACAAATCTAAAAGAATCAGCAGTCCTGACCTGCCTCGATCCAGTTGTCTACGGAGATCATCTGTTAGGGCAACCAGAGCCGTCTCAGTCCCAAAACCAGGACGGAAACCAGACTGAAATGGATCTAAAGCCGTTGTTTCCTCCAGAAACCTATCAAGCTGCTCAGCAACCGCTCTCTCAATTACCTTACCCAGATATGGAAGATTTGAAACTTGGCGGTAATTGGATAGGTCTAAGGGATCTAGTGAAGTTTTCTTTAAGAGTGGACACACCACTGCTTCCTTCAGTTCCCCTGGGAATGTCCCCGTGCTAAGGGACAAATTGATAATTTCAACCAGGGGGGTCCGCACGACATCTGGACACTCCCTAATCAGCCAAGACGGGCACGGATCAAGGAGGCAGGTGTGGGCCTACCAACTTGGAGGAATCTATCCACATCAGAAGGGAGTATCCAATTGAAATGGTCCAAAAGTCGAGGGGCCTCCAGTTCAGTCACTATATCTAAATTGGCAGGGAGGTCACGGCGGAGCAACAGGACTTCCTCCGCAAAAAAGCTCGCGAATGCTTCACAGCTGTGGATCGAATTTGTGCTTAAATTTGGTTGTCCTCCTAAGGACGTTATTGACCTAATTATTCTAAAAAGTTGTGCCGGGCGAGAGCTAGTGGATGCAATGGCAGCTGCAAAGTAAGATTTCTTAGCAGCTTTCATAGCCATCTCATAGGCTTTCATAAGCGTCCTATAGGATGTTCTTGAAGCTCCGTCACGAGTCCGTCGCCATACTCGCTCTAGCCGTCTGAGATCCTGCTTCATTTTTCGGAGCTCCTCAGTAAACCAAGGGGCCCGGTTTCGACGGGGGTCGCAGAGGGCGCTTAGGCGCGATCTCATCAATGGCTGCCAAGAGCCGGTTATTCCAGTCCTCAACAAGGTCATCTAATGAGTCGCCAGGAGGAGCAGGGTCCCGCAAGGCTTGTCGGAATCTATCAGGATCCATCTGTTTTCGCGGACGAGCCCAAATAGGTTTGCCACCCGAGCAGGGGAGGAGTAGGAAGTCAATCTTGGCTTTCAAAGCGTAGTGATCAGACCATGGCACTTCCACAGGGGGAAGCATGATCACATCTATGCCAGCCCCAAAGATCAGATCCAGCGTGTGGCCTGCTTGATGAGTGGGGCCCAAAACAAACTGGGAGAGCCCTAGTGTTGCCATGGAAGTCACTAGGTCCAGAGCCTGTGAGGAGGGAGCGGCATCGGCATGGACGTTGAAGTCTCCCAAAACCAGTAGGTTTGGGAACTCCAAGGCCCAGCCTGCCACCACCTCCAGCAGGTCTGACAGGGTGGCTGCCGGTGTGCTGGGTGGTCGGTACACCAGCCAGACAGCCAAGCTCTCCTTGGTGCCCCACACGAGACCAACGCATTCAATGCCGGAGATCGCCGGTGATGGAAGAGCTCTGAATTAACAAACACTACTCCTCCCCCCCGACCCACAGTCCGCGATTGATGGAGGACAGAGAAACCTGTGGGTGTTATCTCATGTAGGGAGACTACTTTGTCTTCCCGTACCCAGGTCTCCGTCATGCAAGCCAGGTCAATCCCCTGCGAGACAAAAAGTCACGCACGGTGGCGGTTTTGTTGCCTAAGGACCTGGCATTGCACAGCACCAATTGCACAGCCTTTTCGCTGATGGAACATAGTGACCTCCCTTTGTGAAAAAGAAACAGAGTATAGCAAATTTTCTCATCTCCACCTTCTGACAGATAGTCTGCCAGTGGCAATTCCAGGACTTTGTGTGGTGAAACAACAGCCCTAGGTACCGGAAGCATTTAGTCTGCTCTAGGTTATGGCTATCTATACCCATTTACAAGGGGCATATCTTTTCTCGAGGACCAAAATTTTGGAATTCTCAGAGTTGATGGATAACCTGTTTACAGAACAGTAATCTGAGAACTTTCTTAGTTGGTATTTCAAGCCAGGTCTGAAACGAGAGAGGATGGATGCATCGCCTGCATTTAGCAAAAGAGGGGTCTTTCTGGTTCCTATTTTTGGGAGATGACCATCTGGGTCCATTAGACTTTGCTCTAAATCATTTAGTACAAGGCTAAACAATGCGGGGGCCAAAATACAGCCCTGTCTCACTCCCCTAGCCAACTCAATCCAGTCCAAAAGTTGGCCCTGCAAACCACATCTAACCTGAAATTTGATTTCACTGTACAGAACTTTAATAGGAAGAAGAGTCATTTATCCGGACTTCTGGGGTGGCGCCATTGGCAATGGTGGACTCCCTCTGAATTGGAGGGACTAGCTCCCCGCGAAACGGGTCTTTTCCGCTACGGCGAAGCGGGGACCCTTTTAAAAATCACAGGCGGATGAAGCCTGTGACCATGGGACTCGGCGGGCACCCTTAGCGCCCCCCCCAACCCGCAAAGGAACCCACTAACGGGCTCCAAAGCGAAGAGGGGGAAGTGGCGCGGTGCTGTGAGTCAACTGCTTCTTCCGTGGAGCGAAGCCGCACAGCTGTTGCCGGAGAGCGCTGCCTTTTTCCTGGGACAAATTGGCTTCTAAAATAAGCACCCGTGAGTACTTAAACTTTGAACAATTGGACTTTAAATAAGGACTTGCGAGCAGAAAGGAATTGGACTTAAAAATTTTACTTCAATTTGGTACTGAAACGGGAAGGTCTAAACAGGAAGTCAGCCTTCCGTTTCTTTGTAGACAGAATAAAGCAAAGACAATGTAAACTAGAGCTCAGAAAATCGCCTCTAAAGGATTGGCTTTCATCATTTAAAATTGTTGAACCCCCCTTCGGCAGCAGGAGTAGAAGGGGGATCTTTTCTGGACTGTTTAAACCTGCAGAAGTGAGTTTAAAGTAAAGTAACTTTCCACCGTCCTGATCCTGGAGCGGGGTGTCAGGACTGACGTTTGAAGCTCATTGACCAGAAATAAGCGCTTTTGACAGATAGCTAAAAGAAGAGGAACATTGTGATTCCATTGTTTCCTTTCGCACCTTAAAGGAACAAATATTGACAAAATATCTGAAAAAAGGAAACTCTGTTGCTAGACTTGTTTTTAAAAGAAAGATTAAACAGAAGTTTTCCCCCTAGAGGGAGACTGTGAAACTGTAACCAACTCCGGGGAGCTGGCACCTGTTACAGATTACAATCGTGGGAACAGACATCTGACCTTGCAGGACAATGTATTCAGAAGCTCTGTTGTGTGCTTTCTATAAAACAAATGCCCTACTGGAACAGTTACATGAGAAGACGAATTTGATGGCTGATTCGATTAGAAATTTTGAACAAGCAGTGGGAAATTTTGAACAGGCAGTGGGAAAATATGTGGAGCCCACCCAGGAATTAAATCAGGAGTGTGTCCTGACAGAACAGGCCCTACAGGAATATGAGCTTTCGGATTTGACAAATGAACTTGGAAAAAGCCAGATTTGGAAAGAAAAAGTTTGGTTTGGTTTGGAAATGGGGGGTTGGATAGACCCTCCTATGCAGGGATGTTTGGACTTTTCAAGTCTGGCAATGGGCTGTGAGATGTTTGGGATTGTGGGGGCTCTTAATTTTGGAGGGATTCTGAAACATGTTTTTAAATATCACATGGAATTTAGTGTCGATTATGGAAAAGGGGCTGATCTGTCGAGAAGGGTCAAAAATATTGCTAAGTTGGAGTTCCCACGAGTGAAAGGAGCAGGAGACAAAGGAAAATACAGCTATAAATATGAAGAAGAGCCGCGGAAGGGACATGGAAGGGACTTAAGGGCCTCGGATATAAGATTACCAGGTTAATGCGCCAGATCGATGGGATAATAAGGACTGACAAAACCCGGGACCAGGAGGAAGGGACGCTGGATGAAGATTGGATTTGTTTTTATTTCTCTTTTTCACTACTAGGACTGTTTTATAAAATTGATGAATGTTAGAAAAATGTTGGAATGAAATTACTTGGCTTTAGTAAAAATGTTTAAAAAATTATGCAAAAATATTATGGTTATGAGAAGTTGGTAAAAATAAGATTTAAGTTTTAAGTCTCAAGGTTTTTTTATAGTAAGATAAGATTAAAATAGTTTAAGGTAATGTAATGACAGAATATTATGAAATATGGAAAGGATTTGCTGTGACAATTAACAAATAGGATACAAGGAAGGGGGGGAGGAGGTGGTCAAGGAAAGAGGGTAATGACAGTTGAGGAGTTGAGAATAATGGATTTGTTTTTAAATGTTTTTAAATGTGTGTGGTGTGTTTCTGTTTTTGTTTTTTTGTTTCTTATTTTGAATTTGTAAATAAATATCATTTAAAAAAAAAAAAAGAAGAGTCATTTATCCTGCAGTAACAGATGTAATTTGGTCCATAGTTTCAATCTGGAAACAGAGTCGAAAGCAGATTTCAAATCCATAAAGGCAACAGATAGTTTTCACTGCAGAGGTCTTGTGTATTTCTCTGCTAAGTGGAACATCACGAGGCAGTGATCTGATGTTGAAAGGTTATCATGAAAGGGAGCCTGGGCCTCAGACATTATATATTATAATTTTAAAAAGTTGTCAGAGAGGAAACAAGCATAAAGCTTTCCCATTATAGAAAGGAGACTAACTGGCCTATAATTTGAGGGCACATTAGATTGTCCTTTAACGCACAGATTTCTTTTGCTGTAACTGGCCTCCAAAGTGAGAGCTTTGTCAACTCTGCAAAATAATCGTCACATATGGTGGGAGGGAAATTCATATTGTCAGTAAATATTGTTTTATAATGGTTCTCCCGTACATGGGCTGGAATAGCGCAGTTAGGGGCTGGGGAGTTACTTCTGAGCATACCAGAAACCAGTTGGCAAAAAAGTTTAACTTCATTATTTAGCGAAGCATTCAATACCAGAGACCAAGAGTTGTGTTCAAACTGCCTTTTTTCCACAGCCAATAAAGCTTTATATTCCTTTTTTATTTTGAAATAGGTTGGAGGCAAATAGTTTAGACCAGCATTTTTATTCCACATACAGAAACCAACCTGGCTGCTGACTCTTATTTCAACACGGGCAATGAAATAGCATCCTTCACCACACCTGAGGACAGCAAGCTAGCTGAAGAGGTGCAAGGCAGGCAGCGCGCCAAGCTCCGCCTAGCTTCTCCTGCCTGAGGCAGCTGCCTCACTCTGCCGAAGGGCAGCACCAGCCTGATCAATAGGCTTTAATGCTTAGAAAAATCAATTCATATGCACCTTATTTAGAAATATCTACGGTATAAATGGAATTTTTAAAATTTAAAATCAATTCACCCTTCTCTAAGCTATTTCAGAGAGTTTCTGTGCTGAAGCAGTTGGGAGTCTAGCAATCAGTTTTTATGGTGGCTCAAGGCAGCAGCTTTATAATATCAAATTTCAACAAATCACTATATATCTTTTATCCAGAAACAAGTGTCAAGAAGTTTTTACATGAAAACCACAAAATTATAATCTGAAGTCAGTCAAAAATTACTGCAGGTACCACTTGTGCGAGAAGTTACATGTAAATCATGATTTCAATGAAAGTGGCAATAAGGCTGTTGCTTAAATCAGTTATTGGTGAACCAGAATATCCAGGGAAAGTTGAGTTTCAGCATTTTACCTGCGATTGATCCTAGGCGTACAAGAGTAAAATGTAGCAAAATATGAGGGAGGTGGTACTGGTGGCACAAAATCTTCTGGATCAGAAGCGTGGCCTTGTTCTTCAGCTTCTTCCACATAAACATGGGGCTCTTCCTGACAAGATAAATGTTTGTTTTGTAAAGACTTCTGCACTGAAACCACAAGCAGAATTCATGGAAGACTGACTTCCTTCTGCACTTTTAGAAAACAAAACTGTGCCCTGCACTCACTTACTATGCAGGATCTTCTTGTGGCAAATATCTGCAGATAACGTAGGGCAGCAGCTACTAGGCATACAGTAGTGGTCAAGGCATTCAGAGCACAGAGAGCAAAAAGAACTTTCTGTAGTGCGACAAAAAGGAAAAAAAGACTACAAAAATAAGAAAGGTATGCAAAGGTGAGCCAACAGAACAGATGACAATAGGCATCATTTTAAAATGTGGACTTTTTCGATAAAGCACACCGAAACAAAATGGAAACATTTTAATTGCATCAGGTTTTGCTACATTCCACTCCCTGAAACACAGGTGTCTCTCCATTTACACGGGGGTTACGTTCCAAGCTGTTGCACACCTCACTGAAATTGTGTAAAATGGGAAGTCGCCTGCATTTCTTTTCAGGAAATTTAAGGAAGCCAGAAGCTCGCTGAGGCCGCTCACCTGACGCACAGGAAAACTTTTCCTTGTGTCAAGTTGAGCAGCCTCAGCACGCCTCTGGCTTGCCCAGAGACCCTCCCAGAGCTCCAAGAGGATATCCACTCCAGGCTCCAGGGAGCGTCTCCTTGCGAGCCACAGAGCGGGTCTTTGCTGAGGAGCTCTTTGCGTCTCTGCCCCAACTTCCAGGATTCTGGGACCACACATACGCACAGCTGCACAGGAATTGAACATGCATAAATGGGGGGGGGGGGGGATGCCCATACTAGGATAATGGGATCACTCTGTGTTAAAAAAGATCCATAACTATTCCAAAATCCATAACTACTACGGACAAGCTGCTTATATCATAACGGCAACCACTGCTTTGTAGATTGCGTCTATACCCTAGAAGTAAGGTGTCTTACGACTTTCAAGGGCTATCTCATTCTATAGGCCAAGAATTTATAAGTTAACCTCCTCTTTCATTCTGAGCAATGGGTTCTTTATGAAATTACAACATGATGCCAAAGTGCATTTTTCTTGCAGTTTATTCTTTGCCAATGCAGTCCATGTCACATGGCAACTTACCTTGAGTAGAAGGTGAACTGCACCACATGGTTGGACAGGATACAGCTTCAGCGCATTATCTTTCTCTGTGCATTTTTCTGGCAGAAATTCTTCACAACAGAAACAAAACTTACTTTCACCCACATCAGCCTTCAATATTGTGAAAAGTAAAGAGAAATTTGAATCAGTAAATTGAAAAATACTGCACTGAATGCAAAAGCGAAGTACAGAAGAATTAAAATCCATAAAGCAATTTCCGACTCTAATAAATGTATTGCTTGAGGAAAAATTGTGGGCCCAGTTGCACTGAGGCCATAGAAGGGTGTAAGGTCTGTAGGGTGTAAAGGGACCCCTGACCATTAGGTCCAGTCGTGGCCGACTCTGGGGTTGCGGCGCTCATCTCGCTTTACTGGCCGAGGGAGCCGGCGTACAGCTTCCGGGTCATGTGGCCAGCATGACTAAGCCGCTTCTGGCGAACCAGAACAGCGCACGGAAACACCGTATACCTTCCCGCTGGAGCGGTACCTATTTATCTATTTGCACTTTGACGTGCTTACGAACTGCTAGGTTGGCAGGAGCTGGGACCGACAGCGCCACCTGCGTCCCGTATAGAAGGGTGTATGAACAGCAAATAAAACAGAAAACATACACTGGGTTCAAATTTGGCCACAACTTTATTGTTTACAGATGAACGTAGGTTTGCTGTAGGCACAGAGTCAGATGGGGTAGACTAATGTTAAGGAGTCCACTTAGGATGTGAACCACATCCAGGGTATCCCCACTGCTCTCACCGACCAAAGGTGCTGGGGTCCATCACAGACCCTCCAAGTGTCCCTATTTTTCAGGGACATTCCCAGATTTACAGAAGCCATCCCAGTTTCTGATGTGGTCCCAGAACGTCCCACTTTCCCTTAGGACGTCCCTATTTTCATCAGAGAATGTCGGAGGGTATGCCATCAGCCCCTGAGCTGGGCATGTGGTTAAGAAGCACCACCCTCCTATAACTCTTAAGTCCAAATAAACAATAGAAGAGCTCCCCCTTCTTCTCCTCTCATGAAGGACTTAGTGCTTCCTGGTCTGATATAATCCTAAACTGCCATTATATTCAAACCAGAACTGAAAGCCAATCCTTGTTCAAAGCAACTGCTCAAATCATAGCTTGCCAGTGTTCTTTGCCAGCTTTAGCAAAATATAAAGCATGCTGAGGCATTCTTCCATTAGACTATAAATTAGGATTATTTGGCCCCAAATGGACACCAAATGTGGTTCCTTCAGATCATCCCTTCTCCTCTTTGAGAAAGCTTTGTATCAACATCCTCAGTACCAATGTATTGGACATCTACTGTGATCCAAATAATTTAGGGGCTGAAGACCAATAGGTATGTTATTTTTAGTATTCTCCATGTTTTGTATAATGCGTACAGTATTTTTATGCTCAGGGAGATAAGGACTAAGCAAGTAAGCCAAAGGCTTATGGAAATAGGAGTACAGACTTGGTATCTGAACACAGATAATCTATAGATCCACGAATTAATCCGTTTATTATTTGATAATATGGTTACTGTTATTCCTTTTCTAAGCCACTTTTTTGTTAAGAGAGCAAAACATAATAGAATATAATTAGACTGCAATCCGAACTCCACTTACCTGGCAGTAAGCCCTGTTAACTAAATTGACTTCTTACTTCTGAGAAAACAAACTTAGGACTGCAGCCTTAGTTAGTATTGGAGGGAGGTATAGTTTGCTTTATAGTTTGTATATACAATGCTTGCACTTCTAAGTCTCCTGGCACGGTAAAGCTTTATATGACAAGCACAGTCATCTACAGTCATGCTTCAGACACAATCAGGTAAATTGTCTCCTCACCAGATCACATCTAGGGAGACTGGATACAAATTGAGCACCTTGGCATCCCAGGATGAATCCAGCCAGGTTCAAGAGAACACAAATGACAGAAAGCAAAACAAACAGGTTAACCTAAAACAAAACAAAAAATACAAGAATTTTAAGCTGCTTGGCATTCTACGTAAACACTATCAAAACACACTGTCCTGCATGTTACCTTTGCCATCTATGCCTTAGGTTTTAAAATACTGTGCTAAATTCATTGTCCACCAAAAGATTTGCCATTTGAAACATATTCCTACATATTCAGTTATATTCTATCACTTATAAGCAATCATAAACTTGACAGGCTGGTATAGAAACTTCTAAATACTGCTTGCAGAATTTGATATTTCAATCTGTTACATTATTTTTCACTGGATTCAATATTATGAAATCTGAAGAAGTATCTAATGATCACATTGCAATATGGGAAAGAAAGCTGATGAAGCCGCTTTATAGTACAAACACTGAACTGAAAACAGCATATTCCAGCAAAGGCACAGGCAAATTTGACAGATTCAAATTACACTTTACTTTCTCCTCTACTACCAAATATAGTATAGAATATATTCTTGACATAACCCACATTTATTTTGCAGATACTCTCAATAGGAAAAATTACACAGTCTATTAAACAGATTATGCCTCCTTTATTATCACAAAGATCTCTGGATGGAGGAAATAAAGACATTAGTCCCAGCTATGCCTGCCCTCTGATCCAGATAGGTACCAATTAATGATGGGGGGGGGGAATTCCATTTAGTTGGCATTTAAATGTGCACTGGGCGATCTCCGGTGCGGTGCTTTGAATATTTAATAAAAAATCAAAGTTGTTCTGTTTGATGTTTAAAAATATTGATTTCTTAATTTTGGGTTCAAAAAAATAGGGGTCATCTTATACATGGGGACATCTTATATACGGAAAACACAGAAAACTATGGCATTATACAGTAGAAAAAGAATATAATAAGAAAACATACTAGTCAATATTAAATGAAACACAAACTTCTTGCAGGGCTTAAACCCTGAAAAATAGATACTGTATTTTTCGGGCTATAGGGCGCACCTAGTTTTCAGATGAGGAAATCAAGGGGGGAAATATGATTCCCCCCCCCAGCTCTAAGAGCAGCGGGCAGTCTGCACGCAGCCTGTGCACTTCTCCCAGTCCTTCTCCCGCTATTGCGGGAGGTGGGGGAATTCCCCCACCTCGTAGAAAAGCCCGCAAAAGCCGCGCACCCTTTAAAGAGCGAGCCGCTCTTGGGGGCTTTTCCCCAAGGAGGGAGAAGGGACTGACTGGCCGAGTTAGTCCCTTCTCCCTCCTGTGGGCGCGGCTTTTGCATGCTTTTGCGGGAGGTGGGGGAATTCCCCCATCTCCCACAAAAGCCCACAGGAGCCGCGTACCTTTTAAAGAGTGCGTGGCTCCTGCGGGCTTTTCAACCGAGCATGTGGGGCTGGCAGTGGGGAGGAAGCGCTGCTTTCCCCCACCGCCAGCCTCAAAGCGGGGTCGGGGAGCAGCACTAAGGCGTCACGCACCTTCCCGCTGCCCCCCTGAACCTGTGGGGCTGGTGGTGGGGAGAAGTGCTGCTTTCCCCCACCGCCAGCTTCAAAGAGCAGACTCTCCTGGCTTCAGCGGAAGCAACGCGAAGCCTCTAGAGCACAGGCTTCGGAGGCTTCGCGTTGCTATCGCTGAAGTCAGGGAGCCTGCATTCGCTCCATAGGACGCACACACATTTCCCCTTCATTTTTGGAGGGGAAAAAGTGCGTCCTATAGAGCGAAAAATACGGTAATTTGTTTTCAAGTATATTTCATGCTTATCTAAAAATTACCAGACTAATATAATGTATAACATTGGATACAGATAGGGTTTTCTGTCAGTTTGCCTTTCTTAGTGCAGAAAGTATTGATCTACTGTGTAGAGATCTTTCTTTTCTAATTAATTCAAGAGGGTTTTGTTCTTATTGCAAATAATCTTCTTGACACTACTCACAAGTAAGTGGATTCAATATTTCACCCACACAATTTCTATAGAACAGCATGAGTTGGACAATAAATTATTGTGCTATAACCAAACCAGAACATATACCAGAAGTATCATTGGTCTCTTCCATGTGGTTAATCCTATAATTCCCGATAAAATTACCTGGAACAATAAAAAACAAATAGTTATTAAGAAGTGAGAGTTCATCACCCATGCATGTTGAATAGCTCTAACTGTGAAGCGCTAAAAGAGCACTGACAAAATTCTGATTAAAAAGGTAGGAGCTCAGGACCCACTGACTGGGTCACAATAGGAATACATATATGATCAATCCAGTGTGCTGCCTGTAACACACGTGTGCACCCTCCCAAACACACAACTCTTCACACCTGGATTGTCTATTGAAGAGGAATGGGGACAGTAGAGGACTCCCACTGTTCCCTTTAATTTCAAGGGTATTCCACACATTTTAAGCTCTACAGTGGTACCTCTAGATGCGAACGGGATCCGTTCCGGAGCCCCGTTCACATCTAGAAGCAAACGTAACCCGTGTCCGCACGGGTCACGTTTCGGCGCTTCTGCGCACGTCATTTTGAGTATCTGCGCATGCGCAAGCGGTGAAACCCGGAAGTAACATGATCCATTACTTCCGAGTTGCCGCGGAGCGCAACTCGAACGCGCTCATCCCAAAGCGCATTCAACCCGAGGTATGACTGTACTAGTAAAATACAGAAAAGCAGTTTCAGTGCTGAACGTAGGATGCCAATTTTCCTGCTTTGCTAATAGAACCAAAATTTGTTCCACTATTTCTTTTGCTCTTCAGTTGAGTAAGCATATACATGTAAAAAAAAAAAAAAAAAAGATCCATTTCCAAGCAGAGATTAAAACACACATTTAAAATTTAAATTTAAAATTAAACTTAAAAGGATGTTCATCTAATTCTATCACGGAATGCTTTTAGCTAGGAAGCAAAAACAGGTGGTGGACTGGCAAACTTTTAGAGAATTTTATCTTTAACAGGCCTTTATGTTCTTTATGCTTTTTACACTTTACATTATTAGTCATTTTTGTTTGTTATTGATTTTGCACAATTTTCTATAAGTCTCATGCTCACAAAGAGAAAACTTCTCTATCAGTGTAGGTTTTTTTAATAAAAACAAACACCATATTTTTATTAAAGATTTCTTGGTTTACAAAAGTATGTCCAATGTCTCTTTTTTCAAGTTACATTTTCTACAGATCAGTTTCATTTGTTGAGACATTAGTGTTACAATAGAAAGAAAAGGGGAAAAGAGGAGTGTGGTTCAATGATAAATTCTGCCATCTGTGCTGTACTGATTTTCAAATCAATTTTGTTATCCATATTAAAATTAAGTTAGTTGCACTTACATTCTCTTGAAATCAATTTTTAAAACCAATGAGACAAGGAAGTGGTGACAAACTAATGCTTGCTTTCTAGATGATATAAGCAGAACTTGAAATCTCTACTTTCATATATGAATCATAAACTTGCATAAATTTGAGAACTTTTAAATTTTCACTTTTTTCTTCTTGGTTATCAAAAAAGATACTAAAAGCCATCAGCTACAAAACGAACATCTAATATGGAACAAAGCATCAGTATTCAAATCACAGACCCCCACAACTGGTGGTTTAACATCAGAACAGAATAAAATAACTATACAGATGGGACAATTGCAGGCCTGGAGCCATAACATCAGCAATGATGTCCATCATCTGGGCAAGGGCAGCCCAGGTCCCTGCTTATCCTTCTGCTCTTCCTTTATCAACATATTTGACCACATGGCCTGTTCTTAAAACCAACTGCTGCATGAGGTGACACACCACACTAAATACACAGCACCCATTTGTACATGTTTCTCATTTGACCAAGGTTATGTGCATAAGATATCTTCTTTGGTTGTGACCTTCCTCAATTGTTACCAGAAACTGAGTGTCTGACATATCTCAACAGGAATGTTGTTCCATAGAACAGGGGCAGCCACGCTAATAATGATAATAATAACAGCCCTGCTCCTGAGAACCTTGGAATCTGCAAGTGAAACTTTCCTACAGACCGCAGT
Organism: Podarcis pityusensis; assembly: GCF_964106645.2. Taxonomy (NCBI): domain Eukaryota; kingdom Metazoa; phylum Chordata; class Lepidosauria; order Squamata; family Lacertidae; genus Podarcis; species Podarcis pityusensis. Next base: position 62,936,513 of record NC_138036.1, read on the forward strand.
AATCTCCTGGGTGTATAAGAGACTACCCTGGTCCTGAGCTGTATGATGAGACATAATATCAAAATTTTCCAAAAAACTTTCATTTTCTACCTCTTCTGGTCTAGAGGTGGACAAGAAATTAGAACTTTCCCCTCTGTTCCAAGCCAAAGCCTCACCTCCTGAGACTAACCCTTATCAATGAGCAACTGACCCACCTGCATATAAGCAGCTATAGACTGCTGCATTCACATAGCATCAATCACCTGCTTTGAAGGTCTTTGATAGGATACTGACTCCACACTCCCCCCACCTTCCCCAACTCTGCTATCTCTGCAAGAACAGGCACTTGTGTTTACTAACACTCCACAAAAATAAAAATATATCTAAAAATGCCTTGCATTAACCCAAATTTATGACTAGAGCCTGAAATGATGCTCTGCAAAGTTTTAGCTCTCTGGTTACAAAAAAAGGGGGCTAGGTGCCCCAATTTTATCTTATTAATTGCGTGCCTTTGGTGTTTTTTAATAGCATGAAGAACAGTTGCTCTTGTGTTCAGATAATACAAGATGCCCAAAACTTAAAATGCCTTGCAGTGGGTCAGACCATTGGTGCGTATTGTCCACACTGTCTGGAAGTGCTTCTCCGGGGTATCAGGCAGGGTTTTTCATCCCCACAAGGAGATGATGCGTTTTAAACCTGAGACTCTCTGCATGCTGAGCACATGCTCTACCCCAGGGGTTGGCAAAGTTTTTGTGGCTTGGGCCAATTCACGGTCCCGCAGACGCCTGTGGGCCGGAGTGTGCCATGTGCATAGCCAGCACATAACCAGGCACTTCATAATCAGCAGGTACAAAAATGGTTATATTTTTAAAATAATATTTAAGTTATTATTTAAATAAACAGAGATGCATAACCCGGAAAACTTTGGAGGCAATAATGAGGTTCCCATTATTTTCCTTGAGCACTGAAGATACATTACATATGGGAGTACTGTATCTTCAGTTCTGAAAGTTAACATACTTTGCAACCCTCAGAGGCAGGGAGATGCAGCACATAGAAAAACAAATTCCATGGAAACCAATAAGAATTATTATTGTGCCTTGTGCATGGGATCAAATGTCATATGATAAATGATATTTATCAAGTGATATTTACAAAACAAATCAACTGTTCTCCACACGAGGAAGGTTCATGGAATGTATCATATTAATACATGCATAGGTAAATAGGCGCAACCGAATCTTGCAGATTTGACATCAACAGTAATCGGGAGTTCTCACAGAGGCGCCCGACCCCCCGAGCTGCCTCTCGCTCAGGGCCGGGCGCTCCTGCCATCGGAGGGCGAGCACTCCATCGGGGTCAGCAAAGGAAGCTCGCCTCGGAGGGGCCTGTCAAGAGCAGGCCTTTGCCCGGCCCGGGGCGGGGCACTTACCGAGGAGCCGGCCCAGAAGGGGCAGGAGTTCTTCACTTGCGGGGAGCTGCTGAGGGACAGCGCCCCGAAGCTGAGCGCCACCAGGCAGCCGCCCAGGATCAGCTGCAGCAGCCCCAGAGACAGCAGAGGGCGCGCCGGCAGCAGCCCCGGCCGAGGCGGCGGCGGCGGCGGCCTCCCCGCCCAGCGACAGGCCCCGCCGGGGGAGAGCGCGGCCGAGCGCGGCCCAGGCCACCCGGAGCGGGACCAGGGCGGCGGCGGGGCGGCGGGTCTGGGCGCCTCGGGCGCCGCCGAGAGCCGGGCCAGCGGGCAGCACGAGCCCGGCAGCACCACCGGCAGAGACATGGGCAACAAGTGCGTGGCCGCAGCGGCCCCTTTAAGGCGCGCCAGGAGGCCAGGCCCCGCCCCTCCGCGCTCGCCCCGCAGGCGCGCCTCCCCGCCTCCGCGGGCGCCCCCTGGCGGAGGGTCCTGGAGCTGCGGCGGGAGGAAGGGCGCGGACAAGGGGGCGGGGCGAGGCCGCGGCGCCGGAGAGCTTGGCCGGTGGCTCCGCCCAGATGCGCGCCCTCGCGCGCGCGGCTTCCGAGTTGCCGCCCAGCCCCGTCGGGAGCGAGCCTCTGGGGGCGTGGTCTCCCCTTGCCACCGATTAGCGAGAATTAGCCTGGCGGCCGCCGTGTAAAATCTGCCACTTTACAAGTGTTACTGTAATCCTTCTAAAATTTCAATCTGTTTACAGGGATCTCCCAGATATATTATAAATTTCCCCCATCCCTTCTTGGAAGTTCGGGCCTTCTTGCCTGACCTTTCCGTCAGTTTTGCCATTTCAGCCGAATCCGGCGCCTCTCTTTCCCGCCTTCTTTCCATCTGCCAGTAACATCCCCGTGGCTGTCCTCACATACATTCAAAGGCTTTCCTGCTCCTTTGGAATATTGGCACCTACAATTCCGAATAAAAAAGCTTCTGGTGTCTTTTTAATAAAAGTTATTTTAAACATTTTTCCCCCAACTCATTATATATCATTTCCCAGAATGCTTTTATTACCTTACATGTCCACCATGTCATAAAAGGTACCTTCTTTTTCTTTACATTTCCAGAAGGTACTTGTCCTATACATTTTTGCCAACTTAGAAGGAGTCAAATACAACTAGTACATCATTTTCTTTCTTTTTTTAAATTAATTTTTATTATTAAAATAATTCAGCATTAATACATACGTTACGAATATACAAACATACATTTCACACAATCCTTGAAAATATTCCTACATACCCACACTCAATCCCGCAGACTGACCACACGAATTTGGCCAAATCTCTGTTCCAATTATTAAAACATTTCTCTCCTCCTAGTACTGGGATACTTTGAAATAAAACATCATCCTTGGTAGTATGTTCATCTTTATTACCGATATTTTCCCTAGTAAGGAAAGATTTAATTTCCCCCATACTTGCAAATATTTTTTTATTTCACTCCATGTTTTCCCATAGTTCTCATTACTTAAATCCATAGTATTTGTTGTTAAATTTATTCCAAGATACCTTATTTTCTTTTTACGTTCCAATCCTGTAATTTCTTGTAATTTCACTTTATCTTTTTCTTCCATATTTTTCACTAATATTTTGGTTTTCCCGTAATTTAATTTGAATCCTGCTAATCTGCCATATTCGTTTATACATTCCAATATTCTAGGTGTGCATTGTAGAGGATTTTCTGTTGTAATCATAACATCATCTGCAAAGGCTCTTAACTTAGATTTTTTTCACCAACTGCTATTCCTCTTATTTGGTTGTCCTGTCTTATTTTCTTTAATAGAACCTCTAATACTATTATAAACAACATTGGGGATAGGGGGCATCGTTGTCTTGTACCTTTAAATATTAATTTCTTCTCCAAACTCTCCATTAATAATAATTTTTGCCTTCTGTTGGTTATATATATATATATATTGCATATATATTGCATTTATACCTTTTTAGAATTTTTCGCCTAGACACAATCCTTTTAATAGTTTTTTCATAAATTCCCATGAGATTTTATTGAAAGCCTTCTCTGCATCAGTTGAAATCAGGGCTGCTTGTTTATCTCTTCTTACTTGTAAATATTCCATTATGTCTATTATATTTCTAATATCCTTTATTTGGCTTCCTTCCACAAATCCAGCCTGGTTTTTATGTACTATTTTTCCTATTATTTTTCTCAACCTATTAGCCAATAATCCTGCATAAATTTTATAATCTGAATTTGAGACAGATTCCAAGTCCATACCTTGTTTTGGCAGGAGCGTTTTATATGCTTGGGTCCAAGAGTCTGTAATATTCCCCTTCTCTACCGCTTCCTCTATTACTTCTTTTAGTAGGTCGATTAATTCATTTAACATTTCTTTATAGTATTCAGCTGGTAAGCCGTCTGGGCCTGGGGATTTCCCTATTTGTAATTTTTGAATTAATTGATTTCTCCGGTTGATATTGGTTCATTTAATAATTTATGGTCTTCTGCTATCTCTATTAATTTATTTTTCTTTATTTATTCCTCTATTTCTTCTATTGACACTTCATCTTTCTTTCTTTTTAAATTTATGTAATATCCCTTATTGTCCTCTCTTCTGCTTTTATCTTATTTATTAATTTTTCATTTCTTTGTTTCTTTAATTGCCAGGCAAGGATCTTGCCTGGTTTATTTGCCCATTCAAAATTTTTATATTTCCAGAATTTAATTTGTTTTTCTACCTCCTTTTCTATAATTTTATTATATTCTCCTCTGAGTAATTTAATTTGATTTAATCTCTCTTTATTTTTGCTTGCATAGGCCAATTTTTCCTTCCTTTTAATTTCTTCTAAAAGCTCCCTTTCCTTTTTTTCTTTATTCTTATATGCTATTGAGTTTTGTGGTATGAAATATCCCCTAACAACTGCCTTCCCAGCATCCCACACTGTTTTTACATCTGTCCCTTTCCTCCAATTGTTTTCAAAATATTCCTTCATCAACTTTCTGGCTCCTTGTATTACTCTTTGGTTTTTTAATAGGAAAACGTTCATTCTCCACATTCCCGCCCCCCTTTCTTCTCTTTTATTTTAAGAGTTAATGATACTAGATTATGATCTGTAAGTGTTTTTGGTAATATTTAGGCATTCTCTGCTTTAATTGTCATATCCTTAGTAATCCATATACTGTCGATTCGGCACTATGAATTTTTTGGTTCTGAGAAATAAGTGAACTCCTTTTCGACAGGATATTTATATCTCCATATATCCACTAAATAAAAAATCCTTACCATTTCCACAAAACTTTTTGGTAGCTTCCTTTCATTTCCCCCTCTCTTCTGCGATCTGTCCAATTCTGGTTCCATTACTTCATTTAAATCACCTAACACAATAATTCTCATATCTATATATTCCATTAATAATGATCTTACTTTAACATAGAATTCTGATTTTCTTTTGTTTGATCCATAGATTCCCGCTACCACAATTGTTTCCCCTTCTAGTGATATTTTGACTTACAATCCTCCCCTTTTTATCTTCATATAGCAATTCTGTTTTGTATTTGCTTTTAACATACATTACAACCCCCCTCTTTTTTCTTACCTCAGATGCGATGAATTCTTCCCCTAACTTTAGTTTTACCAATAATCTTTTATGCTTAATATTAATGTGGGTTTCATGTAAACAAGCAAGGTCCCACGTCTGCCTCTCTAAGATACGTTCTATTTTCTGCCTTTTCCTCCAATTGTTTAAACCATTTACATTCCAAGATAACAATTTAAATTTCATTCTTTATTAATTAAAAATTGTAAAGTTAGTAGAAAGAGTTTAAGTTATCTGTGGTGGTAAAGGAGAAGAGTTTTGTAGTAGTTATTGGTCTGATTATTACCACTGGCATAGTTCTTTATCCTTCCACCCTTGGCTGAGCTTTCTTCTTCTTCCGCCTCATCCGATAGCTCTCCCTTTTTTCCTTCCTTATTTCTTACTTCACTTTTCCCTCCTCCTAATTCTCCTTGGTACTTGCTCCAAAACATATCAGCTTCCTCAAATGTCTCAATTCGTCTTCTTTTTCCTTTGAAATTGAAGGAAATCCCCACTGGGTATTCCCATCTGAAGGCTATTGATTTGGCCTTTAATGCTTTTGTTAGAAATTGGAATTGCTGTCTCTTTTTTATTAACCTGGGTAGGACTTCTATCAGAATTATTATTTCTTTTCCATCTATGGTTAACTTGTTCTTACTCTTTGTTTGGAGGATCTTATCTTTCATCCAGTTCGATGTGAATACAATGATGCAATCCGCTGGCCATTTGTTCATTTTTGCTTTTCTTGAGTTCACTCTGAAGATTTTCTCCGTCTGTTCTATTATGTCTTTTTCCTGTAAATGTAGCCACCTTGCTAAAATTTTGATCATCTTCTTCCAGATATTCTCCCTCTCCTCTTCTGGAACATTTCTGAATCTCAAGGTCTTCTCTTTAATCTGCATCTGTATCATTGCCATCTGATCCCCAGTAGCTTCCAGGATTGCTTTTTGTTCCTCCATCTCCTTTTTCAATCTGTCCATTTATTTTCTTTGTTCCCTTTGTTCTTTGCTAATTTTCTTCACCATCTCTTCCATTTGTTGATTTTTATTCTTTATTTCTTGTACTTTCTTATCTGTCTCCTTCATTCCTTCTAAGACTTCTGTTAATTTTTCTTTATTTATTCATTTTCTTTTTCATTTTTTCCCATTGTGTTTTCTAATTTCCCATCAATTGTATTGATTTTTTCCTCCAAATCTCCTCTCATTCCTCCAATGTCCCCCTTCAAACTTAAGGGGGGAGCTTTTCAGGAGCTTTTCAGGATAAGCTCCTGAAAATACATTTCCTGTTCAAGGCCTGAGTTTCTTCTTAGTTGTTGCTTTTTTTAAAAAATAAAATATTAAGTTTCTTACAGATATAACACATATCAGAACAAAAGAAAAACAGAGAAAAAACAAAAGAAAAAAGACAAGATCACAAATACAAACAAAAAAGAAAATAAAAACAAGGTACCTAAATACCTAACAACCTAAACACCTAAACAACACAAATTAATTAATTATTTAAACTTCTAACCTCATAAACATATTTTGGGCTTCCTCTGAGCCCTCCCGTCTGAATTTCCTTGTAATTAAAATGCAGCAGTTTTCTGGTATCATTTTTTAAAAACACAGTATTCCAATTAAAATAAAATTTCTTAACTTTCCTTTAGGTTCTAAATCTTATTTATTTAATTAACTCTTAGTTTAATCCTAGGCCTATTCTGGTACTTTCAAGTAATTTCTAATTTTTAATATCACAGTATTTATTCAAATAGTCCTTAAATTTCTTCCACTCTTCTTGGTATTCCACTTCTTTTTGGTCGCAGTAAGGTCAGCCAGCTCCATATATTCCATCATTTTCATCTGCCATTCTTCCACACTTGGTAGTTCTTGTGTTTTCCATTTCTTGACTATTAAAATTCGAGCAGCAGTTGTGGCATACAAAAATAACTTTACATCTTTCTTGGTCATTTCAGAACCTATTATTCCAAGGAGAAAGGCCTCTGGTTTTTTTATAAATGTATATTTCAACATTTTTTTAAATTCATTATAAATCTTTTCCCTCTCACCTTGGAGCATGTCCACCACATGTGATAAAAGGTACCTTCCTTTTCTTTACATTTCTAACATATATTATCACAACTGTGATAAATCTTAGCTAATTTAACCGGAGTTAAATACCATCTATACATCATTTTCATTATATTTTCCTTTAACGTCGTACATGCAGTAAATTTTACCCCTTTCTTCCATAGGCTCTCCCAATCCTCCATCATTATATTATGTACTACATCTTGTGCCCAATCAATCATGACCAATTTAACTTGTTCATCCTTTGTATGCCACTCCAACAACAGGTTATACATTTTAGACATGTTTTTAACATTAGTATCTAACAACTCCATCTCCAATTTGTTTTTTTCTGTTGCAAAACCATTTCTCTTATCGATCTTCAATCATTCATTGATTTGATAGTATTGAAGCCAATTCACCTTATCTTTTTTTAAATGAATTTTATTAGTATTTTCCACACAACACGAAAGCTATCAAAAAATAACAATACACAACACACAGAAATCAACATTCGAAAACTAAAAAAACACAAACAAACAAACAAATCCATATCTTACAAGTTAATATTATAAACACTAAAACAACAAGACATTGACTTCCACCAATCCCACAGCACCTCCTTTATCTCTCATTGTGTCTTCCTGTCTTCCTGTTTTCTTTATTCACTCTATCCTAACATCTAGATATAAATCCTTCTTTCATATCCTTTCACTTCACAAGGTTATTCCAGACTCAGCCAGATTTCTGCCCTCGAACCTTGACTTTTTAGGTTTTCATTTAGGCACTCCCATTCTTTTTTTACCTCACTTTTTGGTTTTTGTCTTATTATATCTGTCAATTTGGCTAATTCTAAGTTAGCTTACATAGCCACTCTCCCCTAGCGGGTAACTGATTCCCTTTCCAGTACTTAGCCACCAGGATTCTTCCTGCAGACGTTGCGTATAAGAAAAAAATAGTTTTGTCTTTTGGGATATTGTCATTTAACATTCCTAAAAGGAATGCCTCTGGCCTTTTACTATATGGTATTCTTAATATTTTCTTTATTTCTTTGTGGATCATGCTCCAAAATTTCCCAATTTCGGGGCATGTCCACCACATATGGTAGAAGGTTCCTTTTTGTATCTTGCATCTCCAGCACTTATTATTATATGTTTTATTCATTTTTGCAAGCCTTTCTGGTGCCAGGTACCACCTGTGATACATTTTCATATAGTTCTCTCTTATTAAGTAACATGCTGTAAAATTTATATTTTTTGTCCATAGTCTTTCCCATTCATTATATTCAATTGGGTGGCCCAGATCTTGTTCCCATTTTTTAATAGCGTCTCGTTTTTCCTCCTTTTCTACTTTCCCATTTTGTAACAGTTTATATATTTTTGAGAGAGTCTGTTGGTTGTTATATAAAATTTCTTTTTCCCATACCAAGATTTTTTTTATCAAACCCCTTAAGCTTACTATCCTTCTCAAATATTGTTTTTAATTGGAAATATTCTAACCAATTCACCCCCCTCTCTTTTAATTCTTCAAATTTCTTTACTGTTGGGCAATCTTTTATCTCTTCTACGAGTTCCCTATATGTTAGCCAGCTATCTTTCATATTGCTTCTGTGCAAGGCTGATGACTCTATAGGTGATAGCCACCAGGGAGTTTTGGCTGCTACTATTGTTTTATTTCTTTCCCAGACTTCGAATAGGGCCTTTCTCACCAAATGATTAGTGAATCCTCTATGTGCTTTTATTTTATCATGACCCAGGTAGCCATGCCACCCGAAAACTTTGTCCCAGCCCTGCAGGTCTAAGATTTCAGTATCTGTCAGTAACATCCAATCTTTCAGCCATGTCATGCATGCAGCCTCAAAATACAGCTTGAGGTTTGGGACTGCAAACCCGCCCCTTTCTCTAGGCTCCATCAGTACTTTGAACCTTACTCTTGGCTTCTTACCTTGCCAGATAAAATTAGAAAGATCCCTTTGCCAACCTTTAAAACATTTTGTCCCGATAATTATTAGGATCGTCTGGAAAAGGAAGAGCATTTTTGGTAGAATTGACATTTTTATCAAGGATATCCTTCCCTATAAGGACAAGTTCAAATTATTCCATTTATTTAGATGTCCTTTTATTTCATAGAATCATAGAATCATAGAGTTGGAAGAGACCACAAGGGCCATCGAGTCCAACCCCCTGCCAAGCAGGAAACACCATCAGAGCACTCCTGACATATGGTTGTCAAGCCTCTGCTTAAAGACCTCCAAAGAAGGAGACTCCACCACACTCCTTGGCAGCAAATTCCACTGTCAAACAGCTCTTACTGTCAGGAAGTTCTTCCTAATGTTTAGGTGGAATCTTCTTTCTTGTAGTTTGGATCCATTGCTCCGTGTCCGCTTCTCTGGAGCAGCAGAAAACAACCTTTCTCCCTCCTCTATGTGACATCCTTTTATATATTTGAACATGGCTATCATATCACCCCTTAACCTTCTCTTCTCCAGGCCTTTGACCATTTTGGTTAATAATAATATAATAATAATAAATTTTATTTATATCCCGCCCTCCCCAGCCGAAGCCGGGCTCAGGGCGGCTAACAACACTAAAATAGTGCAACATTATAAAAACATCAAAGAATTAATTAAAATCAAAATTGATGGCAACCATAAACTAAAGTATTGTAAAGATTGCCAAAGGAGGGAGTCAGGCTGTGCCCTGACCAAAGGCCTGGTGGAACAGCTCTGTCTTGCAGGCCCTGCGGAAAGATGTCAAGTCCTGGAGGGCCCTTGTCTCTTGTGACAGAGCGTTCCACCAGGTTGGAGCCGCAGCCGAAAAAGCCCTGGCTCTAGTTGAGGCCAGCCTAACCTCTCTGAGGCCTGGGACCTTCGAGATGTTTTTATTTGAAGACCGTAAGTTCCTCTGTGGGGCATACCAGGAGAGGCGGTCCCGTAGATACGAGGGTCCTAGGCCGTATAGGGCTTTGAAGGTTAAAACCAGCACCTTAAACCTGATCCTGTACTCCACCGGGAGCCAGTGCAGCTGGTATAGCACCGGATGAATGTGATCCCGCAGCGAAGACCCCGTAAGGAGTCTCGCTGCGGCATTCTGCACCCGCTGGAGTTTCTGGGTCAGTCTCAGGGGCAGCCCCACGTAGAGCGAGTTACAATAATCCAGTCTGGAGGTGACCGTCGCGTGGATCACAGTGGCTAGGTCAGGGCGAGAGAGGTAAGGAGCCAACTGCTTAGCTTGGCGGAGATGAAAAAATGCCGCCTTTGTTATAGCTGCAATCTGCGCCTCCATGGAGAGGGAGGTATCGAAGATTACACCCAAACTCTTAACGGACGGTGCTGGCACTAATTGCACCCCCGCAAGAGATGGGAGTTGCCCCCTCAATCCCATATCGTCCCGTCCCAGCCAGAGGACCTCTGTCTTCGAAGGATTTAACTTCAACCTGCTCCCACGTAACCATCCAGCCACAGCCTCCAAGCATCTGATCAGTGTGTCTGGGGCCGAGTCAGGATGGCCATCCATCAGCAGATAGAGTTGGGTGTCATCAGCATACTGATGGCAGCCCAGCCCAAAACTCCGGACAAGCTGGGCGAGGGGGCGCATAAAGATGTTAAAAAGCATCGGGGAGAGTATCGCACCCTGGGGCACTCCACACACCAAGGAGTGGCGGGATGACAGTTCCCCCCCAAGCGCCACCCTCTGTCCCCGACCAGAGAGAAACGAGCGCAGCCATTGAAGGACTGTGCCCTGGATCCCCACGTCGGCAAGGCGGTGGTCCAGGAGTTCATGATCGACCATGTCGAAGGCTGCTGACAGGTCTAGAAGAATCAGCAGCCCTGACCCGCCTCGATCCAGCTGCCTACGGAGATCATCTGTTAGGGCGACCAGAGCCGTCTCGGTCCCATGACCAGCGCGGAAGCCGGACTGGAATGGATCCAGAGCCGATGTTTCATCCAGAAACCTACCAAGCTGTTCAGCAACCGCTCTCTCAATCACCTTACCCAGGAATGGAAGATTCGAAACTGGGCGGTAATTGGATAGATCTAAGGGATCTAATGATGTTTTCTTTAAGAGCGGACGCACCACTGCCTCCTTCAGTTCCCCTGGGAATGTCCCGGTGCCAAGGGACAGATTGATGATATCCCCCAGGGGGGCCCGCACCTCGTCTGGACACGCTCTAATCAGCCAAGACGGGCACGGGTCGAGAGGACAAGTGGTGGGCTTTCCAGCTCGGAGGAGTCTGTCCACATCGGCTGGGGATATCCGGTCAAAGTGGTCCAATACTGGACCCGAGGACAGTCGAGGGGACTCCAGTTCCTTTATTGTATCCAAATTGGCAGGGAGGTCATGGCGGAGCGACAGGACCTTCTCCGCAACACGTTTCCTTCTCCGCAAGCCCTTCTCTGGACACGTTTCAGTTTGTCAGTGTCCTTCTTGAACTGTGGTGCCCAGAACTGGACACAGTACTCCAGGTGAGGTCTGACCAGAGCAGAATACAATGGCACTATTACTTCCCTTGATCTAGATGCTATACTCCTATTGATGCAGCCCAGAATTGCATTGGCTTTTTTAGCTGCCACGTCACACTGTTGGCTCATGTCAAGTTTGTGGTCAACCAAGACTCCTAGATCCTTTTCACATGTACTGCTCTCAAGCCAGGTGTCCCCCATCTTGTATTTGTGCCTCTCATTTTTTTTGCCCAAGTGCAAAAAATTTCTCCCTGTTAAAATTCATCTTGTTTGTTTTGGCCCAGTTCTCTAATCTGTCAAGGTCGTTTTGAAGTGTGATCCTGTCCTCTGGGGTGTTAGCCACCCCTCCCAGTTTGGTGTCATCTGCAAATTTGATCAGGATGCCCTTGAGTCCATCATCCAAGTCGTTGATAAAGATGTTGAATAAGACCGGGCCCAAGACAGAACCCTGTGGCACCCCACTAGTCACTCTTCTCCAGGATGAAGAGGAACCATTGATGAGCACCCTTTGGGTTCGGTCAGTCAGCCAGTTCCAAATCCACTGAGTGGTAGCATAGTCAAGACCGCATTTTACCAGCTTCTTTACAAGAATCTCATGGGGCACCTTGTCAAATGCCTTGCTGAAATCAAGGCAGGCTACATCCACTGCGTTCCCTTCATCTACCAGGCTTGTAATTCTGTCAAAAAACAAGATCAGGTTAGTCTGACATGACTTATTTTTCAGAAATCCATGCTGACTATTGGTGATCACAGCATTCCTTTCTAGGTGCTCACAGACTGTTTGCTTAATGATCTGCTCCAGAATCTTCCCTGGTATTGATGTCAGACTGACTGGGCGGTAATTATTTGGGTCCTCTCTTTTCCCCTTTTTGAAAATAGGGACAACATTTGCCCTCCTCCAGTCTGCCGGGACTTCGCCTGTTCTCCAGGAATTCTCAAAGATGACTGCCAGTGGTTCTGAGATCACATCTGCCAGTTCTTTTAATACGCTTGGGTGCAGTTCATCTGGCCCTGGAGACTTGAATACATCTAAACTAGCCAAGTATTCTTGTACTGTCTCCTTAGTTATTCTGGGCTGTGTTTCCTTTGCTGAATCATTTGCTCCAAATTCTTCAGGTCGGGCATTGTTTTCTTTATCGGAGAAGACTGAGGCAAAGAAGGCATTGAGGAGTTCAGCCCTTTCTGTGTCCCCTGTTTGCATTTCACCTTCTTCTCCTCTGAGTGACCCCACTGTTTCTTTGTTCTTCCTTTTGCTCCTTAGTTATTCTGGGCTGTGTTTCCTTTGCTGAATCATTTCCTTCGTTACAGCCAAGCATCAATACAGCAATATCACAAATTCATCAGATCAAATAAATATAATAAATGATTGCAATCCGTGCGTTCACTTACTCATTCAGGGTAATAGATCATATATATAAATCTTTACACCGGTTAGCAGTTCAGTTAATCAGCACCTTGCAACAAAGCTAATGACATCTGATGCTAATATCAGCTGCATTAGCTACCAATAGATAGTGAAAGGCAAAGCAAACAAAAACAGAAAAAAACAGCAACGAAAAACAGAAACAAAAAAACCAAGATGAAACCACACAAATTGAAAACCACACAAAAACAACCAGAAAAACAACGAAAATGAAACAAACAGAGAAACAAAACAAAACAAAAACACAAAAAAATTACAAAGGAAAGAAACAAAGAAAAGATGGGAGGGTAAGAGAAAAATAAAGCAGAAGAAGTAATAATAATAATGCAATTTATAATTTGTAAAGAAATAAAGAGGGGAAAGAAAATACGAAAAGTATATTTAAATAAGAAAAGAGCTGGGGAGTATTTTCAATTAATAATGTACAATGCAATAATGTTATGTGCTAGTAAGTTCTCTCTAGATGTTACTTTTCCAGAGGTAACAGGAATGCTGTTCCAGTAATGGGGTATAGGGTCTATAAAAATTTATGAAACCTTGTCTCTTTCAGCAGATTATGATGCAGCGTTTTGGGATCTTCACTAGTTGCAGATCTTGCAAAAATCCCTGTAATTGCTCTTATAAGTCTTATTGGAGGAACGTCTTTTTCAAAAGAGTGCAAAGTTTTCTTTCACCAGCTGATGTCGCTGTTTGAGTCACTCCCTCTCTGCGATTTTCGACCCCTTTCTCAATCTATGTCAGTCTTATACAATTCATTTCCGTTCCTCAAACCAGGAAAATGTCGGTCTAAGAAAATGTCGGAGTGCGTGAGTCAGCAGAAGTACTCTTAGCTGTTGCTAAATTGATTTATACTCCGTAGCAGTCCACAGCCGAAGACAGAAATCCCCAGAAAGGGAGGATAGCCACACTTCTTGGGAGAGGGGAGGCGATGTTTATCAGTCTTGTGACAGTTTTATAACTTTGTAATCAATCACCCTCTCTTTCACCACCGTTCTCTGGGAGTCTCTTGCTCTTATATTTCTTTTGCCAACGTAAACAGACAGTTGAAAACTAACTTGTGAACAACAGTTAATTTTATACTGAAGAGTCTGGAAACCCCTTTATATATTTCACCACTTGGGAAAGGTCTTTTTTTTTAATTATTTCTTCTTCATGACTTCTTGGTTTATTTCTGTCGCAACACTAATGAAGCCACAGGTAATCTTTTTGTTCATAACTCCAGCAGGAAAAGATGGCTAAAACGTCTTAGGTATTAATGGAATAGACGTCTTTTTTAAAAAATCCAGTCTGATATAGCTTGTAGGTAAATCTTGGTCAGTTGCGAAAAGCCATTTAGGTTCAAACACTTTGTTTTAAGATCAAACGCTTTGTTTTAATCGTAAATTAGCAGGTTCAGTAAGTGAATAGGCTAATCGTTTAGGTTTGCTTCAGTTTGTTAGAAGTGTAGCCATAGACATACCCACGGGACTCGGGTTTCTCGTCAGCGGAGGGTTGCAGGAACTAGCACCGAAGAAGTTCTCCCCCTTCTCCCCCTTCTTGCTCAGCTTTTTGGAGCTTGAAAATGGTCTGGGGGTCCTCTTCTTCATGCTGCAGCAACGCCATATCACCCTGGAATCTCCTTCCAAGGCTTCGGGGTCAGCATAGCCTTAGCTCCCCCTTCTAGCTCCGCTAACGAACGCGTACCTCCCAACCTTGGCAAAGTGGGAGAGATGCATCTGTCCGTGAGCAAAGACTACATGGAAGTCCGTCCCACCTCCTTCTAGTCCGTCCCACCTCCTTCTTGTATTATTTTTTATCTGTCTCCCTGGTAAGAAGCCATTCTGATCCCTGCCTATTACTCTTTTTCAATCTATTTGCTAACACCTGCAAAAATTTTGTAATCAATATTCAGTAGTGAAATTGGCCTGTAGTTCTTTATAATATTTGGGTCCATTCCTTGTTTTGGTAGTAAGGTTATCTACGCTTCGCGCCAAGAGTCAGGAATTTTCCCTTCTTCCATTATCTCGTTCATGATCTTTTTAAGTCTAGGGATTATTACATCTTCTAGTTTCTTATAATATGTAATCGGTATTCCGCCTGGGCCTGGTGATTTCCCAGTTTCCATTTTCCTTATCACCTCTCTTATTTCTTCTGAGCTTATGCACAAGTTTAAATTACTAAATTCCTTGCCATCTATTTCAGGGATTTTGTTTTCTCTTACATACTCTTTAATTTTATTCTCATCTTTGTCTTCCAACTTGTATAATTTTTTATAAAAATTCCTAAACATCATTTTTATTTGGTCCAGGTCTGTAATTTATTTTCCTTGTTCAATAATCTTATTTATAACCCTATCCACTTGTTTCTCCTTTGTTAGCCAGGACAACATTCTACCGGGTTTATTTGCCGATTCAAAATACCTTTGTTTTGTCCGTTTAATCTTATTTTCTACCTCTTTGTTTTTTAAATTGTTTAATTGGGATTGTAAAATTTTAATATTCTAGATTATGTTCTCTTGTTTTGGATTTTTCAACAGTTCTTTTTCCTTCTCCCTTATCTGTTTATTTATTTCCATAGTATCCTTTGCTTTATCCTTGCTTATTCTTGCCATTTGTTGTATTCCAATTCCTCTCATATAGGCTTTAATGGTATCCCAGATGATTTTCCTGTCTGTCCCATGTCTCTCATTAATTTCGAAAAATTCCTTCAACAATTCCCTCATTTTAATCACCTTTTGCTCATCTCTCCAAACATCGTCATTCATCCTCCACCTCCCTCTCGTATGTTTTTTAAATCTTATGTGTATAGTAACTGGATTATGGTCTGAGAGAGATTTATTCAGAATCTCTGCTTTTACCAAGCTCAATGTCAATTTTTTCGAGGCCCAAATTGCGTCTATTCTCCCTCCTGATTTTTTATTTTTGGAAAAATAGGTAATATCCTTTTTAGTGGGGTGCTTCAATCTCCAGGTATAGAATAAATTAAGATTAACAGTCAACTGGAAGAACGATAATGGTAGTCTGCCTGAGTTTGATTTTTTCCCTCTCTCAGTTCTATCCATTTCAATAGATATAACTCCATTCATATCTCCCATCATAATTATCTTTCCATTCTCGAATTCCCAAAGCTTCTCTTCCAATTTTCTGTAAAATTCAGATTTATTATTATTTGGAGCATACACTCCTACCACTATTATCTTTTCTTGATTTATTTGTATTTGCATTTCTTCCTTCCTCATCTTGAAATATTAGTTGTGGACTTAACGCTGGTTTTACATAAATTACCACCCCTCTTTTATTTTCCGCCGCTGCGGCTATAAACTCCAGACCCAAGTTCTTGTTTTTTAGTACCTGTATATTATCTTTAGATACATGGGTCTCTTGTAGACATATTATATCCCATTTTCCATTAAGGTACATTCTACTTTGTTCCTTTTCAGTTTACTGTTCAAACCATTAATATTCCAGGAAATACACTTAAAGGCCATACAGTTTTATTAAATTTATATGAACTACTTTAAAATCGGGGGTAGTTGGTAAAGAAAAAGAAATACTATAAGGGCACGAAAGATAGAAGTCGTTATAATAATTCTAGCTTTATCTTGTTTCTTCTCGCTATTGGAGCCTTTCTCCTCCCAGCTGCTCCCAGTACTTCCTCCAAAAAATTCTGGTCTCCTCCACCGATCTAAGGGTTCTTCTTCTCTCTTTATATGTAAAGGCAAGTCCTTCAGGAAATTCCCACCTAAACAGAATTTTATTCTTCTTCAGCGCTGTTGTTAAGAATCTGTAATTGTCTCTTCTCTTCAACAACCTGGTCGGGATCTCCTTCATAATTTCAATTACTTTGCCCTCTATACACAAGGGATCAGTCCTATTCTTTAATAGGATTTTTTCCCTGAGTAGCCTCGAGTTCAGAAATACTAAACAATCTCCCTTTTTGTTTCTTGACTTGTTAATCCTAAATATTTTTTCAATGTCCAAAAGTAATTCATCTTCCTCGACCCCTAGCCAATCCGCCAGTTCTTTCAATAGTTTTGTTTGCCAGGCTCCTTCTTGGGAGACTAGAAGAATGGGCAGATACAAATAAGGTGATATCTGAAGTCCAGGCAGGTTTCCAAAGAGGTAAATCCACATTGGACCAGTGCTTTGTGCTGAACTTTCTGCTATGTAAATACATCCATAATTTGAAGCAAAAATTATATGTTGCTTTTATCGATCTAAAGTCAGCTTTTGATACGGTCCCAAGACACGCATTGTGGCAAAAATTGGAAAAGACAAATATAGACCTCCGTCTATTATTTCTCATCAAAACATTATATACTGACACATCAATACAAGTAAAGGTGGATCTGGCTGGCCATCTCACCACTAGAATTAAGACCACTACTCTAGTCAAACAGGGATGCATTTTGGCACCTTTCCTGTTCAATTTTTATATTAATGACATGGTTAAAGAACTGGAGGGCCTACAGTTTGCCCCTGTTACAATTCTCGACCAAAAACTCTCAGTTTTAATGTATGCTGATGACCTAGTACTTGTATCTAGAACCCAGGTGGGCCTGAGACGGCTGCTTGCAAAATTAAGTTCATATTGCACGAGGAATGCTTTATCTATAAACTATGATAAGACGCAGGTCATTGTATTTGGGAAGCATTCTAAAAAGCATGTTTGGCACCTGGATGAACGCATCATAAACCAAGTAAATACGTTTAAATATCTGGGATTGATTTATTCAGAAACAGCCTCTTGGAATACACAGCTATCCAATATTAAATTGCAAGCCTTTAAATCAGCAAAAGCCATTCTGAAATTCGCTGCATGTAAAGGTGGAAATCTGGTCAACCCAGCTCTATCTGTGTATAAAGCAAAAACAATGGCCCAGATTTTATATGGTGCAGAGGTTTGGGGTACCTCAAAGGTCTCCGGTCTGGAACCCCCACAGAATTATTTTTTAAGAGTTCTTTTAGGTTTACCCAAAGACGTGCAATCTGCCATGGTCAGGTTGGAAACTTGCATGTTGAGCATAGAGAGCCAAATAGATAAAAGAATTCTCTGTTACTGGTTTAGAGTTCAACAGATGGACAACACTAGGCTACCAAAAAAATGCCTGATTGAGCTCTCAAATGGATTACCCTTTAAAAACTGGGTACATCATGCTGCCCAACTGATGGGCAAATATGACCTCTCAGTGACTGAGATTAAAGAACTCCCCTTATATTCACAGAAAAATATTTTTAAACGAACCATAAGGGCAGTGGCAACTAAAAACGATCTAAACTCTATGTGCACATCTACATGCGCCCCATTGTATTTTAAACTTAGAGAGGTCAATGAATACATATCTTATTTTAATGAATTGACTTTTGCACAGCTTCGAAAAGCTTTTACAGAGCTACGACTAAATACAATAAGCTCTGCTTATAGAGATGGGAGACATAGAGGCATACCAAAAAACGAACGTGTTTGCATTAGGGGATGTTCTGAAGTAGAGGACCTTATGCATTATATAATGATGCAAGAAAAAGATTTTTGGTACCTATAATGACAGGGTCCCCTGGCCAGAACCCCCTTGATATGATGTTATATCTCCTTGCAGACACAGATAAGTATGTGACCTGGCGGGTAGCACTTTTTGCAACTGCTGCTAGGAAAATTAGAGCAAATTATATAGCCAAGGTAGCCATTAACTGTAAAGGAGATGAATTTATTTGATCCTATCTATCTACCTCAGGCTATGCTCTATCTTTGTCACCACACTCTGAGTATAAATTGCACACTGTATTAATTGATATTGTTTTTAACATTAGTGACCATGTGATGATTTTAGCTTATGAATTTTATTGTTTAATGTTTTTATTTGTACATTGGGGTACTTTTATAGCTTTGTTTAGAGTACGTAATGTTTTAATAATATAAATGTTTTAAGTCTTTTTTTACCAATTCAGTATATTTTCTTTTAATTGTCAAATAATTCTGTGTACATTGCGGCAGCCTTTGGCTATGTGCAATAAAACTGACTGACTGACTGACTGACTGACAATAGTTTTGTTGAAATTTCTTCCTCCTGGTTCTCTTTAACTCCTCGGAAGTGCAACAACATCTCCTTTTGCTTCATCTCCAGGACAGCAATTGCATCCAGGGTCTCTTCCTGAACCTTCCTCAGTTCCTTAGTTTCCTCTTTGTTTTTCTCTTGGAGTTTCCTTGAATCTCTTTGATCCACCTGAATTTTTTTCATGGCTTCCTCTTGTTTTAATTACTTATTCTTTATCTCCTGCACCATCTTGTCTAGCTCTTTGTTCTTTATTGTCAGTTGGTTCACTTGATTAGAAAGGTCCATTATTAATGTGGAAATTTTCTCAATCTTTGTGCCCATACTCACCTTATCTTTAATTTGTTCAAATGGTTTTAATATAAAGCCTTCTTGGTCCTCTATCAATAAATCAGAGTATCTCAACCATTTGTTTTCCATATTTAACCTTTTTTTGGGCCTGTGCTTCCATTGGAGAGATCCATTTGGGTGAATGAATGAACTTTATTACGGTCACAGACCAGGATAAAAACCAAAAAAAACACCAAGATATAAATAAAATAGCAGTTAGGGTTGTTTTTTTTAACCGATAATTGTTAGAGCAAATAAGGACAAAGAAACAAGCATAGGATAAAACATCTGAATAAAATACAAGATTAAACACGGATACTGGATGGGTAAAAACTGATAATTAAAACAGATAAGAACTAAAAACAAATAAAAACATGCAGTTAAAACAATTGTAGGAGCATAAGAACTAAAAGATTTGCAGTTAAAACAACTATAAGGGGCTGCAGAGTAGAAGCCTCTGAAATAGAGGACACTCACAACATTAGAAACTGATGTGCAAATATGGTTAAAACAGACAATTAAAACAATTGTAAAACAATGTAAAACAATAATTTAGAAACAATGTACAACAATAAACTATCCCAGGGAGTTGACTCAGAGTCACCCATGGAACCGAGTTTGGGGCTTTGGGTGTTTTTCGTTGCAAAAGATCTTTATATCTACTCCAAACATTGTATAACATTTTCCTAATTATATGATTCTTGAAACCACTATGGGCCTTTATCTTATCTGTAATGAGTATGGGTTGCTCATGCGTAAGTTGCCGCCTCTCCTGGCTTTGTTGCCTTGTTAAACCTTTCAGTCTGGACAGCCCTTCACTTTGTGGCTGCCTCAGTCGCTAGCAGAATCCGTCAGTGGGCGTTTCTTAAACCTTTTCCAACATAAAAGTTGTTTGACACCCAGTCTCCTCCTACTCTCTCTGCGCGGAAGTCTTTTGCGCAGGGAGGGCATGGGTAGCGGAGGACCCGTGCTCTCCCCGCTGGTGTCCGGTGAAGAGTCTGGGAGCCCTCTTGCCGATTCCATCTGCCCCTCCTTATTCCTGGTGTTGCGCTGAATTGCTTCCCCATCTGCTGAGCTGCCTCTCTCCCTGCTGGGCCCTTCTCCAGCATCATTTGAGAGCCTTCCCTCCGCCTCTAGCTCCGAGGTCAGTTCCCTGACATCCACCTCCCTCCCAGGACCCCCTCCACCCCCGGCCCAACCTGTTGATCCAACTTCGTCCCTTTCTTCGGCCGACGATGCGGGGAACCCCCGGAAGGAGCTGTCGTCATCCTCTGAGGATTCAAAACCCGCTTCCCACCCATTCTGATCCCTTCCCTCGGGGTGGACCTCCCAGTCTGATTCTTCTTCCTCCGAAGCCTTTTCTGCCTCCCCTTCGGAGGCAGAAAAACCCACAAAATCCTCTTCATCGTCTGTGGTTCCAAATTGCTCCTCCCAGAATCTCGCTAGTGGTTTGGGTTTGTCCGGGAACAGGCGGTGAAATTCCTCCACCAGATACCCGTCAGTGATTGCCTCCGCGGGAACCCACGTGTTTTCTGACCCGGGTTCTCCCTCCCAAGCCACCAAGTACTCCACCTGGCGCCCTCGCCACCTTGAATCAAGTATTTCCGTGGACAAATTGCGGTCCTCCCTCTCTTCTACCTGCGGGTGTGTGGTGACTTCCCCCTCTCGCCCCGGGAACCCCCGTCCTTCCCTGTACGGTGAGAGTAGGGACCTATGGAACACTGGGTGTATCTTCATGCTGTCTGGCAATTTATGCTTGAATGCCACGGGGTTCACCTGCTGTGTTACCTCAAACGGTCCCAGCCGCCTGGGCTGCAACTTCTTGCACCCCCCCTTAAAAGGTAACCCTTGGGTTGACAACCACACCCGATCTCCCACCCGTATGGTCTCCCCTTCCCTACGGCGCTTGTCTGCCTGCCTCTTGTAAATTTCCTTGGCCCGCTCCAAGTTCATCTTAAGTTGCTGGTGCAGGGCTTCCATTTCTTCCACAAACCGCTCTGCCGCCGGTACACTCCAACCTTCCTCCCCACTCCCCGGGAAGGCCCTGGGGTGAAACCCATAATTGGCCATGAACGGGCTCATTCCCGTTGACACATGTTCAGCGTTATTGTATGCAAATTCAGCCAGCGCTAGTTTCTCTACCCAATCGTTCTGCCTCTCATTGACGTAGCAGCGTAGGTATTGCTGGAGTATACTGTTCGCTCTTTCTGTTTGCCCGTTGGTTTCCGGGTGTCTCGCCGTTGAGAAGCCCACTTCGACCTGCAGCAAGCTCATGAGCTTCCTCCAGAAACGGGAAGTAAATTGTTTCCCGCGGTCGGAGATAACCCTCGAAGGAGCCCTATGCAACCTGAAGATGTGATCTACAAACAACCTGGCTGTTTCCTCTGCCGTGACCGCATGTGAGCAAGCTATAAAATGGCACATTTTTGTTAGTAGATTGACTACTACCATGACCGCTGTCTTCCCCCGGGATTTGGGCAAATCGGTCATAAAATCAAGGTCATAAAATCAAATGGACACCACCTCCCACGGTTTCCCCGGCGTGGGTAAGGGTTCCAGTAATCCTGCGGGGGCAGCCCGCTCCCCCTTTGCCCTTTGGCAGCGGTCGCACCCCCGTACATATTCCCGTACATCCTCCCTCACCCTGGGCCACCAGAACTGCCTGGTGACGAGCATCATGGTTTTGTGCTGTCCAAAGTGCCCAGCTGTGGGGTTGTCGTGGAGTTGTTTGAGTACCTTCCCCCGTAGGGCCTCCCCCGGTACATACAGCGCCCCCTTATAGTACAGCACCCCTTCCTTCTCAAACCCTCCTTGGGTTTCTCTACCGTCTCGGAGTTCCCGGATTTTAGTTTGTGCGAACACGTCATTTCTAGTAAGTCCAGCCAGTTCTCGTTGCCCCACCAAGGTCCCCCCCCACACCCATCGGTCCTCGGGGATCACATGTCGTATCTCCGGCGGCCCCTCTCCTTCCAAGTACTCCGGCTTCCGGGAGAGAGCATCTGCTCTCACGTTTTCCTCTCCTGGCACGTATCGGATTTCGAAGGAAAACTTGGAGAACTCCTGTGCCCATCGAATCTGTCTTTGGTTGAGCACTCGTGCGGTCCTCCAGTATTCCAAGTTCTTGTGGTCTGTACAAACTTGGATCTTGTGCTGCGCCCCTATTAGTAGATGTCGCCATCGACGAAACGCCGCATAGATCGCAAGTAGTTCGCGGTCATACACAGTATAATTTTGCTCCGACTTGTTCAGCTTTCTCGAGAAAAAGGCACACGGTCTCCATTCCTGCTTGCTCCTCCCTGGCTGCAAAAGAACCGCCCCAATGGCTCTGTTGGACACGTCGGTCTCTAGCCTCATGGGTTTCTCCAGATCCACGTGCAGGAGCTGCTCTTCCGATGCGAACGCCTTTTTCAGTTTTTCAAAGGATTGCTGGGCCTCCTCTGTCCAGACGAACTTCCTTTTGCTACTGAGACAGTCTGTTAAGGGGTGCTGTCAAGTGGGCGAAGTTCTTGATGAACTTCCTGTAGAAGTTGCTGAACCCTAGGAACCTCTGCACGTCCTTCCGGGTTTGGGGCGTCTTCCACTCCAGCACTGCCTGCACCTTGCTTGGGTCCATCGCTAAGCCTTTGTCTGACAACTTGTACCCCAGAAACTCGACTTCTCTGGCGTGAAACTGACATTTTTCCAGCTTGACCCACAACTGGTGCTTCTGCAGTCGTTTTAGCACTTCCCTGACATCTCTGACATGTTGCTCCTCATTGTCCGAATAGATTAAGACGTCGTCCAAGAAGGCTACGCAGTTCTTGTACAACAGGGACCCCAACACGTGGTGCATGAAAGCTTGAAAACAGGCGGAGCCCGACTGTAATCCAAAAGGCATAACTAGGTACTCAAAGGCCCCCAGGGGTGTGAACATTGTGGTCTTCCATTCGTCCCCCTCCCTCATCCTAATCAAGTTGTATGCCCCCCTGAGATCAAGCTTGGTAAAAATTTTCCCCCGCCTCACCCGTGTTAAAATGTCGTCAATCCTGGGCATTGGGAAGGTCACTGGTTCCGATACCAAATTGACCCCCCTATAGTCCACAACGAGCCTGGGTTGATTAGTGTCCTTTTTGTCCACAAAGAACACTGGACTGTCCCCTACCGCTTTTGATTCTCTTATGAAGCCTCTTTTCAGGTTCTTGTCAATAAATTCCCGCAGCTCCTTCATCTCCCTGTCCGACATGGCATACAGTTTACCCACCGGTAGCTGCGCCCCAGGGAGCAAGTTGATTTGGCAGTCAAAGGGCCTATGTGGGGGTAGTCTATCTGCCTCCTTCTCGCTGAAGACCTCCTGCAGGTCAGCATATTGTGGTGGCACCTCCCCTTTCGGCTCCACCGCTATCCCAGCCACCCTGGCCACGGTCATTCTTGGGGTTTCCCCCCCTAGACAGTGTTCCAAGCAGTAAGCGGACCCAAAGGTGACCGTTCTCTGATGCCATGCCACCACTGGATCATGTTGTGCTACCCAGCTCATCCCTAATATTATTGGGGGCCCTGTCAGTGAGGCTACGTGAAAGGCGATGGTCTCTGTGTGCCTGGAAACCCTCATTCTCATTGGTGGGGTCTGGTGCGTCACTTCCCCTCCCAGAAGCTCCCTGCCATCAATGGTGGTTACTTGCAAGGGGAAATCCAGGGGCAGCAGGTGGAGCTGGTGCTCTAGTGCAAAGTCCTTGCTGAAGAAATTGCAGGAACTGCCTGAATCCAACAGCCCTTTCACCTTGACTGGGTGCCCATTCGGGAGTTCTAGCACCACTTCTATGGCTATAGCCGCCCTGGGGGGGTCTGGTTGGGGCACTTCTATTGGTTGCTGGCCTGGCTGCTGTGCCCGCTGAGTGGCAGCCAAGCTTTGGCGTTTCCCTGCTCCTTTACCATCTCCTCCTCACCCCCTGCAGCTCCCACCATCCCTTGCCAGGCCTTTC
>NC_138036.1:62960929-63185307 GCF_964106645.2 Podarcis pityusensis
TAAGACCGGGCCCAAGACAGAACCCTGTGGCACCCCACTAGTCACTCTTCTCCAGGATGAAGAGGAACCATTGATGAGCACCCTTTGGGTTCGGTCAGTCAGCCAGTTCCAAATCCACTGAGTGGTAGCATAGTCAAGACCGCATTTTACCAGCTTCTTTACAAGAATCTCATGGGGCACCTTGTCAAATGCCTTGCTGAAATCAAGGCAGGCTACATCCACTGCGTTCCCTTCATCTACCAGGCTTGTAATTCTGTCAAAAAACAAGATCAGGTTAGTCTGACATGACTTATTTTTCAGAAATCCATGCTGACTATTGGTGATCACAGCATTCCTTTCTAGGTGCTCACAGACTGTTTGCTTAATGATCTGCTCCAGAATCTTCCCTGGTATTGATGTCAGACTGACTGGGCGGTAATTATTTGGGTCCTCTCTTTTCCCCTTTTTGAAAATAGGGACAACATTTGCCCTCCTCCAGTCTGCCGGGACTTCGCCTGTTCTCCAGGAATTCTCAAAGATGACTGCCAGTGGTTCTGAGATCACATCTGCCAGTTCTTTTAATACGCTTGGGTGCAGTTCATCTGGCCCTGGAGACTTGAATACATCTAAACTAGCCAAGTATTCTTGTACTGTCTCCTTAGTTATTCTGGGCTGTGTTTCCTTTGCTGAATCATTTGCTCCAAATTCTTCAGGTCGGGCATTGTTTTCTTTATCGGAGAAGACTGAGGCAAAGAAGGCATTGAGGAGTTCAGCCCTTTCTGTGTCCCCTGTTTGCATTTCACCTTCTTCTCCTCTGAGTGACCCCACTGTTTCTTTGTTCTTCCTTTTGCTCCTTAGTTATTCTGGGCTGTGTTTCCTTTGCTGAATCATTTCCTTCGTTACAGCCAAGCATCAATACAGCAATATCACAAATTCATCAGATCAAATAAATATAATAAATGATTGCAATCCGTGCGTTCACTTACTCATTCAGGGTAATAGATCATATATATAAATCTTTACACCGGTTAGCAGTTCAGTTAATCAGCACCTTGCAACAAAGCTAATGACATCTGATGCTAATATCAGCTGCATTAGCTACCAATAGATAGTGAAAGGCAAAGCAAACAAAAACAGAAAAAAACAGCAACGAAAAACAGAAACAAAAAAACCAAGATGAAACCACACAAATTGAAAACCACACAAAAACAACCAGAAAAACAACGAAAATGAAACAAACAGAGAAACAAAACAAAACAAAAACACAAAAAAATTACAAAGGAAAGAAACAAAGAAAAGATGGGAGGGTAAGAGAAAAATAAAGCAGAAGAAGTAATAATAATAATGCAATTTATAATTTGTAAAGAAATAAAGAGGGGAAAGAAAATACGAAAAGTATATTTAAATAAGAAAAGAGCTGGGGAGTATTTTCAATTAATAATGTACAATGCAATAATGTTATGTGCTAGTAAGTTCTCTCTAGATGTTACTTTTCCAGAGGTAACAGGAATGCTGTTCCAGTAATGGGGTATAGGGTCTATAAAAATTTATGAAACCTTGTCTCTTTCAGCAGATTATGATGCAGCGTTTTGGGATCTTCACTAGTTGCAGATCTTGCAAAAATCCCTGTAATTGCTCTTATAAGTCTTATTGGAGGAACGTCTTTTTCAAAAGAGTGCAAAGTTTTCTTTCACCAGCTGATGTCGCTGTTTGAGTCACTCCCTCTCTGCGATTTTCGACCCCTTTCTCAATCTATGTCAGTCTTATACAATTCATTTCCGTTCCTCAAACCAGGAAAATGTCGGTCTAAGAAAATGTCGGAGTGCGTGAGTCAGCAGAAGTACTCTTAGCTGTTGCTAAATTGATTTATACTCCGTAGCAGTCCACAGCCGAAGACAGAAATCCCCAGAAAGGGAGGATAGCCACACTTCTTGGGAGAGGGGAGGCGATGTTTATCAGTCTTGTGACAGTTTTATAACTTTGTAATCAATCACCCTCTCTTTCACCACCGTTCTCTGGGAGTCTCTTGCTCTTATATTTCTTTTGCCAACGTAAACAGACAGTTGAAAACTAACTTGTGAACAACAGTTAATTTTATACTGAAGAGTCTGGAAACCCCTTTATATATTTCACCACTTGGGAAAGGTCTTTTTTTTTAATTATTTCTTCTTCATGACTTCTTGGTTTATTTCTGTCGCAACACTAATGAAGCCACAGGTAATCTTTTTGTTCATAACTCCAGCAGGAAAAGATGGCTAAAACGTCTTAGGTATTAATGGAATAGACGTCTTTTTTAAAAAATCCAGTCTGATATAGCTTGTAGGTAAATCTTGGTCAGTTGCGAAAAGCCATTTAGGTTCAAACACTTTGTTTTAAGATCAAACGCTTTGTTTTAATCGTAAATTAGCAGGTTCAGTAAGTGAATAGGCTAATCGTTTAGGTTTGCTTCAGTTTGTTAGAAGTGTAGCCATAGACATACCCACGGGACTCGGGTTTCTCGTCAGCGGAGGGTTGCAGGAACTAGCACCGAAGAAGTTCTCCCCCTTCTCCCCCTTCTTGCTCAGCTTTTTGGAGCTTGAAAATGGTCTGGGGGTCCTCTTCTTCATGCTGCAGCAACGCCATATCACCCTGGAATCTCCTTCCAAGGCTTCGGGGTCAGCATAGCCTTAGCTCCCCCTTCTAGCTCCGCTAACGAACGCGTACCTCCCAACCTTGGCAAAGTGGGAGAGATGCATCTGTCCGTGAGCAAAGACTACATGGAAGTCCGTCCCACCTCCTTCTAGTCCGTCCCACCTCCTTCTTGTATTATTTTTTATCTGTCTCCCTGGTAAGAAGCCATTCTGATCCCTGCCTATTACTCTTTTTCAATCTATTTGCTAACACCTGCAAAAATTTTGTAATCAATATTCAGTAGTGAAATTGGCCTGTAGTTCTTTATAATATTTGGGTCCATTCCTTGTTTTGGTAGTAAGGTTATCTACGCTTCGCGCCAAGAGTCAGGAATTTTCCCTTCTTCCATTATCTCGTTCATGATCTTTTTAAGTCTAGGGATTATTACATCTTCTAGTTTCTTATAATATGTAATCGGTATTCCGCCTGGGCCTGGTGATTTCCCAGTTTCCATTTTCCTTATCACCTCTCTTATTTCTTCTGAGCTTATGCACAAGTTTAAATTACTAAATTCCTTGCCATCTATTTCAGGGATTTTGTTTTCTCTTACATACTCTTTAATTTTATTCTCATCTTTGTCTTCCAACTTGTATAATTTTTTATAAAAATTCCTAAACATCATTTTTATTTGGTCCAGGTCTGTAATTTATTTTCCTTGTTCAATAATCTTATTTATAACCCTATCCACTTGTTTCTCCTTTGTTAGCCAGGACAACATTCTACCGGGTTTATTTGCCGATTCAAAATACCTTTGTTTTGTCCGTTTAATCTTATTTTCTACCTCTTTGTTTTTTAAATTGTTTAATTGGGACTGTAAAATTTTAATATTCTAGATTATGTTCTCTTGTTTTGGATTTTTCAACAGTTCTTTTTCCTTCTCCCTTATCTGTTTATTTATTTCCATAGTATCCTTTGCTTTATCCTTGCTTATTCTTGCCATTTGTTGTATTCCAATTCCTCTCATATAGGCTTTAATGGTATCCCAGATGATTTTCCTGTCTGTCCCATGTCTCTCATTAATTTCGAAAAATTCCTTCAACAATTCCCTCATTTTAATCACCTTTTGCTCATCTCTCCAAACATCGTCATTCATCCTCCACCTCCCTCTCGTATGTTTTTTAAATCTTATGTGTATAGTAACTGGATTATGGTCTGAGAGAGATTTATTCAGAATCTCTGCTTTTACCAAGCTCAATGTCAATTTTTTCGAGGCCCAAATTGCGTCTATTCTCCCTCCTGATTTTTTATTTTTGGAAAAATAGGTAATATCCTTTTTAGTGGGGTGCTTCAATCTCCAGGTATAGAATAAATTAAGATTAACAGTCAACTGGAAGAACGATAATGGTAGTCTGCCTGAGTTTGATTTTTTCCCTCTCTCAGTTCTATCCATTTCAATAGATATAACTCCATTCATATCTCCCATCATAATTATCTTTCCATTCTCGAATTCCCAAAGCTTCTCTTCCAATTTTCTGTAAAATTCAGATTTATTATTATTTGGAGCATACACTCCTACCACTATTATCTTTTCTTGATTTATTTGTATTTGCATTTCTTCCTTCCTCATCTTGAAATATTAGTTGTGGACTTAACGCTGGTTTTACATAAATTACCACCCCTCTTTTATTTTCCGCCGCTGCGGCTATAAACTCCAGACCCAAGTTCTTGTTTTTTAGTACCTGTATATTATCTTTAGATACATGGGTCTCTTGTAGACATATTATATCCCATTTTCCATTAAGGTACATTCTACTTTGTTCCTTTTCAGTTTACTGTTCAAACCATTAATATTCCAGGAAATACACTTAAAGGCCATACAGTTTTATTAAATTTATATGAACTACTTTAAAATCGGGGGTAGTTGGTAAAGAAAAAGAAATACTATAAGGGCACGAAAGATAGAAGTCGTTATAATAATTCTAGCTTTATCTTGTTTCTTCTCGCTATTGGAGCCTTTCTCCTCCCAGCTGCTCCCAGTACTTCCTCCAAAAAATTCTGGTCTCCTCCACCGATCTAAGGGTTCTTCTTCTCTCTTTATATGTAAAGGCAAGTCCTTCAGGAAATTCCCACCTAAACAGAATTTTATTCTTCTTCAGCGCTGTTGTTAAGAATCTGTAATTGTCTCTTCTCTTCAACAACCTGGTCGGGATCTCCTTCATAATTTCAATTACTTTGCCCTCTATACACAAGGGATCAGTCCTATTCTTTAATAGGATTTTTTCCCTGAGTAGCCTCGAGTTCAGAAATACTAAACAATCTCCCTTTTTGTTTCTTGACTTGTTAATCCTAAATATTTTTTCAATGTCCAAAAGTAATTCATCTTCCTCGACCCCTAGCCAATCCGCCAGTTCTTTCAATAGTTTTGTTTGCCAGGCTCCTTCTTGGGAGACTAGAAGAATGGGCAGATACAAATAAGGTGATATCTGAAGTCCAGGCAGGTTTCCAAAGAGGTAAATCCACATTGGACCAGTGCTTTGTGCTGAACTTTCTGCTATGTAAATACATCCATAATTTGAAGCAAAAATTATATGTTGCTTTTATCGATCTAAAGTCAGCTTTTGATACGGTCCCAAGACACGCATTGTGGCAAAAATTGGAAAAGACAAATATAGACCTCCGTCTATTATTTCTCATCAAAACATTATATACTGACACATCAATACAAGTAAAGGTGGATCTGGCTGGCCATCTCACCACTAGAATTAAGACCACTACTCTAGTCAAACAGGGATGCATTTTGGCACCTTTCCTGTTCAATTTTTATATTAATGACATGGTTAAAGAACTGGAGGGCCTACAGTTTGCCCCTGTTACAATTCTCGACCAAAAACTCTCAGTTTTAATGTATGCTGATGACCTAGTACTTGTATCTAGAACCCAGGTGGGCCTGAGACGGCTGCTTGCAAAATTAAGTTCATATTGCACGAGGAATGCTTTATCTATAAACTATGATAAGACGCAGGTCATTGTATTTGGGAAGCATTCTAAAAAGCATGTTTGGCACCTGGATGAACGCATCATAAACCAAGTAAATACGTTTAAATATCTGGGATTGATTTATTCAGAAACAGCCTCTTGGAATACACAGCTATCCAATATTAAATTGCAAGCCTTTAAATCAGCAAAAGCCATTCTGAAATTCGCTGCATGTAAAGGTGGAAATCTGGTCAACCCAGCTCTATCTGTGTATAAAGCAAAAACAATGGCCCAGATTTTATATGGTGCAGAGGTTTGGGGTACCTCAAAGGTCTCCGGTCTGGAACCCCCACAGAATTATTTTTTAAGAGTTCTTTTAGGTTTAGCCAAAGACGTGCAATCTGCCATGGTCAGGTTGGAAACTTGCATGTTGAGCATAGAGAGCCAAATAGATAAAAGAATTCTCTGTTACTGGTTTAGAGTTCAACAGATGGACAACACTAGGCTACCAAAAAAATGCCTGATTGAGCTCTCAAATGGATTACCCTTTAAAAACTGGGTACATCATGCTGCCCAACTGATGGGCAAATATGACCTCTCAGTGACTGAGATTAAAGAACTCCCCTTATATTCACAGAAAAATATTTTTAAACGAACCATAAGGGCAGTGGCAACTAAAAACGATCTAAACTCTATGTGCACATCTACATGCGCCCCATTGTATTTTAAACTTAGAGAGGTCAATGAATACATATCTTATTTTAATGAATTGACTTTTGCACAGCTTCGAAAAGCTTTTACAGAGCTACGACTAAATACAATAAGCTCTGCTTATAGAGATGGGAGACATAGAGGCATACCAAAAAACGAACGTGTTTGCATTAGGGGATGTTCTGAAGTAGAGGACCTTATGCATTATATAATGATGCAAGAAAAAGATTTTTGGTACCTATAATGACAGGGTCCCCTGGCCAGAACCCCCTTGATATGATGTTATATCTCCTTGCAGACACAGATAAGTATGTGACCTGGCGGGTAGCACTTTTTGCAACTGCTGCTAGGAAAATTAGAGCAAATTATATAGCCAAGGTAGCCATTAACTGTAAAGGAGATGAATTTATTTGATCCTATCTATCTACCTCAGGCTATGCTCTATCTTTGTCACCACACTCTGAGTATAAATTGCACACTGTATTAATTGATATTGTTTTTAACATTAGTGACCATGTGATGATTTTAGCTTATGAATTTTATTGTTTAATGTTTTTATTTGTACATTGGGGTACTTTTATAGCTTTGTTTAGAGTACGTAATGTTTTAATAATATAAATGTTTTAAGTCTTTTTTTACCAATTCAGTATATTTTCTTTTAATTGTCAAATAATTCTGTGTACATTGCGGCAGCCTTTGGCTATGTGCAATAAAACTGACTGACTGACTGACTGACTGACAATAGTTTTGTTGAAATTTCTTCCTCCTGGTTCTCTTTAACTCCTCGGAAGTGCAACAACATCTCCTTTTGCTTCATCTCCAGGACAGCAATTGCATCCAGGGTCTCTTCCTGAACCTTCCTCAGTTCCTTAGTTTCCTCTTTGTTTTTCTCTTGGAGTTTCCTTGAATCTCTTTGATCCACCTGAATTTTTTTCATGGCTTCCTCTTGTTTTAATTACTTATTCTTTATCTCCTGCACCATCTTGTCTAGCTCTTTGTTCTTTATTGTCAGTTGGTTCACTTGATTAGAAAGGTCCATTATTAATGTGGAAATTTTCTCAATCTTTGTGCCCATACTCACCTTATCTTTAATTTGTTCAAATGGTTTTAATATAAAGCCTTCTTGGTCCTCTATCAATAAATCAGAGTATCTCAACCATTTGTTTTCCATATTTAACCTTTTTTTGGGCCTGTGCTTCCATTGGAGAGATCCATTTGGGTGAATGAATGAACTTTATTACGGTCACAGACCAGGATAAAAACCAAAAAAAACACCAAGATATAAATAAAATAGCAGTTAGGGTTGTTTTTTTTAACCGATAATTGTTAGAGCAAATAAGGACAAAGAAACAAGCATAGGATAAAACATCTGAATAAAATACAAGATTAAACACGGATACTGGATGGGTAAAAACTGATAATTAAAACAGATAAGAACTAAAAACAAATAAAAACATGCAGTTAAAACAATTGTAGGAGCATAAGAACTAAAAGATTTGCAGTTAAAACAACTATAAGGGGCTGCAGAGTAGAAGCCTCTGAAATAGAGGACACTCACAACATTAGAAACTGATGTGCAAATATGGTTAAAACAGACAATTAAAACAATTGTAAAACAATGTAAAACAATAATTTAGAAACAATGTACAACAATAAACTATCCCAGGGAGTTGACTCAGAGTCACCCATGGAACCGAGTTTGGGGCTTTGGGTGTTTTTCGTTGCAAAAGATCTTTATATCTACTCCAAACATTGTATAACATTTTCCTAATTATATGATTCTTGAAACCACTATGGGCCTTTATCTTATCTGTAATGAGTATGGGTTGCTCATGCGTAAGTTGCCGCCTCTCCTGGCTTTGTTGCCTTGTTAAACCTTTCAGTCTGGACAGCCCTTCACTTTGTGGCTGCCTCAGTCGCTAGCAGAATCCGTCAGTGGGCGTTTCTTAAACCTTTTCCAACATAAAAGTTGTTTGACACCCAGTCTCCTCCTACTCTCTCTGCGCGGAAGTCTTTTGCGCAGGGAGGGCATGGGTAGCGGAGGACCCGTGCTCTCCCCGCTGGTGTCCGGTGAAGAGTCTGGGAGCCCTCTTGCCGATTCCATCTGCCCCTCCTTATTCCTGGTGTTGCGCTGAATTGCTTCCCCATCTGCTGAGCTGCCTCTCTCCCTGCTGGGCCCTTCTCCAGCATCATTTGAGAGCCTTCCCTCCGCCTCTAGCTCCGAGGTCAGTTCCCTGACATCCACCTCCCTCCCAGGACCCCCTCCACCCCCGGCCCAACCTGTTGATCCAACTTCGTCCCTTTCTTCGGCCGACGATGCGGGGAACCCCCGGAAGGAGCTGTCGTCATCCTCTGAGGATTCAAAACCCGCTTCCCACCCATTCTGATCCCTTCCCTCGGGGTGGACCTCCCAGTCTGATTCTTCTTCCTCCGAAGCCTTTTCTGCCTCCCCTTCGGAGGCAGAAAAACCCACAAAATCCTCTTCATCGTCTGTGGTTCCAAATTGCTCCTCCCAGAATCTCGCTAGTGGTTTGGGTTTGTCCGGGAACAGGCGGTGAAATTCCTCCACCAGATACCCGTCAGTGATTGCCTCCGCGGGAACCCACGTGTTTTCTGACCCGGGTTCTCCCTCCCAAGCCACCAAGTACTCCACCTGGCGCCCTCGCCACCTTGAATCAAGTATTTCCGTGGACAAATTGCGGTCCTCCCTCTCTTCTACCTGCGGGTGTGTGGTGACTTCCCCCTCTCGCCCCGGGAACCCCCGTCCTTCCCTGTACGGTGAGAGTAGGGACCTATGGAACACTGGGTGTATCTTCATGCTGTCTGGCAATTTATGCTTGAATGCCACGGGGTTCACCTGCTGTGTTACCTCAAACGGTCCCAGCCGCCTGGGCTGCAACTTCTTGCACCCCCCCTTAAAAGGTAACCCTTGGGTTGACAACCACACCCGATCTCCCACCCGTATGGTCTCCCCTTCCCTACGGCGCTTGTCTGCCTGCCTCTTGTAAATTTCCTTGGCCCGCTCCAAGTTCATCTTAAGTTGCTGGTGCAGGGCTTCCATTTCTTCCACAAACCGCTCTGCCGCCGGTACACTCCAACCTTCCTCCCCACTCCCCGGGAAGGCCCTGGGGTGAAACCCATAATTGGCCATGAACGGGCTCATTCCCGTTGACACATGTTCAGCGTTATTGTATGCAAATTCAGCCAGCGCTAGTTTCTCTACCCAATCGTTCTGCCTCTCATTGACGTAGCAGCGTAGGTATTGCTGGAGTATACTGTTCGCTCTTTCTGTTTGCCCGTTGGTTTCCGGGTGTCTCGCCGTTGAGAAGCCCACTTCGACCTGCAGCAAGCTCATGAGCTTCCTCCAGAAACGGGAAGTAAATTGTTTCCCGCGGTCGGAGATAACCCTCGAAGGAGCCCTATGCAACCTGAAGATGTGAT
Organism: Podarcis pityusensis; assembly: GCF_964106645.2. Lineage (NCBI taxonomy): Eukaryota > Metazoa > Chordata > Lepidosauria > Squamata > Lacertidae > Podarcis > Podarcis pityusensis. The sequence goes on from NC_138036.1 coordinate 62,970,647, forward strand.
CTACAAACAACCTGGCTGTTTCCTCTGCCGTGACCGCATGTGAGCAAGCTATAAAATGGCACATTTTTGTTAGTAGATTGACTACTACCATGACCGCTGTCTTCCCCCGGGATTTGGGCAAATCGGTCATAAAATCAAGGTCATAAAATCAAATGGACACCACCTCCCACGGTTTCCCCGGCGTGGGTAAGGGTTCCAGTAATCCTGCGGGGGCAGCCCGCTCCCCCTTTGCCCTTTGGCAGCGGTCGCACCCCCGTACATATTCCCGTACATCCTCCCTCACCCTGGGCCACCAGAACTGCCTGGTGACGAGCATCATGGTTTTGTGCTGTCCAAAGTGCCCAGCTGTGGGGTTGTCGTGGAGTTGTTTGAGTACCTTCCCCCGTAGGGCCTCCCCCGGTACATACAGCGCCCCCTTATAGTACAGCACCCCTTCCTTCTCAAACCCTCCTTGGGTTTCTCTACCGTCTCGGAGTTCCCGGATTTTAGTTTGTGCGAACACGTCATTTCTAGTAAGTCCAGCCAGTTCTCGTTGCCCCACCAAGGTCCCCCCCCACACCCATCGGTCCTCGGGGATCACATGTCGTATCTCCGGCGGCCCCTCTCCTTCCAAGTACTCCGGCTTCCGGGAGAGAGCATCTGCTCTCACGTTTTCCTCTCCTGGCACGTATCGGATTTCGAAGGAAAACTTGGAGAACTCCTGTGCCCATCGAATCTGTCTTTGGTTGAGCACTCGTGCGGTCCTCCAGTATTCCAAGTTCTTGTGGTCTGTACAAACTTGGATCTTGTGCTGCGCCCCTATTAGTAGATGTCGCCATCGACGAAACGCCGCATAGATCGCAAGTAGTTCGCGGTCATACACAGTATAATTTTGCTCCGACTTGTTCAGCTTTCTCGAGAAAAAGGCACACGGTCTCCATTCCTGCTTGCTCCTCCCTGGCTGCAAAAGAACCGCCCCAATGGCTCTGTTGGACACGTCGGTCTCTAGCCTCATGGGTTTCTCCAGATCCACGTGCAGGAGCTGCTCTTCCGATGCGAACGCCTTTTTCAGTTTTTCAAAGGATTGCTGGGCCTCCTCTGTCCAGACGAACTTCCTTTTGCTACTGAGACAGTCTGTTAAGGGGTGCTGTCAAGTGGGCGAAGTTCTTGATGAACTTCCTGTAGAAGTTGCTGAACCCTAGGAACCTCTGCACGTCCTTCCGGGTTTGGGGCGTCTTCCACTCCAGCACTGCCTGCACCTTGCTTGGGTCCATCGCTAAGCCTTTGTCTGACAACTTGTACCCCAGAAACTCGACTTCTCTGGCGTGAAACTGACATTTTTCCAGCTTGACCCACAACTGGTGCTTCTGCAGTCGTTTTAGCACTTCCCTGACATCTCTGACATGTTGCTCCTCATTGTCCGAATAGATTAAGACGTCGTCCAAGAAGGCTACGCAGTTCTTGTACAACAGGGACCCCAACACGTGGTGCATGAAAGCTTGAAAACAGGCGGAGCCCGACTGTAATCCAAAAGGCATAACTAGGTACTCAAAGGCCCCCAGGGGTGTGAACATTGTGGTCTTCCATTCGTCCCCCTCCCTCATCCTAATCAAGTTGTATGCCCCCCTGAGATCAAGCTTGGTAAAAATTTTCCCCCGCCTCACCCGTGTTAAAATGTCGTCAATCCTGGGCATTGGGAAGGTCACTGGTTCCGATACCAAATTGACCCCCCTATAGTCCACAACGAGCCTGGGTTGATTAGTGTCCTTTTTGTCCACAAAGAACACTGGACTGTCCCCTACCGCTTTTGATTCTCTTATGAAGCCTCTTTTCAGGTTCTTGTCAATAAATTCCCGCAGCTCCTTCATCTCCCTGTCCGACATGGCATACAGTTTACCCACCGGTAGCTGCGCCCCAGGGAGCAAGTTGATTTGGCAGTCAAAGGGCCTATGTGGGGGTAGTCTATCTGCCTCCTTCTCGCTGAAGACCTCCTGCAGGTCAGCATATTGTGGTGGCACCTCCCCTTTCGGCTCCACCGCTATCCCAGCCACCCTGGCCACGGTCATTCTTGGGGTTTCCCCCCCTAGACAGTGTTCCAAGCAGTAAGCGGACCCAAAGGTGACCGTTCTCTGATGCCATGCCACCACTGGATCATGTTGTGCTACCCAGCTCATCCCTAATATTATTGGGGGCCCTGCCAGTGAGGCTACGTGAAAGGCGATGGTCTCTGTGTGCCTGGAAACCCTCATTCTCATTGGTGGGGTCTGGTGCGTCACTTCCCCTCCCAGAAGCTCCCTGCCATCAATGGTGGTTACTTGCAAGGGGAAATCCAGGGGCAGCAGGTGGAGCTGGTGCTCTAGTGCAAAGTCCTTGCTGAAGAAATTGCAGGAACTGCCTGAATCCAACAGCCCTTTCACCTTGACTGGGTGCCCATTCGGGAGTTCTAGCACCACTTCTATGGCTATAGCCGCCCTGGGGGGGTCTGGTTGGGGCACTTCTATTGGTTGCTGGCCTGGCTGCTGTGCCCGCTGAGTGGCAGCCAAGCTTTGGCGTTTCCCTGCTCCTTTACCATCTCCTCCTCACCCCCTGCAGCTCCCACCATCCCTTGCCAGGCCTTTCTTTGCGGGCAGACCCTGGCAAAATGTCCTGGTCGCTGGCAGAGAAAACACTTCTTGGTGGTTTTCCCATCCTTTCCCTCTCTCTTGCGACCTTCACTGGAGTTTGAAACCTCCCGCGCGCGTCCCATCTATTTCCATCGGCTCCGCCGGCGGGGAAGGCTGCCTTGGTATTTCAGGAATGCGGTAGTCATGGTAACGTTGCTCTCTCCCTTCCCGCTTCTCCTGGGCCCGCGCTTCCTGCCTTACACCAATCGCAAGCACAGCCTTGGTCAGCTGATCCATCGACTGCGGGCGGGGTGCGCGGGAAAGCTCGTCCTTCACCGTTGGGGACAACCCCTCCTCGAACAGCATTTGAATGGGTTCAGAGTCCAAATCCCACCCGAGCCGGTGGACTAACATGGCAAAGCGTGACCAGTAGTCGCTAACTGACTGGTTCCCCTGTTTGCAGCCCATCAGTTCCCGCCGAGTCACACTTTGCTGTACATCACTGGAATACATCGCATCCATCGCCTGGAAGAATTTCCTCAGGTCCTTCAAGGCGGCATTCTGCGTTGCCATTAGGGGCCTGATCCATTCTCTGGCCCCATCCTGCAGATGTCCAACAATATAGGCAACCCTCTCCCCATCGTCTGCAAAATCATTCTGTTGCAGTTCCAAAGCGTACTCTATTTCCGTTCGGAACGCACTGTAGTCCTGGGGTTTCCCTCCAAACTTGTGTACCAGTCCCGGTACCTTCCTTGCTACGGGGGTGGGTCTGACCTGAGCATCCTGAGACCGCCTTTCGTCCAGCCGCGCCGTCAGCAGAGCCACATGCTGCTCCAAATCTCGGTTCCTCTCCACCAGATTTTGCACTCCAGCTGCTCCCTCCATGGCGCCAGCTTCTCCGGTCTTGCTCATGATGCTGCCTGCCTGTCGCTGTGCACGAGCGACGTCAGGGACTGACGGATTGCTGTAATGAGTATGGGTTGCTCGTGCCTAAGTTGCCGCCTCTCCTGGCTTTGTTGCCTTGTTAAACCTTTCAGTCTGGACAGCCCTTCACCTCGTGGCTGCCTCAGTCGCTAGCAGAATCCGTCAGTGGGCGTTTCTTAAACCTTTTCCAACATAAAAGTTGTTTGACACCCAGTCTCCTCCTACTCTCTCTGCGCGGAAGTCTTCTGCGCAGGGAGGGCGTGGGTAGCGGAGGACCCGTGCTCTCCCCGCTGGTGTCTGGTGAAGAGTCTGGGAGCCCTCTCGCCGATTCCCCCATTATTCCTGGTGCCCCTCCTTATTCCTGGTGTTGCGCTGAATTGCTTCCCCATCTGCTGAGCTGCCTCTCTCCCTGCTGGGCCCTTCTCCAGCATCATTTGAGAGCCTTCCCTCCGCCTCTAGCTCCGAGGTCAGTTCCCTGACATTATCATACCATAGATATGCATGCCAACCAAATCTATTATCCAGTCCCTCCAAATCCAGAATATCTTCATTGTCTAGTTGTATCCAATCTTTAATCCAGCAGAAGGCCGCAGCTTCAAAATATATCTTCAAATCTGGCAGGGAAAAAACCCCTCGTTCTCTCACATCCGTAAGCAATTTATATTTAATTCTAGGTTTCCCCCCCTGCCAGATAAACTTTGACAACTCCTTCTGCCATTCTTTAAAGCATTTAATATTATCAATAACTGGTAGGGCAATACATTCATCTTAATCACCGATATTCGACCCATAAGTGAGAGTTTTAGATTTGTCCATATCTCTAAATTTCTTTTAATTTCATTCCATACTTTTACATAATTGTCCTTATATAAGTTCAAATTCTTCGCAGTTAAATTCACCCCTAAATACTTAACTTTTTTCGAAAAGGTCAGGCCTGTCTTTTCAATAAAAATTCTCCTTTCATTATTATCTAAATTTTTATCTAAAACTTTGGTTTTGCTCTTATTTAATTTGAATCCTGCCACCTGCTCAAACTCCTGAATCATCTCCAGTGCTTTTATTGCACTGCTTTCTGGATCCTGTAAAGTTAAAACCAAATCATCAGCAAAGGCTTTAAATTGATACTGTTTGGATCCTACTACAATGCCCTTAACCTCCTCTTCTTTCCTTAACATATTTAGCAAAACTTTCAGAACCAAAATAAATAACAGAGGGGACCCTTGCCTGGTTCATTTCTCAATTCTAATTTCCTCTGATACCACATTGTTGACAATAATTTTAGCTTTCTGCTCAAAAAAGATTGCCTTGATGCTATTTAAGAATTCTTGACCAACCTCAATTCTTTCTAAATTTCTTTCCATAAAAAGCCAAGAAATATTATCAAAGACCTTTTCCACATCAATAAACATCAATAAACATTAATCAGATTAATGATCTGGTGGAACCAGATCAGGGTCCAGTGTGCTTTGAAGACGTCTCTATTCGTTTCACGGAGGAGGAGTGGGCGTTGCTGGATCCTGACCAGAGAGCTCTGCATAAGGACGTCAACCAAAATGGTCAAAGGCCTGGAAACGATGCCTTATGAGGAACTGCTAAGGAAGCTGGGCATGTTTAGCCTGGAGAAGAGGAGGTTAAGGGGTGATATGATAGCCATGTTCAAATATATAAAAGGATGTCACATAGAGGAGGGAGAAAGGTTGTTTTCTGCTGCTCCAGAGAAGCGGACACAGAACAATGGATCCAAACTACAAGAAAGAAGATTCCACCTAAACATTAGGAAGAACTTCCTGACAGTAAGAGCTGTTTGACAGTGGAATTTGCTGCCAAGGAGTGTGGTGGAGTCTCCTTCTTTGGAGGTCTTTAAGCAGAGGCTTGACAACCATATGTCAGGAGTGCTCTGATGGTGTTTCCTGCTTGGCAGGGGGTTGGACTCGATGGCCCTTGTGGTCTCTTCCAACTCTATGATTCTATGATTCTAATAAAACTTTACAATTTATTTTAGCTTCTAATCTTTCCAATATATCAATTATATTCCTAATATTATCTTTCATGTGTCTTCCAGGCAGAAATCCTGCCTGGTCCTTATGAATATACTCTGTTAAGACCTTCTTCAATCTATTAGCCAGAATATTTGCCAAAATTTTATAATCCACATTAAGTAATGAGATTGGTCTGTAATTTTTAACATCCGATCTATCATGCTCTAATTTCGGTATCAGGGTTATAGAAGCATCCTTCCAGGTTTCAGGTGCTTTCTCCCCTCTTAAAATCTTGTTACACACATCTGCCAACGGTTGAATTAGCCATTCTTTCAGAGTTTTGTAATATTTGGCTGATAACCTGTCTGGTCCTGGAGCTTTGTCTAGTTTCATCTGATTTATAGTTGTCTCAACTTCCTGTCTTGTAATCAAACCATTGAGTAGGAGTCTTTTATCTGTGATTCATTTGTATTAAGAAATTGCTCAATTTTATCCTTGTCTTCTTTACCTTTTTTATTTTTTTTAAATAATTTTTATTAAGTTTTCCATTTTAACAATCCAGTCAGATCACATTACATATTCCAAATTATACAAATACATCTCATATAGTCCAAATATTTTGCCAAATTATAAATTTTTGTTGGGGCTTCCCATGCTTCAAGTTCAGTGGGGTTCCAATCATCTTATGTTTCTACTGCCTTGAGTTTCCAATAGTTCCTTCTTTAAATTTTCCTGTTGTTATCCTTCCTTCCTTCATGGCCTCTGAGTTGTTTCCACAGGCGAATTGAAGTGAGCAATAATATATTTCTGTGTGAAATTTGTATGACTCTCCTTTTTTTTTTTTTGCAGCTGATAAGTCTGTTGTTTGCAGTATGTCCTCGCACGCTGGTGTTTATGCCGAATCAATCCAAAAGTCCTTCTCTGGTGGCAGATGCCATCTTCTCTCAGTTCCGATGAAATAAAATCTAGGCGTTTGCTCATTAATTTTCTCAGACAGGTTGTATCAAACATTAGTCTTTCAGGGGAGATTTACCAAATTGGACTTGAAGTACAGATATGATAACAAATTGAAAGCTCACCTCCCGCACGACTATTTATCTCTGCAACTCAGTCTGTCCCATAATGGCGGATCCCAATTAAATAGTCCGTCACATCACCCTTCCAGAGAGTCTTTTATCTTCTTCCAAGCATTTCAAAAAACAAAGGCTTTAGTTAGTATTGTTATTTCCACATAGATTATATTTTCTGATCTCACTTGCTGTAAGTAATGTAGAAGGTTCTTCGGGGAGGGGGTTGTTAGGTATTATCGTAGTAGAAAAAGTTTTATTCCCCTTCCTTTCCGTTCCGTTCCAACATACCAGATTAGATGTTATTCTTTGGTGTTATCTTTCTTCCTCTCCGTCACTCTTGGCATCTCAGTGGCTGGCTTAATTGGCAGATTAATAACCCTTTCTTCTCCTGAAGCATGTCCAAGATCTTAAATCCAATTTTTTATCTTAAGAAATGGAACTTGGAGCGCTCACGGAGACAGTGCCCAGGAGATCCGAACCCCCTCAAGGGCTTTCCATCCAGTGCCCCCACCACCTCCTTCTTTACAAACTCAGGGGTGGTTTGCTGGGCATCCGCGGATGAGACTGCATCTTCCCTTCCACTGGGAAGAATTTGGGAGGCTGATTACTCCCATCTCAGCCTCTAAATTACCTCGTGGGAGCTGGAGATATGGTATTGTCAGCCATCTTTCACGGCGCCCGTAGCAGAGCCCTTCTTTACCTTACGAGAGATGGCGCCCCCGGGTTTCTCCGTCCACCAGTCACGGACTGTGGGCTGGGGGGGGAGGGGTGGCATTATTAATCCGGGAATATTGTTCTTTCAGGGCTCTACCATCACCATCGATCCCCGGCACTGAATGTGTTGGCCTAGTGTGGGGCTCTGAGGTGAGCTTGGCTGTCTGGCTGGTGTACCGGCCACCTAGCGCACCAGCAGCCACCCTGTCAGGCCTGCTGGAGGCGGTGGCCGGCTGGGCCTTGGAGTTCCCTAACCTATTGGTACTGGGGGACTTCAACATCCATGCTGATGCCACTCCCCCCTCACAGGCTCTGGACCTGGTGTCTTCCATGGCGACACTAGGGCTCTCCCAGTTTGTTTCAGGCCCCACACATCAAGCAGGCCACACGCTGGATTTGATCTTTGGCGCCGGTATAAATGTGATCATGTCTCCTTCGATGAAGGTGCCATGGTCTGATCACTACGCTCTGAAAGCCAGGATTGATTTTCCACCCCCACCCTGCTTAGGTGGCGAGCCGATTTGGGCTCGCCCGCAGAGGCTGATGGACCCTGATAGATTCCGTCAAGCCTTGCGGGACCTTGCTCCCCCTGGCGACTCATTGACTGAGCTTGTTGAGGGCTGGAATATCCAGCTCCTGGCAGCCATCGATGAGATCGCACCTAAGCGCCCTCTGCGACCCCGCAGAAACCGGGCTCCCTGGTTTACCGAGGGGCTTGTTGAGGGCTGGAATATCCAGCTCCTGGCAGCCATCGATGAGATCGCACCTAAGCGCCCTCTGCGACCCCGCAGAAACCGGGCTCCCTGGTTTACCGAGGAGCTTCAGAAAATGAAGTGGGACCTCAGACGGCTAGAGCGAGTATGGCGGGGTGCCCGTGACGGAGCCTCAAGAACATCTTATAGGGTTTTTATGAAAACCTATGAGATGGCAGTGAAGGCCGCTAAGAAGTCTTACTTCTCAGCCTCCATTGCATCCGCTAGCTCTCGCCCGGCACAATTATTTAGTATAATTATGTCTTTAACGTCCCTTGCAGGACAGCCAAATTTAAATAACAATCTGACACACAGCTGTGAGGCATTTGCGAGCTTTTTTGCGGAGAAGGTCCTGTTGCTCCGCCATGACCTCCCTGCCAATTTGGATACAATAAAGGAACTGGAGGCCCCTCGACTGTCCTCGGGTCCAGTATTGGACCACTTTGACCGGATATCCCCAGCCGATGTGGACAGACTCCTCCGAGCTGGAAAGCCCACCACCTGTCCTCTTGACCCGTGCCCGTCTTGGCTGATTAGAGCATGTCCAAACGAGGTGCGGGCCCCCCTGGGGGATATCATCAATTTGTCCCTTGGCACCGGGATATTCCCAGGGGAATTGAAGGAGGCAGTGGTGCGCCCGCTCTTAAAGAAAACATCATTAGATCCCTTAGATCTATCCAATTACCGCCTGGTTTCGAATCTTCCATTCCTGGGTAAGGTGATTGAGAGAACGGTTGCTGAACAGCTTGGTAGGTTTCTGGATGAAACATCGGCTCTGGATCCATTCCAGTCCGGCTTCCGCGCTGGTCATGGGACCGAGACAGCTCTGGTCGCCCTAACAGATGATCTCCGCAGGCAGCTGGATTGAGGCGGGTCGGGGCTGCTGATTCTTCTAGACCTGTCAGCAGCCTTCGACATGGTCGATCACAAACTCCTGGACCACCACCTTGCCGACGTGGGGTTCCAGGGCACAGTCCTTCAATGGCTGCGCTCATTTCTCTCTGGTCAGGGACAGAGGGTGGCGCTTGGGGGGGGGGAATTGTCATCGCGCCACTCCTTGGTGTGTGGAGTGCCTCAGGGTGTGATACTCTCCCTGATGCTTTTTAACATCTTTATGCGTCCCCTCGCCCAGCTTGTCCGGAGTTTTGGGCCGGGTTGCCATCAGTATGCCGATGACACCCAACTCTATCTGTTGATGGATGGCCATCCTGACTCGGCCCCAGACACACTGACCAGATGTTTGGAAGCTGTGGCTGGATGGTTACGTGGAAGCCAGTTGAAGTTAAATCCTTCGAAGACAGAGGTCCTCTGGCTGGGACGGGACGATATGGGATTGAGGGGGCAACTCCCATCTCTTGCGGGGGTGCAATTAGTGCCAGCACCGTCCGTTAAGAGTTTGGGTGTAATCTTCAATACCTCCCTCTCTATGGAGGCGCAGATTACAGCTATAACAAAGGCGGCATTTTTTCATCTCCGCCAAGCTAAGCAGTTGGCCCCTTATCTCTCTCGCCCTGACCTAGCCACTGTGATCCACGCGACGGTCACCTCCAGACTGGATTGTTGTAACTCGCTCTACGTGGGGTTGCCCTTGAGACTGACCCAGAAACTCCAGCTGGTGCAGAATGCCGAGGCGAGACTCCTTATGGGGTCTTCGCTGCGAGATCACATTCATCCGGTACTATACCAGCTGCACTGGCTCCCGGTGGAGTACAGGATCAGGTTTAAGGTGCTGGTTTTAACCTTTAAAGCCCTATACGGCCTAGGACCCTCATACCTACGGGACCGCCTCTCCTGGTATGCCCCACAGAGGAACCTACGGTCTGCAAATAAAAACATAATGGAGGTCCCTGGCCTCAGAGAGGTTAGGCTGGCCTCAACTAGAGCCAGGGCTTTATCGGCTGCGGCTCCAATCTGGTGGAATGCTCTGTCACAAGAGACTAGGGCCTGCGGGACCTGACATCTGTCCGCAGGGCCTGCAAAACAGAGTTGTTCCACCAGGCCTTTGGTCAGGGCGCAGCCTGACTCCCTCCTCTGGCAACCTGCACAGAATTTTGCTTAACGGTTGCCATTAATTTGATTTTAATTAATTTTTATAATGAAATGGTTTTAGAATTTTGGATTATTTGATTGTTTGATTATTTGATTATTGTTAGCCGCCCTGAGCCTGGCTTCGGCTGGGGAGGGCGGGATATAAATAAAATTTATTTATTATTATTATTATTATTCATGCAGTTGTTTAAAATATTTCTGAAAACATTTCCTTATGTCTGCAGGGTTTGCAACAGATTTTCCATCAGATACAATATTTTTAATGGTATTCTGTTTCTCTCTCTTTTTAAATTGCCAAGCCAACAATTTTCCACACTTATTTGCAGATTCCAAATTACTCCGTTTCATTGTTTTTATTTTCCATTTTATTTCTTGATTTATGATTTGAGAAAATTGAATTTGCAAAGCTTTAATTTCTTTTGGTATCTGTTGGCTCTTTGGCATTGCTCTCAAATTCTTCTCTTTTTTTTTATTTGAGACAGAATTTTTTCTTTTTTCCCCATTCTGTATCTTTTTCTTTATCGAATTCTGTTGTATGAGGAAACCTCTCATTACAGCTTTACTAGCATCCCAAATGACTCTTGTTTCTACCTCTGTATTCATATTTAATTCAAAATAATCTCTTAGAGTCTTTTGGGCCTTACCAAGCATCCGTTCATTCCTCAACAACTCATCATTCATCCTCCATCTGAAGGAGCCTTGCAGACATAATTTCATTTCCAAAAACATTGCATTATGATCAGAACAAGTCTTAGACAAATTTGAGTTTTACAAACCCTAGGGACCAGATCTCTAGAAATCCATAAATAGTCAATTCTCAAAAAAATTTTGCCTTGAATTTGAGAAAAAAGTATAATCTATTTCCGTAGGATTCCGTAGCCTCCATATATCTGAGAAGTCATATTTATCCATCATATAAAAAATATATATTTGGTAATCTGCCAGAATTTTGAAGTTTTTGTTCTTGTGACTTATCCATAAATGTTGAGGCTACCCCATTCAGGTCACCCATTAAAATAAATTTGTAATCCAAATAGTCTGTAAGTTTTGAGTCCAAATTTTTTAAAAAATTCCACTTTACCATCATTGGTACATAGATTCCAATAAAAGAAAATTATCGCCTTGTGCTGTAATCTCAACGGCAATGTATCTCCCCTCCCCGTCCTTAAACATCAACTTGAGATTCCATTTTTCTTTAACATAGAAAATCACACCTCTTTTTTTAACTTTATCCAATGAAATAAATTCCTTTCCAAGTTTCTTATTCTGTAAAATCTTTCTATGAAGTCTAATTGACTAATTCTATAAAGACTTACAACACCTTATAGAAATGACACCAAAGAAGGATGTTCTTCTCATTATAGGGGATTGGAATGCTAAAGTAGGGAGTCAAGAGATAAAAGGAACAACTGGCAAGTTTGGCCTTGGAGTTCAAAATGAAGCAGGGCAAAGGCTAATAGAGTTCTGCTAAGAGAACAAACTGGTCGTCACAAACACTCTTTTCCAACAACACAAGAGACGACTCTACACATGGACATCACCAGATGGGCAGCATCGAAATCAGATTGATTATATTCTCTGCAGCCAAAGATGGAGAAGCTCTATACAGTCAGCAAAAACAAAACCTGGAGCTGACTGTGGCTCAGATCATCAGCTTCTTATAGCAAAATTCAAGCTTAAACTGAAGAAAGTAGGAAAAACCACTGGGCCGGTAAGATAAAATCTAAGTCAAATCCCTTATGAATACACAGTGGAAGTGAGGAACAGGTTTAAGGATTTAGATTTGGTGGACAGAGTGCCTGAAGAACTATGGATGGAGGCTCGTAACATTATACAGGAGGCAGCAACTAAAACCATCCCAATGAAAAGGAAATGCAAGAAAGCAAAGTGGCTGTCCAACGAGGCCTTACAAATAGCGGGGGAGAGAAGGCAAGCAAAATGCGAAGGAGATAGTGAAAGATACAGGAAATTGAATGCAGATTTCCAAAAAATAGCAAGGAGAGACAAGAAGGCCTTCTTAAATGAGCAATGCAAAGAAATAGAGGAAAACAATAGAATGGGAAAAACCAGAGATCTGTTCAAGCAAATTGGAGATATGAAAGGAACATTTTGTACAAAGATTACCATAATAAAAGACAAAAGTGGAAAGGACCTAACAGAAGCAGAAGACATCAAGAAGAGGTGGCAAGAATACACATAGGAACTATACCAGAAAGAAATGGATACCTTGTATACCCCAGGTAGTGTGGTTGCTGACCTTTAGCCAGACATCCTAGAGAGTGAAGTCAAATGGGCCTTAGAAAGCACTGCTAATAAAAAGGCCAGTGGAAGTGATGATATTCCAGCTGAACTATTTAAAATTTTAAAAGATGATGCTGTTAAGGTGCTACACTCAATATGCCAGCAAATTTGGAAAACTCAGCAGTGGCCAGAGGATTGGAGATCAGTCTACGTCCCAATTCCAAAGAAGGGCAATGCCAAAGAATGCTCCAACTACCGCACAATTGCACTCATTTCACACGCTAGCAAGGTTATGCTTAAAATTCTACAAGGCAGGCTTAAGCAGTATGTGGAACAAGAACTAACAGAAGTGCAAGCTGGATTTCGAAGGGGCAGATGAACCAGAGACCAAATTGCAAACATGCGCTGGATTATGGAGAAAGCTAGAGAGTTCCAGAAATACATCTACTTCTGCTTCATTGACTATGCAAAAGCCTTTGACTGTGTCGACCACAGCAAACTATGGCAAGTTCTTAAAGAAATGGGAGTGCCTGATCACCTCACCTGTCTCCTGAGAAATCTCTATGTGGGACAAGAAGCTACAGTTAGAACTGAATATGGAACAACTGATTGGTTCAAAATTGGGAAAGGAGTACGGCAAGGCTGTATATTGTCTCCCTGCTTATTTAACTTATATGCAGAATTCATCATGCGAAAGGCTGGGCTGGATAAATCCCAAGCCGGAATTAAGATCGCTGGAAGAAATATCAACAACCTCAGATATGCAGATGACACAACCTTGATGGCAGAAAGTGAGGAGGAATTAAAGAACCTTTTAATGAGGGTGAAAGAGGAGAGCACAAAATATGGTCTGAAGCTCAACATCAAAAAAACGAAGATCATGGCCACTGGGCCCATCACCTCCTGGCAAATAGAAGGGGAAGAAATGGAGGCAGTGAGATATTTTACTTTCTTGGGCTCCATGATCACTGCAGATGGTGACAGCAGTCACGAAATTAAAAGACGCCTGCTCTTTGGGAGAAAGGCGATGGCAAACCTAGACAGCGTATTAAAAAGCAGAGACATCACCTTGCCAACAAAGGTCCGTATACTTAAAGCCATGGTTTTCCCAGTAGTGATGTATGGAAGTGAGAGCTGGACCATAAAGAAGGCTGATCGCCGAAGAATTGATGCTTTTGAATTATGGTGCTGGAGGAGACTCTTGAGAGTCCCATGGACTGCAAGAAGATCAAACCTCTCCATTCTGAAGGAAATCAGCCCTGAGTGCTCACTGGAAGGACAGATCGTGAAGCTGAGGCTCCAATACTTTGGCCACCTCATGAGAAGAGGAGACTCCCTGGAAAAGACCCTGATGTTGGGAAAGATGGAGGGCACAAGGAGAAGGGGACAACAGAGGACGAGATGGTGGGACAGTGTTCTCGAAGCTACCAGCATGAGTTTGACCAAACTGCAGGAGGCAGTGGAAGACAGGAGTGCCTGGCGTGCTCTGGTCCAGGGGGTCACGAAGAGTCGGACACGACTAAACGACTAAACAACAACAACATGAAGTCTAATAACACGTGTTTCCTGTAAACAGATTACATCTAAATTCTGTCTTGCCAAAACGTGGTAAACTTGGCTCCTTTTTTGAGGAGAATTTAAACCATTCACATTCCAGGAGCAAATTTTTAAAACCATCCTGATATTTTTAGGGGCCTGCTGCCCCTGCCCCCAGTAAGGAAGGACTTTCCAATCCCAGCTCTTTTATGTTTTTCTCCAGAAATCTTTCTCTCCCACAGTTCTTATTCTTTGTTTTCTCCCTTGGAACTTGAAAGAGAGACCTTCTGGAAACTCCCACCTGAAAAAAATATTCTTCTTAATGTAGTCACCAAATCTGTGTAATTATTTCTCCGGGCCAAAAAGTGTTTCGGAATCTCTTTGAATAAAATTATCCCCTTCCCTTCTAACCTTAGGCTTTTTTTTTGTAATGGTGTCCTAAAATGCTGTTGTCTCTTTGTTCCTTTGTTTTAAAAATGACCATACTGTCATGTGTAATCTTGGAATCCTTTTTCAGCCCAAATCTATAAGCCTTATCAATCCAGGGATTTAATTCATCTTTTGAGAGATCCCAGTGGGCTGCAAATTCATCAGTAAGCCACCCTTTAAATTATCCTGCTCCTTCTGGGGTATCCTTCGCAACCTCAAATAAGTCTCCCTCTCCCTCAGTTGAAGAAAAGCAATTGAGTTCTGGGCTTCCTGCTGAATTGTTTCCAAATCAGGGACTCTTACAGTTTCCAATTGTGTCAGTCTAGCTTCATGTGCAGATACATCTGTCTTCTTTCAAATTTAATTCAACAAAGTCATTTTTAAAATCTTATATAGATTTTTGATTTCCTCTTACTTATGCTTTAATTTCCTGAAGCAATTGCATCACAGATTCTTCAAAAGTTGGTGATCTAGCGTCCCTCCTTACTTTAGTTTTTACTTTCTCTTGTCTTTCTCCTTTCTCTCCCCCATCCATACTTTTTATTTTATTTTATTAGCAAGGTCAGCCTCACTCACAAGGGGGAGATGAGAGAGCAAACAGATTTTCCTCCCAGCCTCTCCACTAGTCCCAATGCAAAAAACAGCAGTCTCTCCTTCCCCAACTTTTTAAACCTTTTTCGCTCCCTTAAACTGAGATCCCAGAAGTTTTATTTCAAAGTTATAATTTGTTTCCGAGGGTAGAAATACTGTTAATAGTGATTTTAGAGTTCTGGCAGCTGTAGGTACTTTGTTTTTCCCAAAGAGGAACACGAAAGTTGAAAGTATCCGATTCCTTTATGACGTCACAATAGAGTCTAGCCTTCCCCCACCGGGAGGTCTGCTTCCACAAAGAAGATACAACAGTTCAAACAATCTTCTGCAGGACAATTTACTTTGAAGTTAGTCTCCCGCCCCCTTCCACCTGCTAGGAGGGGGGGGGGACAAAGTTTACTTGAGAGTTTTCAAAGGAAGAAAGTTTTATTTTATTTTATTTTAAATAATATTTATTAAAATTTCAAAAGAAAAAGTTCACATTAATAAGAAAATTAACAATAAAAAGGAAAAATACAAAATACAAAAAAGAAAAAGAAAAAACAGTTAAAAACAATTCCATCTTTTCATCACTTCTTTTACATTTACTTGTTTCCCGGACCTCCTCATACCTCCCTCTTTTGTATTCCAATTCAATATGTTAGTCCAGCAATTCCTTTCCCTCCTTCTTAATCCTGATCTTTAATCTTGATATATTATAACATTAAATTTTTACATATTAAAAACCAATTTTTCCATATATTTTTTATACCATTACCGCTAGAAACCGCTTAACTTCAATCCGTCATCATTCTAACATTCATTAATTTTACAATATTTCTGTAAGTAGTCTTTAAATTTCTTCCAATCTTCTTCTTCCACCAACTCTTCTCCCTGGACCGAGTCCAAAGGAAGAAAGTTTTAAATCGCGGCTTTGGTTGCGTTAGCTGCTTTCTTCTTTATTCAGCGGAAGAGATCGACCTCCGTTTTTAAATCCCTTTCCTTACCTAATTACTTAGTCAAATTTATTTCTTTTACTCACGAGTTTCAAATTGATGTTTCTTTGGAGGAATTGGCCGCTCACGATTGCTGGACTCAGAGCTTTGTGCATTGAAGGAAGCGAGTCTATTCCCAAGTGCCGTTGTCTCCAACCCTGCTCGCTCTCGGCGCTCTTTTTAGAGCTTTCCGGGGAGCGGGGGAGTCTCTCCAGACACCAGCAGGAACACCAGGTCCTCGGAACACTCGATCCGAGGTTTTTTCGGGGTACCGCCACGCTCTAGCGGTTCTCCCCTGCTTTCAAAGCACCGGCGCCCTTTCTGCGAAAGAACTCCTGTCCGCCATAACGGGCAAAGCCAACCGGAAGCCTCTTAAGTGTTGCTGTTGTCACTGTGTTATTTATTCAGTCCGCCAGCATCTATCCTCCTTTAAACCTCACTTTCACTCTTTTGTCTTCGTCACTTCCTTCTTCTCAGTGAGTAAACAGCGTCTTCAGACCCTCGTCGCCATCTTATTTATTAAATTTCCCTCCTTTCCCCCACAGTGTTCCCCATTCCTTTGTCTTTATCCTTCCTTCAAGGACCTTCGTTTTCAAAGCGGCTGCTTCACTCTACCCAGCCCCAATCACAGGCTGCCTGCACCGCTCTGCACTTTTCTAGTAAGTCTGTTTCAGATAGTACGCTTTTCAAATAGTTTAATTGCAGTCTGAGTTATTCTTTACACTCTCTCTATATTTCTTCTGTTCTTCTGTCTTCCCTTTACTTTTGTGGTAGCGTTGTTCCCCCTCCACTATTTTTACTCTTTACTCTTTGGGTTTACTCACTCTGCATGGGGTCCCCCCCCCCCCGAGTTCCCCTTCTTATTTCCTTTTGAGTTTTGTTGCTGCTGCTACCACTTTACATTTATTTTAATATAGAAATAGAGATTTTACCATCTTTTTGCTGCTAGAGTGATGTGAGGCTTCTCACCGGTCTGTTTGATGTTGTTCTCTGTGCCTGGATTTCCCCCCCCCCCACCTCTGCCGTTTGTTTTTCAGTGAGGGGTGCCGGGACTCCAAGAGACACTGCCAAAGTTCCTTTGGCTTGAGCTTCCTTCCAAGCCGTTTCAGGGGTCGTTTAGCCAAACGTTGCCCCTCACAGTACCAGTGTACACCCCGACTTGCTTACTGCAATCAGAGCTCACCCGTTGCAGCTGTGGTAAAAACAGAAGTCCCTAGTACATTATTTTCATATAATTTTCTTTCAAAGTACAACATGCTGAGAATTTCAAATCCATAACCTTTCTGAAAGCTGGATATTATGCCCCAAATACTTAGCCCAGTGAATCATTACAGATTTAACTTATTCATCCTTTGGTATGCCAGTAATCTGTACATTTTCAACAGTAATTTTATATTATTTTCTAACAAGTCTTTTTCAAATCTTGAGGTCTCATAACTGAAACCCTTCTTTTTATCTATCTTAAAAATATCATTTAGTTGGTGAAATTGTAACCTATCAGTTAATAAATCCCTTATCTCTTCAAAATCCTTCAATTTCACCTGATGTTCTACTTTGGTTAACAGTATGTCACCCAATTACTTCTCATATTTAGTTTTTTCAAAGATATCGCTTCTAGTGGGGAAAGCTGCCACGGTGTTTTCTGTTCTAGTAAATTTTTATATTTTTCCCTTACTATAAAATTTGATTTTCTTACTAGACAATTCTGAAAGCCTTTATGTACTTTTACGTTTTCGTATCATAAGTATGCATGCGAACCAAATCTGTTATCGTGTCCTTCCAAATCTAATATATCTACATTTTTCAATGTTATTCATTCCTGGAGCCACCAGAGACAGACACCGCATAATATAGTATTAAGTCTGGCAAGGAGAAGCCAGCTCTCTCTTTAGCATCTGTTAATAATTTATATTTTATTCTTGGTTTACTCCCCTGCCAGATAAATCTAGAAATATCTTTTTTCCATTCTTTGAAGTGTCCTACCCCACCGATCACGGTTATCGACTGAAATAAAAATCAGATTCTTGGCAATACATTCATTTTTATTATTGATATTCTTCCCCATAGCAATAAGTTCATCCTTCCCCAAATCTCTAAATTCTTCTTTCCAAGTGGTTGTGTAATTATCTTTAGAAATATTTATATTCTTAGCTGTCAACCATACACCTAAATATTTGATCCCCCCCATATAGATAAATCTGTAGTTCGTTGTAAATCCTTTTTATATTGCTCTGTTACATTTTTCACCAAGACCTGTTTTATTTTTGTTTAACTTGAATCCCGCTACCTGACCCAATTCCTGGATCCTCTCCAAGACCCTTGGTATGCTGTTTCTCGGGTCTTCCACAGTAATCACAAGGTCATCTGCAAAAGCTTTGATTTTATATGCTTTACTTCCTACCATTATTCCTTTTATTTCCTCATCCTATCTTATATTTCTCACCAGTGTCTCTAAAACTAGAATAAACAATAACAGTGACAGAGGACACCATTGTCTTGTCCCCTTTGTTATTTTACATTTTTCAGTTATCACATTATTCACAATCAGCATGGCCTGTTGGTCTGAATAAATTGCCTCAATTCCTCTGCCAAATGCCTCCCCAAAGTTCATAATTTCTATTGTTTTTTTCCATAAATAACCATGAAACAACATCAGTGCCGCTTGTTTTTCATTCCTAACCGCCAGATACTCTGTGATATCATTATATTTCTTATATTGTCCTTCATCTGATGGCCTGGTAAAAACACAGCCTGATCTTAATGAATTACCGTATTTTTCGCTCTATAAGACGCACCAGACCACAAGACGCACCTAGTTTTTGGAGGAGGAAAACAAGAAAAAAAATATTCTGAATCTCAGAAGCCAGAACAGCAAGAGGGATCGCTGCACAGTGAAAGCAGCAATCCCTCTTGCTGTTCTGGCTTCTGGGATAGCTGCACAGCTTGCATTCGCTCCATAAGACGCACACACATTTCCCTTTACTTTTTAGGAGGGAAAAAGTGAGCCTTATAGAGCAAAAAATACGGTATGTCCTTTAACACGCCTTTCATATGATTTGCAAGTATATTGGCAAATAATTTATAATCATTGTAGAGAAATCGGCCTATAATTTTTAATTGAAAGTACATCCGCTTCCTGCTTCGGAATCAATGTAATATAGGCCTCTTTCAAAGACTCTGGTATTTTTCCAATATTTAAAATCTCATGCATTACATCTTTAAGCAGTTGTACCGGATAATCTTGTACTTTCTTATAATACTTTGCTGATAAACCATCTGGCCCTGGCTTTTACCTACTTTAGCTTGCTTAATTGCATCATGCACCTCCAGCACCGTTATTGGCACATTTAAATATATTTTTTTCTTTTGGAATTTTTGGTAGTTTATTTTGTTTTAAATAATCTTCAATTTTCTCCTTATTTTCATTATCAGCTCGGTATACAGTTCTGTATGGTATCTTACAAATTGCCTCATGTCTTTCGGATTGTCTATCACTTTCCCCTCTATATTTAATTTATGCTCTGTTTTTTCCTTAACTGCCATGCCAATAATTTACCTGGCCTGTTGGCATATTCAAATTTTTTCTGCTTCATCCTTTTTATTTTCCACTCTATTTCCTGGTTTACTATCATTGAACATTGTTTGTTTTATCGACTCCTTTCCAGGTTTTTAAAACCAACATTTTTAATCAATTCTTTCAGTACCCCCCCAATCTTTTTTCTGATAGGCTTATTGTTGTATGATGAAACCTCTCATTACTGCTTTACTGGCATCCCAGACCGTCTTTCTATCTGTTCCTTGATTTAAATTTAACTCAATGTAATCCCTCAGGGCTCCTTCTGCTTTTTGTAAAATATTTTGGTAATCTAAAATTCCTTCATTTAATCTCCATCTAAATGAGGTATTTTTTTCTCCTCTTATTTGAGCAATACTGGATTGTGATCCGAAAGTGTTCTTGGTAATATCTCTACTTTCAGGGCATACAGTGGTACCTCGGGTTAAGTACTTAATTTGTTCCGGAGGTCCGTTCTTAACCTGAAACTGTTCTTAACCTGAAGCACCACTTTAGCTAATGGGGCCTCCTGCTGCTGCCGCGCCGCCGGAGCAAGATTTCTGTTCTCATCCTGAAGCAAAGTTCTTACCCAGAAGTACTATTTCTGGGTTAGCAGAGTATGTAACCTGAAGCGTATGTAACCCAAGGTACCACTGTATATAGTTCTCTAGAGATCCATACCAAGTCAATTCTTCTGCTAGACGGATGTGGTTCTGAGAACATAGGTGTTTAAATCTCCATGTCAATCAGATTAAAGTTTTCTACCATTTTGAAATGTTGTAGGTAGTCTCCCTTTCTTGAGTCATTTTTTAAATTGTCCTGTCCATCTCTAGGGATACTGCCCCACTTGTGTCTCTGATTATTATGTTCTGATCCATATATTCAAATATTTTGTCTTCTAACATTTTGCAAAATTCCAACTTTTTCTCATTTGGTGCATATATTCCAACTATTACTATTTTCTCACCTTGTGCTGTTATCTGTACTGCAATCATTCTTCCCTTCTCATCCTCAAATAATTGTTTCGGGTCAAATTTGGGTTTTATGTATAATACCACCCCTCTTCTTTGTTTTATCTAAATTTACAAAGTCAATCCAATTCTTTTATCAAGACTCCTGTCTCTCCTAGCTACATGCGTTTCTTGTAAGCAAATTAATATCTAAATTGTTTCTGTAACACGTTCTATCTTGATTCTTTTTACTTTGCTGTTCAGCCCATTTACATTCCATGTTAATATTTTTAAGTTCACCATTCTAATTTATTAATTTATCATATCTAATTATAGGTCTTGTTCCTTTTCTTCTTCCTCATTTTCCCTCTTTATCCTCAGATATTCCTCCTCCCTCTCCCGCTGGCAAAGGCTTCGCACCTCCTGTTTTTTATATTTTCTCCAAAATTTCTCCACCTCTGCTGTGTCTCTGCAGCCAACCCAAATTTCACCAAGGAGTCATCTACCTATGACAATGGGGGACAGTCACCTCCCCTCCCCCAGGTAGTCTGATCAGCCTGCACTGGCTGCCCGGGAGTCCTATGCCTCAGCCAGATGCCCCCCCCAGCAGTCTGGGGGGGAGGCTTTTTGTTATCCCTTTCCCACCTCACCAGAAGCCTGAACTCTTGCCAGTTTTTCAGTTATGAACACAAGCACTTCCCTTAGGGAGTAGATATAGTGCAACGTTTTCTTGCAGATCTCACTTGCATCCTTTAAAAAACAAGGTGGCTGACAGGCCAGATCTATGGCTTTCCCTTACAGAGCCCCACAGAGTAGCACAGATTGCCTGCACTCAAGAGGGCTGAAGATTCGCCAACTCCTGCCTGTCTCCTCACAGCATTCCAGCGGCAACAGTTCTTCAAAAGGCAGATACTCCCCCAAAAACACACTCTTGACCAGGTGCAGAGTTGACTCTGTCTGAAAAGCATTTCCGAACTGTGGAGAATGCACACAGGTTCAAGAGGAAATACACTGTCCGTGGATGGGATTGGCACAAAAATGGGTATTACACCACCACTGTGATCTCTTCGTATTTCCCTTGCTTGTGGACTGCACCACTTGAAGAGGCCAACTTTTAATTTCCTAACATTCTTCTGCAAGACCTCCAAATAATGAAAAAGTAAGCTTTGTAGACCAAAAACAAAATAAGGAATATCTTCAATAATGACTTCATTCCATTCAAACATCTGATATTAATAAACAACTCAATATTCAAGGCATTATTAAAATATTTAATTTTAAATTTGAAAGGAAAAAGGCAACTGTTTGTAGAATATATCCCTTTATTATTTCATGGCTCACAAAAAGGTTTAAGACACAGATCATCTGATTTATTTTCTACGTAATTTTCTCAGTTTTGGGGCATCCTTGCCTTGTGGCAGGCAGCCAACAAAGTTACCTTTTCGTATGTACAGCAATTGCTTATGAAAATTTTTATGCTGATCTATTTAAAGTAGAAAAATAACATCCAAAGGGAAAATGTTAGCCATGAAACGTACAAAGTTAGGCAACAGAAACATGATGGCTTTGCAGAAGCTTCAGATGTCAGAGATCAGCTCAGGACAGTTTTTGTTAGAAAGGCACTTTTTTGTTTTTCTTGCATTAAAACTGTGTTTTTCATCATGCTTCCATCATGTCACAATAATTAAAACAATAGTTAAAAAGGCAATGTAAATAAAGAAGAGAGTGAGTTAAAAAGACATAAATGCCAGGAATTAATGCAAATATTAAAAATAATTTTTTGGTCCTTTTATAAAATAGGCCACAGCGTTCAGGCAACAGTGATTCACTCCCTCCAATACTTATATTGGCCATTCCAGTGTGCAGATACATCTTGAGTTCATCAGTAGCTCCAAATATACATATACTTTTTGAAAGTTACCAGGGCTTCAGTTTGGCCATGCAGGTGTGTACCAATACAATGGTTCTGGTAGCCAAGAAATCTATAATTCCGTATCCTTGTATCGAGCTGCTTGTCCATAGTATCCACGTTTAGAATTGTCCGCTAGCTGTCGTCGATAGTCCTCCTCTTCTGCATCGCTGCCGTAACTTCCTTGCTTATCTAGGTAAGGTCTACCTGCTGCTTTCTGTGGCTCTGGAGGTCTGGAACTAACATCAAAGCACATTATGTGAATTTAGATACAGCTGGTGCTCAGAAAGAGAGTGTCTCAAGCAGCTCTATAGCCAGTTTAAAAGCAGTCTTATGACTACTTCCAAGGCTGTTTCAAGCTTTATCCCCACCATATAAAATGCTGGCGTGGTGCTCTTCCACATGGTTGTGCTTTGCACAAATAACAGTTCTGTTTAAAAGTTCCCTACTGCAAAAATTGGAACCTGACCAGCAGGTGCCTGCCAGGGCCCCATTTACCTTTTGGCACGAGGAGGAAAATTAAGAGTCAATCCAACATCCCATTGTGACAAAAAAAGGCCAACTGTTTACATTATTTGTTTTCTATCAGCAGTCCATTTGCTCGTAAGTGGTTGACCATTCACTGCCATTTCACAGGACTCCTAAATCTACTCCTTGAGCTGAGCTGCTCCGTCCTGCCCAATGGAGCAGGCAGCCTTGCCCAGGACTGCTGCCACGGGGCAAACATGAATCCAGGCAGTTGCCCTGGACAACAGCTTGAAGCCATTACTACTTGCACAGGGAATAGCTTTCAGGTTGCAAACATTAAATCAGTGTTAACTAAGAAACAATTCTTCAGCATTTTATACACTCCCACTCCTTTAGGTCTCTGCAAATATACAGCCCAATCCTATGCAGAAATAATGACCCACTGCGTTCAACAAAGCTTCCAGAGCAGTGTGCAAAGGACTGCCGTTGTGCATGTGTCAACTTGTACATTTCGGTTACTGTGAACAACAGTCAGTCCAGCCGTCCTCTTCTTTCTCTGTCATACTATCAGAATCTTTTTTCCTCTGGAGTTATCAGTATTAAAATTAGTTAAGGTAACATACTGTTGTGTTGTGTTACTTATTTATTTAGTCCTTCCGTGTGCATGACATTTTACAGTGTTACACAGTTGTGGTAGAGCTGATAAGCCACCCTCTTTATTCCAGCTTTGCTGCGGCTTCCCTACATGGGACTGGGACTGGGTTAAGACCACACAACTGAATGAGTAGGAGAAGCCTCACCACTGCATGGTTCCCGTCAGTGCATCCATGTCAAATGGCCTCCACCTTCCACCACCACTGTTCAGGTGAGCAGCAGTGACCCCAGTCTTGAGAGGGAGGCTCTGTGGCTCTGCTCTACCTCAAGCTCTGCTACTGGCCAAAGTCAACATTAATCAAAAGAGGGATGGCACGGTAATGGCAGTCGGGAGCTCTTTCGGCTAAAAGAGCCCCAGCGCTTTGAAGTAGGGGGAAGAGGGGAAAAAAAGATTTTAAAGCCTACAATCCCTGCAAGACTGTGTTAAACAACAATTGGGCTCCTTCATTTTGCAGCAGACCTTCCGGGAGGAAACATTTAATCTCAATGGAAGAAGAAACATTTAATCTCCATTCCTACTGACTTTGTCACTTTGTATCCTGTGGCTGCCCTGAAACATTCTAAGCTGGGGAAAAAGTGCCTTCTTTCTTCAGAACTGATTTTAAATGTCAAAAAACATTTAAGAATTTTCTCAGCCTGTTTTTAATCATGGCTTTGAGAATCTATTATTGGAACATCAATGGTTTAAATTCACTTCAGAAAAGGAGACAGGTTTTTCATGTATTGGAAAAACAGAATTTGGATGCAATTTGTTTATAGGAAACCCATATCACGAGATTACATAGAAAAAATTTAATAAATAAAAGACTTGGACAAGAATTCATTTCCTTGGACAAAGTAAAAAAAAGAGGAGTGGTTTTTTATATAAAGGAAAAATAAAATCCAAAATTGATTTTTAAAGATGAGGAGGGAAGATACATAGCAGTGGAAATTATAGCACAAGGCGAAAAATATTTGTTACTAGGAATCTATGTACCTAATGATGACAAAGCAGAATTCTTTAAGAACTTGGAAACAAGTCTTTTGGAACACTTGGATTATAAATTAATTTTAATGGGAGACTTGAATGGAGTTGCATCTACTTTGATGGATAGGACTCAGAGACAAAAGAATTTGAATACTGGCAGATTACCTAAGACTTTGTTTTTATATAACTGACAAATTTGATTTGTCAGACATATGGAGAATTAGAAATCCAATTGAAAAAGACTTCACTTTTTTCTCAGATGCAAACCAATCATTTTTGAGAATCGATCCAGAGACTTGGTTTCTAAAGTATTAAAAACGGAAATTTGCCCTAAAACTTGCTCCGATCATAATGCAGTTTTTATGGACCTGAAAATGTTTGTAGAGGGTTCCTTCAGATGGAGAATGAATGATGATTTGTTGAGAAGTACTTCAATTGTGAATAAAGCCCCAAAACCCTAAAAGATTATTTTGAACTTAATATGAATCAGGGAACGGAAACTAGGGTTATTTGGGATGCCAGCAAAGCAGTGATGAGAGGATTTCTGATACAGCAAAATTCCATCAGGAGAAAGTCACAGAATGAGAGAAAAGATAAAATTATGGAGCAATTGAAAGATAAAGAGAAGATGCTTAGAGGAAGCCCAAAGAATCTGCAGATACAAAAAGAAATTAAGGCTTTACAGATTCAATA
The DNA here is from genome assembly GCF_964106645.2 of Podarcis pityusensis. NCBI lineage: Eukaryota > Metazoa > Chordata > Lepidosauria > Squamata > Lacertidae > Podarcis > Podarcis pityusensis. Next base: position 62,995,682 of record NC_138036.1, read on the forward strand.
TTCAGTTAGTAAATCAAGAAATAGAATGGAAGATAAGAAGGATGAGACAAAGAAATTTTGAATCTGCAAATAAATGTGGGAAATTATTAGCCTGGCAGTTAAACAAGAGACAAAAGCAAAGTACTATCACAAACATAGTAAAAGAAGGAAAATCTGTATAGAGAATCCTGCAAGACATAAGAAAATGTTTTTACAAATACTACAAACAGCTGTATAAAAAACATAAAGATTTGGCAAAAATTGATTAATGGTTTGCAGCAGATTCCGGATGATAAAAAGATCCTACTAAAAGGTTTAATTACAAGACAGGAAGTTGAACAGGCAATAAATTCAGTGCAACTTGGCAAGACACCGGGACCTGATGGTCTATCAGCGAAATACTATAAGACATTGAAAGATTGGCTTATTCAACCACTGGTAGAAGTAACCAATTTAATTCTGCGAGGGGGCAAAGCACCTGAAACCTGGAAGGAAGCGTATATTACTCTGATTCCTAAACAGGGTCAAGATAGACCCAATGTTAAAAACCAATCTCCCTACTCAATGTGGATTATAAAATTTTTGCAAATATATTGGCTAACAGGCTAAAGAAGGTTTTATCTAAATATATCCACAAGGACCAGGCAGGATTTCTGCCTGGAAGACATATGAAAGACAATATTAGGAATGTTGCGGATATTTTGGAAAAATTAGAAGCAAGAAAGAGTTGTAAAGCAATGTTAATGTTTATTGACGCAGAGAAGGCCTTTGACAATGTATCTTGGAGATTTATGCTATATAATTTTGAGAGTATGGGGGTTGGTCAAGATTTTTAAAATGGTATTAAAGCGATCTATCAAGAACAAAAAGCTAAAATTACTGTAAATAATGTGGTCTCGGAGGAAAGTAGAATTGAGAAGGGAACCAGGCAAGGGTGCCCACTTTCCCCTCTGCTGTTTATTTCAGTCCTAGAGGTCTTGCTAAGTATGATTAGAAAAGATGAACAAATCAAAGGTATTACAGTAGGATCCAAACAATATAAATTAAAAGCCTTTGCTGACGATCTAGTACTGACATCACAAGATCCAGACTCCAGTGCAGTAAAAGCACTGGAGTTGACACAATAATATGGGCAGGTAGCAGGATTCAAGTTAAATAAGAGCAAAACCAAAGTGTTAGAGAAAAATCTGAACAATGAGGAAAGAAAACTACTACAATAAAAGATTTTGTGAAAAAAGTTAAGTATCTGGGTGTGAATCTGTCTGGGAAAAATCTGAATTTATATAAAGATAACTATGAGAAACTATGGAATGAAGTTAATAGAGATTTAGAGATATGGTCAAATTTAAAATTGTCATTAATGGGCCGGATTTCAGTGGTTAAGATGAATGTATTGCCAAAGATGCTTTTTCTGTTTTAAGCCCTCCCAATTATTGACAATGTGAAATGTTTTAAAGAATGGCAGAAAGCTTTATCTAGATTTATCTGGCGGGGGGGGAAACCCAGAATTAAATACAAACTACTTACAGACTCTAAGGAAAGAGGGGGATTCTCCCTGCCAGATCTAAAAATTTACTTTGAAGCAGCAGCTCTCTGCTGGATTAAAGAATGGATACAATTGGAAGATACTGATGTTTTAGACTTAGAGGGATTTGACAATGTATTTGGATGGCATGCATATTTATGGTATGATAAAGTAAGGGCCCATAATGCATTTAAAAATCATGTAATTAGGAAATCTCTATATAATGTATGGATAAAATATAAAGATCTCTTAGAAAGGAAGACACCCAGATGGCTTTCACCAATGGAGGCGAAGGCCCAGAAAAAGTTAAATATGGACATCAAGTGGTTGAGATACTCAGATTTGTTATTGGAGGATAAAGAAGGTTATAAACTAAAACCATTTGATCAAGTAAAAGATAAGATAAATTGGTTACATTACCACCAGATTAATGAATTGTACAAAGTAGGCAAGAAAAATGGTTTTGCTTCGGAAAAATCTAAGTTGGAAATGGAGTTGTTGGATTCTAAAGTTAAAAATTTGTCTAAAATATATAATTTATTGTTGGAGTGGCATACAATGGATGAACAAGTCAAATCAGTGGTGATAGATTGGGCAAGAGATGTGGGACATAATTTAATGTTTGAGGACTGGGGAAAATTGTGGCAGAAAGGGGTCAAGTTCATTGCATGTTAAAAGAAAATACAATGAAAATGATGTACAGATGGTATTTGACTCCGGTAAAACTAGCGAAGATTTACCATAACAGTGATAATTTTTGTTGGAAATGTAAAGAAAAAGAGGGTACGTTTTATCATATGTGGTGGACCTGCTCCAAGGTGAAAGACTTCTGGGAAAAGATTTATAATGAATTGAAGAAAAGTTGAAATATACATTTACTAAGAAACCAGAGCCCTTTCTTCTTGGAATAACAAGTTTGGACTTGCCCAAGAAAGATGTTAAATTATTTTTGTATGCCACAACTGCTGCTCGAATTTTATTAGCTAAGAACTGGAAAGCACAAGAAGTACCAACAGTGGAAGATTGGCAGATGAAGATAATGGACTTTTCGGAGCTGGATGACCTGACTGGAAGAGTTCGCGATCAGAAAGAGGAGGAGTATCAGGAAGAATGGTCGAAGTTTAAAGTCTATGTAGTTAAATATGTTAAGTTAACTTAATTAGAAATGTTTGCAAATATCAGATAGGCTTAGGAGTGAAATATGTAATGCGATGAAATAATATGTTTAATGCTAAATTGGAAAGAAAGAAAGAAAGATGTTAAGTGATTAAGTTAATTTTATAAGAATTTTGTTTTTGGAAAACCGTTAAAATGATATACACTGAAATTCAACCAAGGGGATACGTGGAAATTGCTTAACAATGTTAATAAGATTAATTTTAATAAGGTTAGGATTTATGTTTGTTTGTTTATTTGTGTGTTTATAAATTTTGTGGAAAATCAATAAAAAAATTGAAGAAAAAAAAAGAGTTTTGAGGAACGATGGAGAGAAAGGGGTGGTGGCGACACCATGAACACGGGGGGAGTACTTCCATGTCTAGGGACCAGCAAAGGGGAATGGTGGAGCCAGTTAAGGAAGCAGAAGATCTTTGGTTGGCTAAGGGCAGGAGGTCACAGCCAAGAATATAAAAAGAAACAAGTTAAGATGGAGGAAGGGCTGTGGGCAGCTTTTAAAGTAAGGGCAAGTGGCTGGTGATGGATGCAGGCAGGATTCCGTTCAGAACCACAATGAGCAATAGGAAAGAGGAGCAATTCTGGCACTAAGCAGTCTGAAAAGGAGGTAATAAACTTAGTTACTTGTAGATGTATATCAGTTATTATTTTTGACAGCAAGTAAATTTTGCCAGCTTGTAGACCTCTATCATAACTGAATCCCTAACCCAAAGACACAAAGCCAGTAACATTCACAAATAATTCCATTATTTTATTGTAATCCACTTTGGGATTAGTAATGATGAAGAACAGGCTTGAGATATATTGAACATATACCTGAACATGCAACATTTTACCTGGCAGCCTGGGTCCAGTCTGGTTTTTGTGTCTTGATTGGGACAGCATAAATGTCTGGATGTCTCTGAGCTATTTCCACCTGTAAAAAGAGAGTGTATGATCAAAACATTTTGAAGTTTCCCTTAATGGGTGACTAAACCCAGTGTAACTGTGACATGATAACAAGTTCCATTTCCCCAATTTACAGATTGGCACAGTATTCAAAAAGCATACAAAGCAGCAGAGAATAAAGCTATTAGTACACTGCTACTAGTACCTAAAAACCTACTTGTTATTGGGAAAGATTAAAATATTTCTCTCTTTACCAACGAATCAGCCTAGCCTTCCCACAAGTGGCTGTGCTCTAGAGTTTGCCGCTGACAGAAGGAGAGGCCGTTTGCTCCAGTTCATCCTTCTCCTCAGCAATCTCCAGCGCCACACTCTTCTAGAGAGTCCTTCAACCCCATAGCAGATAGCAGATAGTCAAGGGGAATCAGCCAAAATCACCTCTGTTACTCTTTCTGCAAATGGAACTGTGGCTTGTAGCCAACTAACTTCTTCTCAGAGTAAATGAATGAAGGTAGCCATTTCTATTAATTTCAACAGGTCTACTCTGTGATGTACTAGCATTGGGTACAATCCTCTGCTCACAGGATCTCTAGATCTAATCTACTGTTTTTATGATGTTTCAATAGTTTGAGTGGCAATAATTTCTAAAACAGACACAAATCCAAAAAATCAGTTTGTGGTTCACTTCATACCCTGGCATTTTGTGCTTCTTGTAGTTCTTGCATTCGTTGAAGTCTTGCTTTGTGGTCCATTTTCTCAAAAATTTTAACTTTCCCCAGCACAGATTTTGGTGTGTTCCCTGGTTCTTCTATCCCCTCCTCCAATTTCTCCTCCACTTCCGTTGATGGGACAGGTGGCTGAGAGGATTTCAATACGGGGCGCCCAAAAGTAGGTTTGATGGCTATTGGGGGAGGGGCCACTTTCATTGGTACTCCATAAGTTTCACTGCTAGCAGCATTAGGGCTGCCTGTTCTGGCTTCGTAATTCTTAGGGATATCATAGGGATCTTCTCTGTTTTGCAGTTTACCCTGAAAGCATAAGGCAACAGCCAGTACAGCATTAGTATTTACATAGAAGTAGCAGTTTTGGTCTGGAAATGATCAGCCATGAGAAACTGGTTAATATAGTTTGTAAAGCCTAAACTGGTTACTGATATTTTGAGCTAAGGAAAAACAGGTAGTTGAGGCACCATACTGGGAAAAAGTTTAGCTAAGATGAAAATGTGGAGCTGTGAATCAAGCAGGGAATGTTGAGAGGCCTTCTGAGGAAAATGCTCTTAGTAAGTAACCCTTATTAGCAAATGCAACACTTGACCCCAGTTAGTTGTTCTCTTTCTCTCCAATTACCTTTGGGGGTTCAGGCTTGAATGCTGGAGGTGGGCTGGGATCCCTCAGAACTTCCCTGCTACCAGCTCTTCTCATTTGAGTTCTTGGTTCTGGGCTGGATTTCCTTAAACTCTATGGACAAGTAATAGTAGCTCATTATGCATACAGTCACACAGTTCTTGACTTGTGGGAGGCATAGTTACAGTCTGCAACTGCTGGGAAAAGTGTTTTGTTTTCTGTTTTTTTCTTCCTTTAAATATAATTCACCAGCAGCACTGCTCTTGTACAGTACAGCCATTTTACCACAAGGTAATTTGAAGCAGGGAACCCCCCCCCCTTTGTTAGAGCAATAAAACATCTTCCTTTCTACATAGGAGTGCACACAATAGACACCAACAACTCAAAATGCCACTGAATTTCCCACCCACATCACTTCAGTGAGCATGTGTTGTCAATGTTTTACCACCTAATGCTCTGAGAGAAAAACAGCAGTCTTCTTCTGGATCTCTCACCTCCTCCTGCTGCTGCTGCACGGGCTCGGAGGACCGACTAATGGAGGAAACTCTGGGCTCGTTGATTGGCTCATCAAGCTCATTGTCTGTGTAAGCCCCGCCTTCTCCATCGGTGTCTTCCATGTCACTGACCAGTCGGCTGTCACAGCTCAGATAGTCAGCGCCCATCGCAGTTAAGTATGACATACGGTCTTCCAGGTCATCATCCATTCCTTCCAGCTGTAAAGGGATTTTGTGAAGAGGTTATGCTCTCCTTGTCACATCAGGGCTCACATTATGTAACACAGTAAGACACAGTATAAAGTAGCTTCAATAGATGGGACTACCATGTACCATTAAAAGCAATGATAGCACTCCATTTTCACTACTAATAGCAACATGAGATACTGGAAGTTTTCATTAGGTTGCAATTCTCACTGGCAAAGTTTTTTGCCATTTTCCCCCAGTTAATAATAACAACAACAACAACAACAATAATAATTTTATTATTTATACCCTGCCCATCTGGCTTGGTTTCCCCAGCCACTCTGGACGGCTCCCAACAGAATATTAAAAACACGATAAAACATCGTGCAGAAGAGTCAATTGTGTAGAAGTGGGGGGATGCCTGTACTCTGCCTGCAATCTTGGTTGCAGTCTCCTTCTGAATTCCTGTTGCTGGGAGGTACAGGAGGGAAGAGGGCTGCTCTTGTGCTCAGGTCCTGCTTATGAGCTTCCGATGGGCATCTGATTGGCCACTGTGAGAACAAGATGCTGGCCTTACCCAAAAGGGCTGCTACATTCTTATGACCACCTACCTTTCCTTCGGAGACCCACACGGCTTCGCCTTGTTGTTGCTGAATAGTATCTTTTAGGCTGCCATACCAACCATCATTGGCTGAATTTAGATCAATAGTAGCTGCAGATATTTTTTTAAATAAAAAATGGTTATATTTTCAAAGCATTAGTCTCATACATGACACTGTATTACTTCAGTCATTTTCAAAACAATGGAAACACTCCATATAACACTCCATAGTGTTAATGTTCTCCACTGATTATATAGTTATTCCAGACTCCCGAAGAAATCATTAATAAGCTTTGCTGCTGTTGCTTTTAACTGATGAGAATGCCAAGACTATTTTTAATTTTCCTATCACTTCAAACCATTGCTTCTTATCCTGATTTCAGAAGGAACTGTTTTTTTATAGCATCTTTAAAATATTTTGGAAACATGATTGTATATTCTGCTATCTACTGGAAAGATGGAGCAACAGATTCTACCAATTATGTATTTAATGTGGTGGGCAAGTTGAGAAGTTAAACTAAAAACCTTATTGTATGGATCCTTTAGCTGAGATCCTTGCATTGCAGGGGGTCCCTTCCATTATTCTGTGATGAAAGGAAGTACAGGAAAAAAGCAAGAAAGATATTTCATGCATGGGACTAAGTGACCAGCATATTTAAAAAGCATGGGTCACACACCATCCAATACATACCGTATTTTTCGCTCTATAAGACGCACCAGACCACAAGACGCACCTAGTTTTTGGAGGAGGAAAACAAGAAAAAAAATATTCTGAATCCCAGAAGCCAGAACAGCAAGAGGGATCGCTGCGCAGCAAAAGCAGCGCTCCCTCTTGCTGTTCTGGCTTCTGGGATAGCTGTGCAGCCTGCATTCGCTCCATAAGACGCACACACATTTCCCCTTACTTTTTAGGAGGGAAAAAGTGAGTCTTATAGAGCAAAAAATACGGTAATTCCTACTCGACCTCCATTGAAATAAAACTTGCTCCGTGCACTGAGAAGGGCTGTCATGTGAAATTCACTCTGCACCTAGAGATGCTTTCAAAGAAAACCAAACAAAGAAGAAAGCAACCTATTTCCACCTACCTGTGAAAAGATGCGAGCAGGTCCTCTTCAGCTTATTTGCTTGGTCATACAACTTCCGTGCGCTCTTGTTGGAGGTGGGAATTAGCCTTTGCCTCATGACTTTCACACCCTGCTTGCTATCTGGGTTGAAAAAAACTACAATTGGGAACCACTGGGTGTAGTTTAACAGATCCACGGCTTTTGGGGTCACATCCAATAGAGCATGTTTATCCTGTTAAAAGTGCAGCAATAGGAAGGTTACAGGTACAAAAAGGACAGCAAAATAACAGCATCCCCATCACCAGTATCTCCTACTTGGCTTCCCAACGTGATAAAAAGCTAAGAGAAACGGCCCAGGGGTGGGTGGGGGGAGTGAATATGTGTACCTGCTCAATGATTTGCCTCACAGTATTCAAACGCACAACGCCGGTGGACTTTTCTGAGCCTGCATCTTTAGGCTCGGTTTCTGCAAGAATAATACAGCTATGTCGTCATGTCCTTAATAATGTTTCCGTGGATCACTAAATGCTGAAGGATTGTGTTAAGAGAGGAGCACTGAAAGACTTACTGGCAGCATGATACATCTCAGGCAAGTCATTGCAAAGTTTCTCCATTGCTACGTCTGCAATGGGACCAAAGATCACCACAGGGCGCCTAAAACCAGCTGAAAATAGAAAGCTGCATATGACTAGTTTCTATTTTATAATGACCAAAACAAAAAACTGTTCCCTCTAAAATACAGAAATGAATATCCCCCAAATCATCATAATCATCTGTAAAATACGTGAGGACATTTTGTCCTCACAAAGGGAAAAGTTCCTCACAATTCAGACATACTTTCACTGGAAATTGGCAGAGGCCAACAAACAGCAGCTGACACACTTAAGAGACAATTACTTGCAGATACCCTTCACACAATATGGCTCTGTGAAACATCTCTCACACGAGTCAGTACAGCAAATGTTCTGTTCTAACGCAGTCCAAAATAATTATTAACTCTACATCTTAGCAGCTATTGCTTCAGTGTGTTTGCTTTTGTTGAAACAATCCCTACATGTCTCTTAAATGTTATTTTAAAATAACATGTCCCTTAACACTTTTGTGCAGTCACAGGTGTGTCATGCTGAGATGCTAACTCACATTTAACCAGAATAAAGTTGGCACACTCCTTGCTAAGCTTTCCACAAGAGATATTGAAAAGAGGTCTCTTGAAAAGAGTTATTCAGATTTGAAGGGCATCATCACTATTTTGTTCCAACAAAGAACATTCAAAGCCTGTTTTTTTGAAAATACCTATTTATTATCCTAACATATACAATAATCCACGCTTATCTATGAGAATGGACTGTATTCTAGCCAATGCAATACTAGCATGACAGCAGATAAGCTACACTTAGAGAAAAAATTAAGCATACATTTTCACAACACAATTCAAGAAAAGGGGGCGCACAGCAGCACTGATGGAGAGAGTGCCTTGCCCTAAGTATTTACTAAGTGTATCTACAAATGAGCCAGCCTAACTTGGAAAACTGACTCACACATTACAGTTATAACAGCAGCACAACAGAAGCTCAATTGTAATGTCTGAAATGCTTACATGTCTTTTTTTAACTTCTCAAAACATTATGAACACACTGTGCGTTAGTATAGTTTGTGTTTCCATATTTTGTATTGTAGACTATTCTATTATTTGGCAGTCCACAATATTCACAGGAGGGGCATGCAGAGGAACTGGTTACTGAAGGGGGGGGAAACCCCTCATCTAAACAAATTTAATGTGATGTTTTGGACAGGCCACAACATGGTTGTGACCAGAGACAGACTTTACCACTTGCAGTTAGCCTAGAGATAAAGCCATTTGGCTTGATTTGTTTAAGTTGCCAGAAAAAATCGCTGTAGTTGTCTTTTATAAATGAGGAAATGAGCTGTCAGTTTTCATATGCTGTCACTCACTCACCCTCCCGGAGCATGACTCGCTCATAGGCTGGAAATTTTGTGCTAACAGATGCAATTGCTGTCAAATCTTCACGGCTCTTCTTTAGATTCTTTTTCATTCCAGACCGTTGGCCACGCATCCGCCAGAAGTCTGCCCTGTCACTGGAGCCATCTCTTTGAGCATTTTGAACACTGGCCATCTGCTCAGCCCTGAAAAAGAAACAGCATTTAGTCCATTTGTAAAAGTCAGCAAGTCAACTTGTGTGCATTTCTGCAAGCAGAAAAGCATATCATAGACACAACTGATGCTATAAAATAGTACAGGACGGCCCCCATCGCTATATTCCTATGTATGTACATGTATGTATAGGTAACGTATCCAAGTCTTTGGCTGCTTCCCCTAATACCTCCTGACATCAGGAGCAGGGACAGCAGTGTGACACAAAAGCCCCTTTACATGTTAGATGCATGAAGTACCATAGGTCTTTGCCTCTAAATGTGTCGCTTTCCTCTTCTACATAAGAGTAAAACACAACCATTTATTTATATGAGACCAAATAAAGGGGTGTAACCCACTGGGGACACCACTGGGGAAGAGGATCCCAAGTGACCCTTGTAAATAAGAATTGAGTTCTGCATGTACTTATTTACATGCTCCATCTGTTTTTGATAACACTAGACAGAGATGGAATAAACTACAAGAGAGAGTAACATCAATTAACATCATGATCTACAGGTTATTAAGATACCTGCTTTTGTTTGGAATCAGGCCCTTCTCCAACTCGCTCTCAATCCGCACAGCCAGCCAGTGACCCAGTTTTCCATCGTACAGTGTATCGACCACTCGGAAGACCTCCCCTCTGGTGAAGGCTAAGCTTTGTGGCATTTCCTTTTCACATTCAAAATGTGTCCTTATGAAGAAAGAATCTCCTCTGCCGCAGGCCATTATATCTCTGTAAACTAGTGAGAAAGACCAGATCTAGCTCAATTATTTTTCTCAGTAGGTCTATAGCAGGGCTTTGGGGACTCTCTTAGAAGACTGCTGCAGTCAGCACAAAGAAACTACCGGACATTGTAGATTTGCAAATATTTTCCATAAGAATCTGCTGTGTGCAAATGACTGAAGAGCCATTAATACAGGTAATTTTGACTTAAAATCTGCATGGAAATGAGAAGCTTTAATTATTTCTACTAACCCACTTTCTCCAATAAGATGCAGTAAAATCTTTAAATATGAACAGAGCAAAATGCAGCAGCTGACTACTGCTATATTTGCTGTTCACCTACTACACTGAGACACAGCTTGAGCTATAGATAAAAGCAGGAAGTACATAAACAAAAATTACATGCCAGGTGCCTACCATCATATTTGCTCTGGGCCAGAATTGTCACAATATCTCCTTTCGGAATTTCCAACAGGTACAGAACAGCATCCTCTCGAATAATACCTCTGAAATCTTGAGTGTTTACCTGATACAAAACCACCAAACAGATTTTAAGAGAAGATTCCTTTGATACAGACCACCAAAGAGGAAGAAGCTGGTTTTGCCTTTGTGAAAAATATTAATTTTAGCCAACCAACTTTACACATTTCTGTGTTTAATGGATGGGTTATATTCACTGAGGGCAGGAACATGTCAGTCTCCCTCTCTGAACTGACTCAGAACCAACCATTTTTCTACTAGCAAGTACAACCAACTTTTAACCACTATACTTCTCCTAAAAATAATGTTTTAGATGTGTAATTTGGGGTGATCAGACACCCTTATTTGTTTCAGAACAGTTTGCCTGTTACAAGAGCTAAGTGAATACTGCATTGGATGAGGCTAAAACCATTGGATTGTATCCAGAGTAGACCCAATGAACATGGCTAACTGGTTCATTTATTGCAATGGGTCTTCTTTGAGAAGGATTTCATGGGATACTTAACCATGGTCAGCAGCTGCATGCTTTAGAACAGAGGTCGGCAACCTAAGGCCCGCGGGTTGGTTCCGGCCCAAACGGGTTCTCAATCCGGCCCATGGACGGTCCAGAAATCGCTGCATGGTTCTGATTCATATTGTTCGGGCTGCGCCATTTTTTTCTCCCTCCTCCCTCCCTCCTCCTGGCTTCTCCCCCGCCCTGCGGAAGAAGGGGGCTAGCCTTTGATTGGTGCCAGCAGCATTGTTTCCTTCTCATCGGTTGCAGCTTCCTTTCCTCCTGCCTCCCTCCTTCTAGAGCCGAGAGGAAGGGGCCTGGGCTTTGTTTGTGCCAGCGTGATTTAAGGCAGCCCCTCTCCGGCTCTCCCCTGGCTCGCTGCTCCTTCTGCACCGCCACAAGTAGTTCTGTTCCGAGATACCCTCCCAGGGTTCTGGGGTGTATGAAGCCTTGTTTCACCCGTTTTTAACTCCACTACCGAATGTGTTTCCCCCTCCAAGACGGGAGAGAGGAGAACACGTGTCCTTCTGCAGAAGGAACTGCTCACTGCAGGACACATGTTCTTCACTTTCCCGTCTTGGAGGGGGAGACACGTTCGGTAGCAGAGTTAAAAATGGGGAAACAAAGCTTCGCACACCCCAGAACCCTGGGAGGGTGTCTCAGAATGGAACAGATATGCTGTGGCACGGAACTGAGACCTTTGGAACTTTATTATTGTTTTTTGATGGAATCTTTGGATCCTGTAGTAACAAGAGAGTGTGCATGCGCGTGCACGCTCTGGCCTGCGGCAAGGTTTGAGGGACAGTGATCTGACCCTCTACTTTAAAAGGTTGCTGACCCCTGCTTTAGAATGCCTGAAGAAGACTTAAAGTTCTTTTAAAACAAGTGATGCCCAGGAGGCTGCTGGGAGGAACGTGAGCTCAGAAATCAATCAGTTCAGATCAGAAGGAATACAGTGGTACCTTGGGTTACAGACACTTCAGGTTACATACGCTTCAGGTTACAGACTCCGCTAATCCAGAAATAGTACCTCGGGTTAAGAACTTTGCTTCAGGATGAGAACAGAAATCACGCGGCGGCAGCAGCAGGAGGCCCCATTAGCTAAAGTGGTATCGCAGGTTAAGGACAGTTTCAGGTTAAGAATGGACCTCCGGAACAAATTAAGTTCTTAACCCAAGGTACCACTGTAGTACTATTCTGTACTGTAAGCCTTCACAAAGATTGGTGGAAAACACAATAGAATGATAACTAGGTAACAATTGCTTCAGCTGGGTTGTCAAGATGCTGCCAGAGGTTTTAACATAACAAGTTGCTTCAGCAACTGTTTTTAAATTAGGAATCCCATCCAAGGTTTTGAAACAAACACATTTACTAAAATATTATTTTAAAAGAACTTTCATAGCTAGTTATATTGAAATACAGCAATTTCTCCACTGAACTGTGCAAGAAAACAGCGCTATGCAGAACCATGTATACCTTAAGAATCTGGTCTCCCTCTTGTAGGCCTTCCTGCTCTGCAGAGGTACCTTCTTGAATTCCAGCAACAAATATTCCTACATCATTCCCACCTGCCAGCCTGATGCCCACGCTGTCACCTTTCTTGAACTTCACCATCTTTGTACCAGGACTTGAGAAAGAAAAGGAGTTTTAGAGATGATTTGAGTCGTGTAAGAGCATTTCATGTGTAAGCACATGAAAGCTGAGGCAACGTAGTCCCCATCAGCATCGCAAACTTACACATTTAAAGCAGCCATGGGATTACAAAAGTACAGGGATTTCCACCACACTTATTTCATGTGCTGTATACTGAAACATAGTGGTAGGGGGATGGTTGACATAAAACAGTGCACACCATGAGCTGGTAGTCAACTCTGTGGTCACCAATGGAAAAAAAGGCAGCCACAATAATGGGAACAACTCTGTCTCCCTGTGAACACAGTTCGTTGCATCCTAGCCTCGTTTTACACAATTGTGTATTCACAGGTGTGAGCGCTTGGTGGGACTGGACATTGTGAGCAGACACATGAGATCCCAGGCTGCAGTGACCTGTATCTACAGATCTGATCAGAAGCAGATGCCAAGAACTGACCGTCTACTGCAGTGCCGCTGCTGCATTTCTTAACATGGTTAGGAGACTAGAAGTGCCTCAGAGCCTCCTTCCAACTCAGGTGTGCAAATTCCTTTTTTATGTATCTCCCACTAAGAGATAATTATGATTAATATTACAGCTACTCCTGCAATTTCAACTACCATAGGGTTGGTACCAAACCACAATTTGCAACCCTCTTTGGAAGTTAATTTTGCAAATTGTGGCTTTGGCTAAACTATGATTACACCTAATTTTGATGTATACATGTAAAGATGTTGGGAAATCTTAGCAAGTTAAAACTTTGGCTCATGAAAAAGAAGAGCATTATGGGAGAGCCAAATGCTGTAGAATCCTGGGAAAGTGTATCTGGTTCTTTAATTGCCGAATTCTTGTCTTCAGAAGTGTAAATTGGGTGTCTCCTTCCTCTGTAGGAAAGGGAGTTTCTAGTTGATTTGTTGTTCTTGACACCTGGCTGTTATCTGGCTAATTTACAACTCAAAGAATCTGGTCTGTGTCTGGGAATGCTTTAATCTTCAAGGTCTTTTGATAAACAGGATTCAACTGTCTCCTAACAAGCCTGAGCTATTGTTCCTCCATGTAACCATTGGCGAATTGCTAATTAATCTAAAGACCTGATTGGATTAAGTTTTGAATCCCCCTGGGTTCAAGAGGGATAAAACCTTAGGAAACTAACTTGCAAAATGCAGACCTTTTCGCAGCCCATCTTGCCTAGCACACCTTGCCATGTGAGACCATCGTCATGCAAAGGGCCTGCCCTGATGCCGGAGTGTGAGTATGTTCTGTAGTTAGTGATACTAAATAATGTTTTTATTTTTTGTTTGGGATTTTATAAGAGATGTGCCAACTTTTATGTTCTGAATAATCTTTCTTTTTAATAAATTCTGGGAAAAGGACTTTTTCCTGCTTTTGTCTTTTGTGCCTTTCTGCCGGGGAAGCTGAACCAGTACCTGACCACTTAGTCGCCGCCTACCAGAGCCTGTTGGATTTCTGGGGGCAGCCTGGTAAAGCTGAAGAGTAATCACCTTCCTTAGGTTACTTTTTGGGGGCTGTTCTGAGATGAGGAAGTGGTGGCAGCAAACTACTGTTCTGTTTTTTGTGTTCTGAAAAAGCTTTCGCGTGCCGGTCTCTCTTCCTGCTGGTCCTGCCGGATTTGGAGGACGGCTTGGAGAGGTGGAGAGGGCGCGTGAATGCTACAATACATATTTAAGGTATGAAAGTAATAGGTGAAATATAAAACACATACCCATATATTGCTAGGTCTTCAGGACTTGGCTGAAGGAACGTTCTTGGGGCTGGCTTGGGCTGAACAACTGTATGTATTAAAAACAATATGATGCACACAGAATCATAGAACTAGCTTCCATTTTGTTTCTAAATAACACAAAAGACAGAAATGAGTAAAAAGAAGAACGTTTAGGGTATCTAAATCTTTTTATTTAGAAATAACTTTCACTTTCTTCCTACTAGTCTGTTTAAGATTGTAATCTATAGGCAGTCAGCACCAAAAGTATTCAATACCAAGAGACAGCTGAACTATAAATTCCAAGGTGATACTAAATATGGCTAAAAAATTATTTTCCAACTATGTAATCCCCTCAACTAGGATTCTCTTAAGTTGGTTTACTTGAATATCACAAATCAGATCTCAAAGGCCAACCAGCCTTTTCTGGTACAAGGCTTTAAATGTCTCTATGTTTAATACATTCTGCCAATATTAATTCTATTATAAGAGGAAGGAAAATATTTTTCTTTTTACATTTGCATTTATTTCACAAGCTCAGTTTGCTGTAGTGCCCCTCTTTTACGTTTACACGAAGTTTACCAGTAAAAAACAAAAAACGTGTGAAACGCATACAGTTTTATTGGGCTGCCTCCAATGTCTCAGCTTATTTTCTGTTTTAAAACAACAATTGCTAACAGACAAACTGAAAGATAATTTGGTATGCAGTTGGTGTGCTGAAAAAGACAAGCGGTCCTCTGTCCCGTCTATAAAAGTAGCTTAGGGGAAGGATTCTTAATGCACCAGAGTAGATTATTAGAAGGGAAAGCCTGGAGCAGCAGAAATGAAATGTACTTCCTAAAAATCATCTGCGTTAACAACTGATCAGGTTTTATATTTCTATGAATGAAGCAAGGCTGCTCCTCCTATTGAAATTAAAGCATTTCAAAGTCGAGAGAGAGTGAAACTGACCTGGAGGATCATCTTGGTACTTGGGTTCACTATTTGTCTCTGGGATTAAAGCAGCAGTGAGATCACCGGTTGATCTAAAAGGCGTAGGCGTTGCTCCCATTTTGGATAGTCTGCTGGCTGGATCTTCTTTTGCACTTAAAACAAAATCCACAAAGTTAATAGAAAAGTTGAGGATCTAGTAACCGTAACAGATGTAAGTGACACCACGTCCTTCCTACCTCTGTTTTTCCTTTAGCTTTTCGTTGGAAGAATGAGAATCTAAATCTGAATGGTGCAGCCTCCTATCTTCCTGAGGGGAGCAAGACCTGTTTGACTCTATTTCAGAAATATCTGTTGAGAGAGGAGAGCATAAATTTAGCTGCACAATAAACATTTGAACATCCTTGTTGGTTTTATTGACATTATACTGGAGTGCTCCTCCCCCTTCACATAGAAGAGAGAGCTTTGGCTTAGTTAAAGCAGGACCTGTGAATTTAAGGCAGCCCACAAAAGGTAGATGGGAGCATGAAAGGAACATGCAGGACCAACGCTCATGCCCAGTTACATAAACCATCATTAGGAAGCTGGGAAAGTTACATGCAAAGTGGCCTTCTAGCCACCAGATCCATGACCTCATGATCACTTCATATCTGGCACTGAATACAGTTTTTCCTTCCCAGGAAAAATGCCATGTAAGAAGTGACCTTTAGTGGGCAGCCTGCACATGCTCAGAGGTAGTCTCTTTCCCAGCCAGCCTATGGATACAACAGAACAGCATGACCAATGAATGCAATGGAAGTGAAGAAACCTGGTATGAAAAACACATTCTGTGGCATATTCTTAGCTCATATTGGCCTTGGCTTGGGGCAAAGGAACTCACCCACATGCCTTGCCTTGACTCAAGAAATTTGGTCACACTTCAGACCAGTTACTGGTACAGATTTCCAAGTCTCAAAATCTGTACCACAAAAAACACACAAGCTTTTACACTTAGCAACTTTTGTTTTGTGTCTAATTGAGTACATTTCTGTGAGGGTATATTTTTATTTATTGTCACATACTGCAAATAAATACTTAAATAGGAAAGTGACTTTAGCTGCACTTCTAAGCTCTCACCTTCTATTTCTGACTCGCTGTCATGCATGGAAGGAATGTTGATTAGGGTTTGTTTTCTGTCCCTTAGGACAACCAACTGGAGTTTTCCTCTTGATTTCTCAATCAATTTTCTGGCATCAAATAAAGACATATTCTCTGTCACTGTACCATTGATCTGGATGTGTGAGACAAACATATTTACTTACACTTTCAGCACAAACGGTTCTGATAGATCAGTTCAGAGCTGAATCTCCATTCACTAATTGCAAATGGACAGGAAAACTTGCAAAGTGTCCATCTCCCCAAAAACATAAGAAATTAAGGGCCCTTAATACAAAAACGTACTTTGAGAATGATGTCCCCTTCGTGCAAATTGCCATCCTTGGTTGCCAGCCCCGTGCTGGTCATTTCTTTGATGAAAATCTGACTTCCAAGTCGAAGGCCATATTCTGCAAGTGGAACAGTAAGAGACAGTTTTGCAGCTTGACACATGAAGCATGCTACATGCCACTGGTTTCCAATATATGCAAGTGGAGGGAGCCATCAATGGTATTTTGTCTTTCTCAGTGGATTGGAAGACAAAGGGGGACCTGAGCAATGCAGCTGTGGCACATCAGGGCAAATAGACTCTACTGGTCAGGTAGGGAGGGTCACCAAGATTTTACATATAGCTACTAATCTGGCTGACTGCCTGGGATGCAAAAATAAGGAAGTATCAAGTGCCAGGGCAAGGTACCATGCAGGGCTGGCAGGCAAGTTCAGCTTCTTGGGTTCCTGATCTGACCGAGTTCCATGCTAGCTTGTGGGCTCCTAATGTTGAGAAAAAGAAGTGGATCAAATTGCTTGCCCTATATTCTGTAAACCAAGGTATACATTTAAATTTAAGGCATCTTTGGGTCCTTCTCAGTAGTTTTGACACCGTGGAGTGTGTACCATACGTTCCTCTAGGACGTTTACATGGCACTTTGTCCACAATATATTTGTAAGGTATCCTAAAATTTTTGTCTCGTTTAATTCTTTGTGCTTTTGTAAATTTCAGAAAACAATAAGGAAAAAATAAAAACTGTGAGGTGCCAAGCAAACAGAGGTTTGCAATCAATGGGTTAAACGGCCAAGGGGAGAGGAGGTAAAAGCAAGGAGGAGGCATTCCTTTCAACCTCCCACCAAAAGATGCTGGGCACTTGCCTTCATTTGATCTGCTTTTTGTGAGGAGAACATTAACTGGCCCACTGGGGTCCTGATGTGCTCCATAGTCATACTGAGGCTGCAATTCAGGGGAAGGGCTGCGGGAATTAAGCCGGTCTCTGCTCCCGCTCTTGGCTTCCCTCTCACGCGGGGCTTCAAGACGGGTTCTCCAGTCGTAGTCTCGGGGCACACTCCGATCGCCACCATAGCGCCGGTCATATTCATCCTCTCTATCCACGCTCCTGCCTCTGCTTCGGGGTCTTTGGTATTCGTGGTCGAAGCTCCTCTCTCTGTCCATGCTCCGGCCGCGATTTTGATCGCGACTGTAGCTGCGCTCTCTGCTGTGCTGGCGCCCCCGGTCGCGGCCAGTCCTGTAGCCCCGGTCCAGGTGGTCTCCCCAGCTCTGGCTCCGGCCACCATTCCCACTATACCAACTCCTTTCACTGTAGCCACTTCGAGTGCTTCTGCCATCAAACTCGGCACGACTATCCATAACTTCAAAGGCCCGGTAGTCATAGTCCAGAGAGGGGCTTCTTCTCACAGCTGGGAGCTGCACTTGGCGAGGTCTTTTAACTATCTGTTTGCAAAAATGAGAACAATTTTGTATTTCCTTGTAAAGGCCACAGTCATTTTACATTCAGCTGCAAAAAAATTATCACTATGTTTATAAAACCCAACTTAGACGCAATGTAGCAGAGCACTTCAGCCAGCTGGCATTCCATGCAGCTGCTCCACAGCTAAGATGCCAGCAGAATGCCCACCTAAACAGCAGGTCACTGGTGCAGAGACTGAGCACCTTTAAACATGATAATCAGCTTCGCAGGTAAATGCTTTTTACAAGACATCAGCATCTCTACAGCAGGCCTGAGAAATCTCCTCCCTTCCCACCCTTTCCATTTAAAATATTACAGTTTTTGTCTACCAAAGATCAGGTCTTTATACTTCAGACGTATTAATACTTATTTCAAGTGCAGAGTGGCATTAACTTCTCCTTAATGATAGAATGCAAATATTTCTGCAAATACTTGTTAACTTACAATGGTAGCCACTTTCCCACTTTTCCTTAACTGCTGCACAGCAAAAGAATGGGCCACATTTTCCATGGGTGTATTATTAACCATAACCACTCTATCGTTCTCTCTGCAAAACAGAAGCATGTTGTCAATTAGAAAATGCTAACATTGATAAAAAGGGTGGGGTTTGTTTATTTATTGCCTTCATATCCCTCCCTTTTCTCCATGGAACTCAAAGTGACTTACGTTATTCTCCCCCTCCTCATTTATTCCCCACAACAACCCTGTGAGGTAGTCCACCTTTCACGTGGACTGTCATTCTGCCCTGCCAAATCCCCACACATGATTCAGTTCTACGGGGACTTGGAAGCATTTTTCCGCCGTTTACGCCTGAAGGAGTATTTTCAACACACACAACAACAAGACCAATCAGAACAAACAACAACTTCACAACACAACACCTCTCAACCCACTGGAGAACAACAACCACCCTCCCAACAGAACACTGACCACCAACTACCTCCGAAAAAGTGTTACACAAAAAGGGACTCCACATGGACCCCTCCTGATGGACGCAATACCACACTGGACTTGTACATTGACTGCTTCCGCCACAGAATCCAAACATACCAAGAACTAACTTAGTTGGTCTTAAAGGTGCTACTGGAAGGATTTTTTTATTTTGACTATGGCAGACCAACACGGCTACCTATCTGTACCTGTGAGGTAGGTTAGGCTGAGCGTGAGCAACTGGCCCCAGGTCACCCAGGGAGCTTTCTGGTTGAGTGGGGACTGGGGTCAGTCCAGCCCTACTGCAGGGGCAGAGATCTCCACATGCTCCCCCACCTCAATCCATTACGGGGAACTGGTTGCCTGTGTTTGCCTCCTCTGCCCCCATCCAGCCCCCTCTACTTAGCTCAGTCGAGAAATGGGGACATGGAAGCCATGAACAGACCCCCCAGGCCTTTTCCTATGTTGCCATTCTTAGTTCCTGAGCACATAAGGGGAGAAGACGGGGCTCTGCAATGCCCCATGGAGATCCCTTTGTGTTCAGGCACTGCAGCCAGAGTAGTCCTGAACTGAGCTCGTTTATCTCTACAGTAACATTATGTTCCTTTAAATTCAGTATAAGACAAATGATATTTGCTTAATAACATAAGCAATGTCTCATTATAATTGTAGGTCAACATTGCTGGAAAGTTGAAGATTTCCTCCCTTTGTTGTTTTACATTTAATTGTCCTCACAACATATTCCCAGAGCCTAATCCCATAGACATCAATTTCCAATGACCAAAACACAAGCAAAGAAATGGAACACATGAGGCCTGTCAACATCCTCCCAGTCCTAATGCCCAGGCTCCTTGTTCAGTCTTCACCACTACGGGGCGGAGAGCGACATTTTCATTAGCAAACCCTCCTTTATTAAACCAGTGTAGCTTTCATGAATTTGCTACGACCTTTCCCAACCAGGTGCCTCCAGATGCTCTGGACTATCCCATCAGCCCCAGCCAGGACATACAACCAATCATAGAATTCTGAGGTTTGGGATCTAAAGGCAGGGATCTGCAGGCCAACGCAGATGCTACGGAAGCAGCTGGGGGCCACGGGTCCAGCATGAACCTTGATGCCTGCATAACAAACATGCAGCTCCCGTACGGCATTCCCCTGCCCCTGAGATGCTCTTACCTGGATGCATCCCACGGCTGAGCAGGGACTTTGGTCAGGGTCTAGTGTGCTAGCCACTATGCAAGGTTGCCTAAAAGTAAAGCTATCTAGGCTGGATACAGCCTCATAGATAAAAATGGCAGGATCAAATAATTACACAAATTTTGTGAAATCTATGCCTTCCCAACTACCGTATTTTTTTGCTCTATAGGACGCACTTTCCCCCACCTAAAAAGTAAGGGGAATTGTGTGTGCGTCTTATGGAGCGAATGCAGGCTGCGCGGCTAAGCCAGAAGCCAGAACAGCTAGAGGGAGCTCCCTTTAAAGAATTTTTTTTTCTTGCATTCCCCCTCTAAAAACTATGTGCGTCTTATGGTCAGGTACGTCTTATGGAGTGAAAAAGACGGTATATTTGTGTTTTGCAAACAAATTATCAGAGCAAAGAGAGACAGGCGCTACTGCTACAAGCATGTTTACTTACTGAAGTAATCCATCTGCTGGGCCACCTGCAAGGACATCTGACACAACTATGGATGTTTCGCCATTTTCAAAATGAGGGTTGTCTCTGCCACCAGAAACTGCAATCCCAAACCCTCGCTTTGAGTCCTAAAGGGAAAAGAGGGAGGAAAAATGCTCTTTTTAAAAAACAAAACTAAAAATAGAGCCACAGTAGAATTTGAAATTGTTAGAATACTAAAATAGAGGCATAGTTAGACCAGTGATTCCCAAACTCCCACCACCGCCGACTTGACCTCTTGAAAATTGCTCAGGGACCTCTGGGAGAGAGGAATGGTGACTGGGCTGTCTTTCTGTTACATGCCACTGACAGAAGATAATTATGTAGTGATTGGTAATAGTCAGACAGATAGTCTGGCCATTAAATCACTCTGGAGACAAGGGTGACCTGGGAATTAACCTCAAAATGCTTGGATCCAAGCTGCTTTTCTGCTGCCTGAGCCTCGCAGCTTGGATGGGAGTCAGAACAAACTGGCAAGCTGAGGAGTAATGCCATCATGCCCAAACACCACGTAATCACCTTTTTAAACAAACAGTAAGTAAGGTAAAGAATCACACATTTCCTTTTCAAAACATCTCTGGGACAAGGAAACTGTAACGAGACACCCCCCCCCCCCATCTACTGGGGAAAATCTACAATGCGAAAATCTGTAAGTACCACCTCCTGTTGTTGAGAAAACAGAAAGGAAACTAATTGTTAGAGTGTCTAAAGCAAAGTGAAAGGCCTGATTTATGGTGGACAAGGATTAAAATGGATGATAGGAATCAATATGTGAAAAATCTTTAATCCCTTTTCTGCTTCCTGTCACTAAAGAACTGGAAAAACTGAAAGTTAAGCAGTAGTCATGAGGAAGGTGCTTTGAGACACAGTTGCAGCTGCAGTTTTAAAGGGGAAATTTTAAAGTGGATTGAGGGGCTACTAATATGCAGAACATCAAAAGCATCCAGCATGGCAAAGGTATTGTTGGATCTCCCAGTGATGGTTGGTATTGTTCAACAGTTGATGGCTGAACAATAAAAAATGATTGGATCAATGTTTGAGCAAGAAAATGAGCCAGAGGGATCTGAAGTGGAAAATGGAAATGGGGAATATTCAGAGGCTTCAGAACAAATGGATAAAATGTTGGCAGGACTAGATCAAGAAATAATTAAATTGAAAGAAGCAGTTGCTGCTGCTGAAATGGAAATGACTTCCATACAAGAATTTGGAGAAGGAGAAGATAAAATCACAAATGGTTATACGGAGAATTATTTTGATATGGTGCTGATGGAGTTGAAAGCAAAAAAAAGCTTGGGGAAAACTTCAGTCCTGGCCTTTCTTTAGCTCTAGCAGAGAGAAAGTATTCTGCATACAATCTGGAGCAAATTCACAGAAGGATGCTATTAAAATTATGGTGCCGTCTCTGGAGAAAAGAAAAAGAAAATGGAAGGTCCTAGAGGAGATCGTAAACGCAACAGGAAATGAAACTGAAGAAGTGGAACTGGACATGAACCAGTGGCTATACAGTGGTACCTCGGGTTACATACGCTTCAGGTTACAGACTCCGCTAACCCAGAAATAGTGTTTTGGGTTAAGAACTTTGCTTCAGAATGAGAACAGAAATTGTGCTCCGGCGGCGTGGCGGCAGCAGGAGGCCCCATTAGCTAAAGTGGTGCTTCAGGTTAAGAACAGTTTCAGGTTAAGTACGGACCTCCAGAACGAATTAAGTACTTAACCTGAGGTACAACTGTATAATGAAAAGAAAAATCATGGAACATTGGCCCAATGTAGAGTAGAGAGACTTGTCAAGGATGTAATGATTTATTATTATTCAATATGGAGTAATTATGGGAATTAATGTAGGTAAATTTAAAATAAAAAATATGGTTGACATTTAACACCACCACCACCACCACCTGGGACCTAGGGATGGGCAATGTATCAATACATTAACCAAAATTGATTGGACGTCCACATCCTGGTAAAAGTTTCATAATTTTCGACATGGTGATACATCACGAATCATGATGTGCACATGTGCTATGTAAGAAATTGTGATGTGGGAAAAACCGTGAAGCCAGTCATCGCTTCTCTCATGATTCCTGCCACCCCTGTTCCGCTGTACTATATACAGCTGTAACAATATGTTAAAGGTAAGTAAAATTGTATCAGTTTTAGACCCCGAAGTAGTAGAAGATGCCAGGACATTACCCTGGTAACATTACATGGTTACGTCCTTATTTTAGACATTGTTATATATTAGTATATCATGGTGACTAGCTGGTGATATATCGGGATGTTGAAAACCAGACATCGTTCAGCCCTTCTGAATGTGATGTTGATGTGAGCTCTGGAATTTTAAATATTTTAATAGTTATGCAGAAATGTATTGCTGTGAATTTAAATACACTGCTGGAGCAAAAATAAAAATGTAAGGGGGAACAAAACTATTTAGCATAGTTTAACAGTTCTAATTAACAATTTTTAAAATGTTTCACAAGGAAAATTGATCAATAAGGTTAACGGGTTATGTCAGATTTACTAACACAATGGCACATGCAAGAAGGGGGAAAGGGACTATTAGAAAAAAAGGACCAGAAATAACCTCTCACCCTTTGTAAGGTCACTGTATACTGTTCCCATATCAGCTCTTCCATGCCTGGGGCCTGCTGGACAATGAAAAGCAATAATCAATAGAACATCACAACAGAAGACAGTCCTCACAAAATTAAGAACAGACCCTTTTCAAAGTCAGTATCAAACAGCAGTAATGTTTTGCAGTTATCATACTGCAGTGCTTTTAAAAATGGACATTAATTAGCCAGAATCTGAATAAAAAAATAAACACGTTTGAAGAACAAAATTTTAGTTGGAGAAGCCTTTTCCGTGTTTTTTATCTGTATGCACAAAAAGGAAACCACATTTGAGAGAAATAGCTCACACCCAGATCTTTATATATTTGTGCCTGTGGTACTTGTTGCCTGACAAAGGACCAAATCTCAGTAGCAGGGGAGCACATGCCTGAATGTAGATGACTTGGATTAAATTGATCATGATGGAAAACCCTAAGAGACCAGAGACCTTGAATAAACTGCTATCATTGCCATTGCCACTCTGGGAAGAAGGGAGGGACGGAAGTTTAATAAATAAACAATATATGCAATGTAATAAAATAAAAATATTTTATTAATATTATTGACATGAAATTTTCATGGCTTTTGGCTAGAACAATAAACTTGTTGACTGACTGAGTAATAAATGAGATGGCCAGATCTGACACATCCAGTGACTGTCCCTGAAAAGGTCCTGCCCAAGTCACCCCCATCCTGTCTGCAGTGAAGGCAGGTCAATAATGCAAGGTCTCACTCAATGACTAGAAAGCTCATGTAGGAGGTGATCTTTAAGATGTCTAAGCCCTAACCATATAGGGCTTTAAAATGCAATACCACATTGAAGTGTACCCAAAAATTAATCTTAAGCCCCCCTCAAAACCTGGCCACCGCGTTCCGTACCAGTGCTGGTTTCCAAATGCTTTTGGAGACAGCTCCATGCACATAAGACAGCATGTATAGGAGAGAAGGTCTGGATTATATGCATACACCAAATATTGTAAATTACATTTTCAAGCATTTAGAAGACCTGATGCCTAAAGCCAGCTGCTTTGCAGGTGCCTGCACAAAACTTTAGTGTAAGCCCCTTACTCTAAATGAAAATCATGCATTGTTTGAAGCTCTGGCTCTCTTCATGCACTTACTCTATTAACTTCACCCAGAGGGACAATAGGGCTGTGCGTGCTGGCACCCTGCCCCCTCCACTCCTGACCTTCTGCATCAGCCTGGTCTGCATATCACATTAAATCATAGTTTTAAACTAGCTATGGTTTAATGTGAGCTAGAGGGCATGCTGTTCAAAAGTTCCCTTGGTGCTCCCCCTAATCCTGCTGCAGCCACACTGTGGACAACACACATCAGAGTCCAGCTTATTTCATGTCATTCAGGGTTTGTTTCTCTCCAAATTAAACCAAAGTTTAAAACAAACTATAGCTTAATGTGATATGTGAAGGTCTGAAAGGGAATCGCAAGTGCATTTGACCGAACACACTTATAGTCCTCCACACACAATCAGGGTTTCCGACTGCAGGGATGATGGTAAAACATTCTGCTAAGCCATCTTACAATTCTCCTTCAGACCACCCTTCTCAATGTGGGAAGACTGAAGGAGAGAAGACATGTAACCCCGCATCCCCTGCCTCACAGATAGTGCTCTCAACCTTACTATGTGCAGCATAACCGAATGCTGCCATGATAGTCTCTTGATGTGCTCCTACAACAGGACCACCATCTATGGCGCCTGGTGAACCACAGGGCAGTCAATCGGATGATTTCTAAGAGCTAAGATGCTGCCCACTTGGACTACTGCCATGCGCTCTACGTGGGGCGACCTTTGAAGGTGCCTCAGAAACAACAACTAATTCAGAGTGCGGCAGCTAGACTAGTGACTGGGAGCAGCTGTCAGAACCATACAGAACTGGTCCTAAAGGCTCTACACTGACTCCTGGTATGTTTCTGAGCACAATTCAAAGTGTTGGTGCTGACCTTGAAAGCCTCAAATGGCCTTGGCCCAGGAGACCTGAAGAAGCGTCTCCACCCCCACTGTCCAACCCAGACATTGAGATCCAGCTCTGAGGGCATTATGGCAGTTCCTTTTTGGCAGCAGTAGTAATAGTAGTAATAATAATAATTGTAATACAGTGGTACCTCAGGTTAAGAGTGGTTTCAGGTTAAGAATGGACCTCCGGAATGAATTAAGTTCGTAACCCAAGGTACCACTTCTGGGTTAGCGGAGTCTGTAATCCAAAGTGTTTGTAACCCGAAGTACCACTGTAATAATAATTTATTTATTATTTATACCCTGCCCATTTAGCTTGGTTTCCTCAGCCACTCTGGACAGCTTACAGTGCATATAGAAAATGTAAAACATGCTGTGGAATGCCCTCTCATTAGGTGTTACGAAGATAACTACAACTTTTAAGACATCTGAAGGCAGCCCTGTATTGGGAGGTTTTTAATGTTTGATGTTTTATTAGGTTTTTTACTGTATATCTGTTAGAAACTGCCCAAAGTGCCTGGGGCATGGTTCAAATAATAAAGATGGGAGTGATACAAATAAAATCATCATCATCATCATCATCATCATCATCATTTCAATCTGATCAGAGTTCAGATCCTCAGCAGATTGATTGATGCAATAAAAAAGTCATGCCTCGAGATAAAAAAAACCCCTACATAAATTACAAGTTCAATATATTCTCTCTCACACACAGAGCTACTAAAACATTTCAGAGAACTTTTTAATTACTATAATTACTACTACTATATGGCAGCTAAAGGTAAATGGACCCCTGACAATTAAGTCCAGTCGCGGCAGCTACATATATACTAACAGGATATTTTCGGTAAGAAAAATGTTTTATTGTACTGGAAATGAAATGAACAAATTTCTACGCATGTTCAGCTACTTGCAGAATTTAAGAAGTGCAGATTGATGAATACAATGTTGAAATACTTTTAATTTTTACTTGTGAATAAAACTACAAATTATTTGAAAATTAGTTTGAACTACAGTGGTACCTCAGGTTACAGACTCCGCTAACCTAGAAATAGTGCTTCAGGTTAAGAACTTTGCTTCAGGATAAGAACAGAAATCGTGCTCCGGCGGCGCGGCGGCAGCGGGAGGCCCCATTAGCTAAAGTGGTGCTTCAGGTTAAGAATAGTTTCAGGTTAAGAATGGACCTCCGGAATGAATTAAGTACTTAACCTGAGGTACCACTGTATCTGTGCCTCAGAAGAAAACTGGAAAGTCAAATGTTCCTTGGAATGGCATGCATCAAATTGTTACAAAGGGGAGGGGGGTGTATGCTTGGCTTTTGAATGCTGGTATAATCAAGCTAAGAGGAAGCAGCTCTTAAGGTCACATTCTGTAGGATATAAAGTGCAGCACCAACAAAGTACTGGAAGTTCACCTTGGGAGTTCACAAGGCACAAAAGCCATCTGCTCTGTCCTAAATCTCTAACTCATAATCTCTTTAACATTATAAAATTTACAGCTGTTTGTTGTTGCAGAGATACTAACCAATGCTGACAGATTAATGGAAGGAGCAAAATGTGTGTGGGGGCTGGGTAAGACCACAGATGTTGTAAGTCACCATCTGAAGACTTCAGACTGTACCAGAGAGGAGATTAAATTCTGTCAGAGCAAGCACGAAACTCCAACTATATCAGGAGCCAGTGAACCTGGTACACGTTGCACTAGTGCTGCAAATGCATCAAGAGACAGGTTAAGGTAAGTGTCACCTATTCCTGAGGAGTAATGAGTGTATCATTTTAGGAAATGGCAAGAAATGTAATATGAATACATTAATTGATTGCACTGTCACACAATTAAACGGGTGATGATATTACCAGTAGCTCACTTAGCACATTCTATTAAGCCTACATTAAAAGAATTATTTAATAAACAATCTTCTGAAGCACAATTTTACAGATTTCATGCTAATTCATTCTAATTAGAAGACTAATGTGATGATGAGATCCTAGTGAGACTTGAATGACACAGCAAGCCAGCAAGCTTCCCCCAGACACTCGGAAGGCATGGAAATCAGGGAGCCATTTAATGCTAAACTATTTGAGACTAAAATAAAGTACAACAATGTTGAAGACAGTCAAGAATCATGTCTTCTTCCTCGTTTTAAAACACAAAATCTTAGTATGGATGAGACAATAGGAAATACTAATGGTATATATTTTTCAAAAATTAACTCACATGCCATTTTAAAATCCTCAACTTTTTCACAGCATGTAGCCACATTCGTTGCAGAGCTTGAGCTGTCTTCATTGTGGCACACTATAATCTGTTAAGGGACTCTAACATCCCCGTCTTTTCATCAGTTTCCACCACTCAAACATTGTTATGTAATTCTAATACAATTGTGCCCTACATACTCAGCCAATCCTGCCTTCATTTCACACAATGACATATTAAAACCCACAGATGTACAAATGGCAACACATCTACTCCCAAAACAAATGTCACTATCTTAAAACAGAAAATAAATAACCCAGTACCTCAATTTAATTCCTATTTAAGCAACTTGCTGGTGTCACCACTAGGCAAGCATCAACGCACAGTCTCCTCCCCATTCCCAAAGAATATGCAGAAATGTGAGGAATTCGCAGTTACAGGAGAAGTGTTTGCCTGATCTGTAAGCAGCATTTAGGACACAGACTTTGGTTATTGGGGCATATGCCATTTGGCTGGCTTCTGCAATCACAGCTGTAAAGCTACTGGGGGAAAGAAATGAGAAAAGGACAACTCTGTACTGTAAACAGTCTCAGCTCCCACGTGTCTTGCTGCTCAGTCCATCCCAGGCTTCCTCTTCTGACCTTCTCCCATCAGAGGTGAGGCAGAGGGGATGCAAACACCTCCAGTATCTTCCTCTCTCCACAAGAGGCTCCCACAGCTGCTGTGCAAACCTATAGCTCAATGATGCCACCTCCTGGCTTTCAAAGCAGGAACTGGAAGAATGCTGCCTTGCTTACCACACTAGTTTGCATGAAGAGGAGAAATCTGCGCTTCTCACAAAAAAAGTCACAGAGCGAGAGACAGCCTGCCGAATGGTATAGAAGCTACTTCAGATAATATACCACTTGGCAGGCTGTCTCTTGCTCTGTGACTTTTTGTATTTTGTGACACATGACTGAGGAGAAGAGCAAATGAGGCCACTCAGGAAAAAGTGTCTGAAAGAAAGGTGTTCATTTTTTTTAAAATAAAATATTTATTAAAGTTTAAACATTACAAAAAAGAAAAGAAAAACAAAAGAGAAATATAAACAATAAACAGTTACAAAACCTCAAAAACAAAATCAAATACAGCAGTACAAAGCATCAACAATACAAAAAGGAAACAAAAACAAAAACATTTAAAAAAGAAAAAAACCCAAAAGAGAACAAACAAACATACAACCCCCCCCATATTTTCATATCCTTATCTTTCATTAGCTTATTTCCTCGACTTCCTCACACCTCCTTTTTTGTATTCTAGTTCAATTAAATATTCTAGCAAGTCCTTTCCCTCTTTCACAAATTTAGTTCCATAATTTAATTTAACGAAATTTTAGACTTAAATTTACATCTTTACCCAATGTCAATCTATTCATACTTAATTCTTTATAATATTTCTACTAAAGTCATATAACTTCTTTCCAGCATCTTTCTAACCTTCATTAATTTTAGAATATTTCTGTAGATAAGCTTTGAATTTTTTCCAATCTTCTTCCACCGACTCTTCTCCCTGGTCTCGGATTCTACCAGTCATTTCCGCCAATTCCATGTAATCCATCAGCTTCATCTGCCATTCTTCCCTGGTAGGTAGGTCTTGTGTCTTCCAGTGCTTTGCGATGAGTATTCTTGCTGCTGTTGTAGCATACATGAAGAAAACTCTATCCTTCTTTGGCACCAATTGGCCCACCATGCCCAAGAGAAAGGCCTCTGGTTTCTTTAAGAAGGTATATTTAAATACCTTTTTCATTTCATTATAGATCATCTCCCAGAATGCCTTAATCTTTGGGCATGTCCACCAAAGGTGAAAGAAAGTGCCTTCAGTTTCATTGCATTTCCAACATTTATTATCGGGCAAGTGATAAATTTTTGCAAGCTTGACTGGTGTTATGTACCACCTGTAAATCATTTTCATTAAATTCTCTTTTAAGGCATTACATAAACTTCATACCAGTGGTCCATAACTGTTCCCAGTCAGCCATCATAATGTTATGTCCAACATCCTGTGCCCATTTAATCATAGCAGATTTCACCATTTCATCCTGAGTATTCCATTTCAGTAGCAAGTTATACATTCTTGACAAATTCTTAACTTTAGGGTCTAACAATTCTGTTTCCAACTTTGATTTTTCCACTTGAAAACCTAATTTTTTGTCCTGATTGTATGCCTCCATTATTTGGTAATAATGGAGCCAATCTCGCACTCTGTCTTTTAATTTTTCAAAGCTCTGTAGTTTTAATCTGTCACCCTCTTGTTCCAAAATTTCCCAATACTTCGGCCATTTGGCCTCCATATTGAGTCTTTTCAGACTCTGATTTTGGTATGAGTGTAATATATGCTTCTTTCCACGATTCAGGTGCCCTTTTCCCTTCCAATATTTCATTGCAGACTTCCTTTAATGGTTATATTAACCATTCTTTCAAAGTTCTATAGTATCTAGAAGTCAGTCCATCCGGTCCTGGAGATTTACCTAGTTGCATATTCTGAATGGCCCCTTCTACTTCCTGATCCGTTATTTTGTAATCCAACATTAATTTGTTTTCTTGGGAAATTTTTTGAAGTCCATTTATTTTCAAAAATTTATCAATGTCCATTTCGTTCTGCTTTTCTTGTGTATATAATTGTTTAAAATACCTCTGGAAGCACCTTCTAATTTCAGCTGGATTCTGTATATTCTTTCCTTCCACTTCCAGATTCGTAATAGTATTTAATTTTTGTCTTTTTTTCAATTGCCAAGCCAGCAGTTTCCCACACTTATTTGCTGATTCAAATGTCTTTTGTCTCATCTGTTTAATCTTCCATTCTATTTCCTGGTTCATCAATTTCATATATTGTACTTGATAAAACTTTATTTCTTTTAAGATCTCCTGGGACTTTGGTTTCACCCTCAATTTCTTCTCTCCTTCCTTTATTTTTTCCAGAATTTTGTCTTTTTTCTCATTTTGCCTTTTCTTCTTAATTGCATTCTGTTGTATCAAAAAACCTCTCATTACGGCTTTGCTTGCGTCCCAGATTACTCTTTTTTCCACTGAAGTATTCATATTTATCTCAAAATAATCTTTCAAAGTTTTTTGGGCCTTTTTAATAAATTCATCATTCCTGAACAAAGAGTCATTCATCCTCCATCTGAAGGAACCAGTTGGCATTAATTTCATTTCCATTTTCACCGCATTGTGGTCAGAGCTAGTTTTTGGGCAAATTTCAGCCTTGCTGATCTTTGGAGCCAGTCCTCTAGTTACCCAGATTTGGTCGATTCTTGTCCATGTCATTTTTGCCTCCGAGAAGAAAGTTCCCTCTCTTCCCAGAGGATTCTTCATTCTCCAAACGTCAATCAAGTCCAAGTTATCAGTCATATCAAAAAATGTTTTTGGTAGTCTTCCATCCTTGGTAATTGTTTGTCTTTGCGCCTTATCCATATTCGTAGATACGACACCATTCATGTCTCCCATCAAAATCATGTTATAATCCATATAGTCCATCAAGATTTCATGTAACTTTTTGAAAAATTCCGATTTCCCTTCATTTGGTGCATAGATACCTATCACCAAATATCTATCTCCTTGTAATTGAATTTCAATTGCTACCAGTCTTCCTTGTTCATCTCTGAAGATAAATTTGGGTGATAGGTTCTCCTTTGCATAGAGTACCACTCCTCTTTTTTTTATTTATCTGATGAAATAAATTCTTGACCTAATTTCTTGTTACTTAATAATTTCCTGTGTAGTCTTGTCACATGCGTTTCTTGTAAAAAAAATAAGTCCAATTGTTCTTTTTTCAATAATTGGAACACTCGTCGCCTTTTCTCCGAAATGTTGAGGCCATGGACATTCCAACTCAGGGCCTGCAGCGTCATCCTGTAGCTACTTTGGTGCCCCCCCAACTGCCCCCAGCTCTTGTTCCTCTTCTGTTGGTAGTAACGTTAACTCCTTGTCGGGGGGGTCCAGTCCAAAAGACAATGATGAAATGTCCAAAGTATCCAAAGTATCTTTTTTGGGTGATGCTCTCTTCCGTACTCTTTGCTCCAATCCTCTGTCTGGTGACCCTCTTTCCGGTGATGTTGGCTCTTTTCCGATTCCCTTCTGTAGGTCTTCTTCGTAATTGTGCAAGAACTTTATTTTATCCTCCAATGATCTTACCTTTATTTTTCTTCTTTAAAGCTGAAAGATAGGCCTTGAGGGAATTCCCACCGAAAGTTAATTCTGTTCCTTCTCAACAGATCAACCAAATCTCTATAATTAAATCTAAAATCTAAGAGATATTTGGGAATATCTTTAAATATCTCCACTCTAAATTTGTGTATTGTCAAGGCCTCCTCGTAATGCCAACTCAAAATTTTGTCCCTCTCTTCCTTCGATCTGAGTGTAATCAAACAGTCTCTTATTCTGTTCTTCTCCTTCTTCCCACCTCTTCCCAATCTGAAGGCTCTCACAATTTTAAACTCCTCTTTTTGTAGGTCCCGTTTCCAAAAGGTTGCGAATTCCTCTGTAAGAAAGTCTATCAAGGAGTCTTTTTCTAGTTCAGGTACTCCCCGAATTCTCAAATTTATCTGTTTCTCCTTGAGCTCAAACATAGAAAGCATCTGTTTTTGGTCATGTACTTGTTTCCACACAACCGGGACCTCTGTTTCCAATTGAGCTACTTTCGCTTCTACCGTGGCAATCTTTTCCTTAGCTTCCTCTGCAGTCTGTCTAGTTGAGTTAGATTCCTTAACTAGTGTCTCAATAGCTTCTGTATTAGAACTGACTTTTTGTTCCAAACTTTTTATACTTTGTGTGTTTTGGTCCAATTTTTGTGAATTTTGATCCAATTTTTTATTCATTTGTTCCAAAGAACTATTGATTTTACTTAAAACAAGAGCCCAGTCTTCTTCCGAGGGCATTCCTCCTTTTGATTTAGTATACATTGACACAGCTGCAGAGGGAGCAGAGGGGCCAGATGTAGAGGCTCTCCGAAAGATTCTGCCGGATCTAGTTGTCTTTTCCTGTGATAAATCTATTTTTCCCTTCCCATCTGCCATAACACTCAAGGCTCTCAAGGTCGAATACAATTCCCAGGGGTTTGTCTTTAAGGCTGGGAAATTCCACTCCTTATAACAGTTTCAAAATCCTCCTCTAGAGGGAAGTAGTTAGTGTTTATCTTATATTAGTCCAAAATATCCTTTTCTTTTTATTTTCCTCTTTAAAGTTACTCTATCAAGTTATAGGAGTATACTTGATATCAAGCTTTTCAGTTCAAAAGCAAAGTTGTAACTCTTAAGCCAAGAGAAGATAGTTGAAACAATGTTTCACTCACTGACAGTTAGTTGGTCTATTCACAGTCAATGCGGAGCTCCACAATGCAGCAATTTTAATGGCTGCCGTTCCCAGGTTCCGAGCGGTGAAACGTTAACTTTTACCCTCTTTTCCTGCAAGGAGTGATGTCCAGAAGTTCCCCCCTTTTTCCCCTGCAACCAAGGGGGGTTCACTAGTTTTATGCTGAATATTTAAATGTCAAAAACAGTCTTTCAGGCTTTAGTTTAAAGCTCCTTGCTTCCCACTATTTACAAAAAAAGGAAGGCGGACTTCCTGTTTTACGCCTCCCCCGTTCGTAGCCGAATTCAATTTGTTAAAAGTCCAATTCCTTCACTTTACTCACAGGTAGTTGCTTTAGATCCAAATATCCACAGGAAAAAGGTCAGCGCTCCCCGGCAATGGCTGTGCGGCTTCACTCCGCGAAAGTAGCATTCAGTTCGCAGCACCGCGCCACTCACCCCACTCGCTCCAGAGCCCTTAAAAAAGGATTCCCCACGAGTAGGGGGGCGCTCCAGGTGCCCTGCCGAACCCCCACGTTCTCAGGCTTCTCCCACCTGAGATTTCTGACGGGTCTCCGCTTTCACCGTAGCGGGCGACCCGATTTTCGCGGAGCTAGCTCCTCTGCTTAGAGGAACTCCGCCATTAGCCGCTGGCGCTGTCCCCGGAAGTCTGAATGAAAGGTGTTCAGAATCCCCGATCTTTGGCAAGTTCCTTCCAGAGCTTCATCACGCAGGTGAGCCACTGACACAAGTGGCCTCATTTGATGTGCTACTGCTCATATGAGACAACTGTTTGGAATAGTTAACTGTTCCAGAGAGCAGACTGAGGCAATGCAAGAGCTTGATTGTAATGATGAAACAACCAAATGGAAATGGTCAAGAATCTCTCATACAAGACAACTGCAAGCAACTCAAGGTGGGGAGGAGAAAGAGGTTAGTCCAGTTTACTTGTGCATTTGTTTATTCATAAAGACAGGCTTATAGCAACACTCTGTTACACCGAGAGCAAGTTGCATTTCATGCACTTGCAGCCTAAGCATCTGAGTCAGAATGGGTCCTGAAGTCAACCTTATATTCCAAGCTTTCAGAATTTATTCTTAATGTAAAATTTACGTTGTCTTGGTACACACACAGTTTCCACTTTCCAACCCCCTCCAAGCCCCAGGCTAGAAGTAAGAGAGTATGTACACATTCCTGGATGCAGCAAGGTGTACAGCCCCAGGCTGTGTTTTGTTGAATTTGCACGGTGTTGTACCTAGCATTATGCTTTGATGCATTTATTTATATTGATTTTATTTACTGCATTTATATCCCAGCTTTTTCTCCAAAGAGCTCCCTGCAACAGCCCCATGAGGTAGGTTAGGCTGAGAGATTGTGACTGGCCCAAGGTCACCCAGTGAGCTTCATGGCTGAGTGGGGATTTGAACCCTGGTCTCCAGGTCCTAGTCTGACACACTAACCACTAGGCCACTCTAAGGCTGCTAAACAAGGAAATATACTGGTGAACAAAAGGTGGAGACTTAACAGCTTCCCAGGAGGTAGCTCAGCTGACCAGTACTTTGCAGATGCTTTGCAGATAATTCCAGCTTTGTTTGCTCTCTCCCTCCTCAATTATAAGCTCTCACACAAACCAGGAAACTCTTTCAGCTTTACCAGTATCTTTCCACTTAGAACTCAGCTAATTATGCAGCGCCAGCTAACAATCCAGGAGGGACCCCACCCCCCATCAAAGATCCAGTGGCAAGTAAACAAAGAACTGGAAAGCTCTTCTTTCTTCCCTCACCAGTGGAAAAAAGAGATGGAAGAGTTTTTGTTTTTGTTTTCTAGTGGTGTTTACGTTGTTAGTTCCCCCTAAATGGCTTTCCTCCATATTAAAAAGGAAAGGTTTTTTGTAAATTTAAAGGAGACTATCATTTTGCTTGCTTGCCCTCCCTCCTTCCCTTTGATAAAAAGGAAGAGACTGGTGAGATGAGGGCTTGGCAGGTGGGGAATGGAGGGGAGAAGATTTAGCTGCTGCCTTATGCCGAAATGGGAGGTTGGGTGCTGTGTGAGAATGATGAGGAGGGTGTTTTCAGTAAGCAGTGAAAGCAAATGTGTGTCTACTCACAAGCAAGCCCTCCTGAATTCCATGGGGCTTACTCCCAAGAAAGTAGAAGTAAGTTTAGTTGAACTCAGTGGGGCTTCTGCATGTAGGGATTCCACTTAGTGGGGAAGCAGATGCAACCTGACTAAATCACTTAAACTACTCATAAATTAGTTGAAAATGTATTAAATATAATGTATGGAAGTTTATTTAATATTTTTATTAAATCTACTACTTCCTTACATTTTAAGGCCCTCCACCACTGCAGGGAGCCCTGTCAAAGCCCCTAGCTGCTGCCAGGAAGCGCAGCGCAGGCTCCACTGCTGCGGGGAGGTATGGCCGGCACCTCTTCTGCTGTGAGGAGGCCTGGCAAGGCCCACCACCACTGCAGATAGATATTGTGATATACTAAGATATCACAATATTTAGCTGGTGATATATTGTGATGCTGAAAGCCAGATATCGCCCAGCCACCCGCTGTCTGTCCATGGTTTTCCCATCCTCCCCAACACCTCCACCCACCCTCAACTCCTACGGGTGAAGCTTTCATCCCTCTGTCCCATGGAAATCATCTCCCTGCAGCTGTCATCTGCAGACACATTTCTATACATCTTCCAGATGCACTGGGATTTACTCCCAGTAAGAGAGAAATAGTCTAGGTGAAAGCATCCCTTTCCTGGTTATGTCCTTCTTAGCATTTCTAGCTCCTCCTTTGACACAAAGACACTTACACAGCTTCTCCCCATCTCCATTTTAAAAGCTAGCAATAGTTGGTGGTGGGAGAGGGGGCCACTTGTGCCTTCTGGGCTCTGAATTAGCTAGACTCTCTTACCTATTTTTCGCTCTATAAGACGCACCAGACCACAAGACGCACCTAGTTTTTGGAGGAGGAAAACAAGAAAAAAATATTCTGAATGTCAGAAGCCAGAACAGCAAGAGGGATCGCTGCGCAGCAAAAGCAGCAATCCCTCTTGCTGTTCTGGCTTCTGGGATAGCTGCGCAGCCTGCATTCACTCCATAAGACGCACACACATTTCCCCTTACTTTTTAGGAGGGAAAAAGTGAGTCATATAGAGCAAAAAATACGGTAATTCTCTGCAGCAGTCTCTGCTCACTTTATCCTCCAGAGGCCTGCAGCTAGTTCATACTTTAAATAATCAAGGAGAGTGAGACAGATTCCCCCCCTTTTGTTGTTTGCAGATGCTGATGGACAGAGATGAGAATGGATCTCTCCTCCTCTTCACCTCTTGTTTTAAGGCAGCAAAACTTGGAAGTAAGGCCTATTGAAATGAACAAGCCTTTGACTGCAATCCTAACCCACTTACCAGGGAATTACTTCTGATCTGAAGAAGTGTGCATGCACACAAAAGCTCATACCAATGACAAACTTAGTTGGTCTCTAAGGTGCTAGTGGAAGGGATTTTTTTATTTTGTTTCGACTACGGCAGACCAACACGGCTACCTACCTGTAACTACTTCTGAACAGACATTGTTAGGTAGGATTGCAGCCTTAGTTTTGAATCAACGGGATCAGGACAAGTTGGCAGGTGGGAAGGGAGATGCTGCTCTGGGATACCGCCTCCCCCACCCCAAAGTTAGACATATAGGACCACCCCCAATTGGCAAATGTGTCAATTGTGCATCTCATGGCCCAAGGAGTCATCCTACAGTTCTCAAATGGGGTGAAGCTGGACTGGGGGAAACTGCATCAAAACACAAAAGATACCTGTGGATTGTAGGTAATATCCTATGTTAGGGGTCAGCAACCTTTTTCAGCAGGGGGCCGGTCCACCGTCCCTCAGACCATGTGGTGGGCTGGACTATATTTTGAGGGGGGTAATGAACAAATTCCTATGCCCCACAAATAACCCAGAGATGCATTTTAAATAAAAGGACATATTCTACTCATGTAAAATCACGCTGATTCCCAGACTGTCCACAGGCAGGCTTTAGAAGGCGATTGGGCCGGATCCGGCCCCCAGGCCTTAGTTTGCCTACCCATGTTCTATGTACATGGATTCAAACAAATGGGGGTGGGGAAACACTGGAGCAGAGTAAACAGTAATGTGTCCACAGCCCTAATTTAAGACAAAATGCAGGTTCACAAACTTTGCTTAGGAAGTGTGACAATAAGCTCAAGAAATAATTGAGGCAATAAATCAAACAAAAGTAGGGAAATCCCCAGGGCCAGATGGAATAATGGCAAAATATTATTAAAAAATGAGTGAACAGCTTGTGAATCCCCTGAAAGATACAATGAATGAGATTCTGAAAATAGGGGAAGTTCCAGAAACATGGAAAGAGGCCTATATAACTTTGATACCAAAACAGGATTCGGATGTGACATTAGTTAAAAACTATAGGCTGATTTCATAATTAAATAATGATTATAAACTATTTGTATTTGTCACGGCAAATAGAATGATTTTTTTTAAAAAAAGAATTTATTCATCATGACCAAGCTGGATTCCTTCCAGGTAGACAAATTAAAGATAATATTAGACATGTACTGAATATTATAGAGTATCTGGAAATGAGAAATGAGAAAAAAGCAGCATTAATGTTTATAGATGCGGAGAAAGCATTTGATAATGTTTCTTGGGAGTTTTATGAAGAAGGTGATGGAGGAGATGGGATTTGGAGAAAATTTCAATAGGGGAATGCAAGCTGTTTACTCCGACCAAAATGCAAAAATAATCGTAAACCGGGTAATAACAGATAAATGTAGTATACAAAAAGGGACGAGACAAGGATGTCCCTTGTCACCATTGTTGTTTGTTCTGGTTCTGGAAGTCTTGAGAAGATAAGACAAGATAGGGAAGTAGTAGGTATTAAAATTAAAAAGAATGAACATAAATTAAAAGCATTTGCAGATGATTTGGTAATAACGGTAGAGGATCCAAAGAATTCTCTTCCAAAAGTAATGAATATAATACAAGAATTTGGTCGTGACAGGATTTAAATTAAATAAAAATAAGTCGAAATTGTTACTAAAAATATTAAAGAATCGAAAAAGAAAGAAATAACAGAGATGGTAGGGATAGAGGCATATAAAAAAGTAAAATATTTAGGAATTTGGATAACATCAAAAAATATAAATATTTTTAAAATAACTATGAAAAAATTTGGCAGGAAATTAAAAGAAATTTGGAAACACGGAATAGGATGAATCTCTCTTTAATGGGAAGAATTGCAACTATAAAAATGAATGTACTTCCAAGGATGTTATTTCTCTTCCAAACTCTTCCAGTAATAACAAGGAGTGCATGCTTCAAAGAATGGCAGAGAGAAATATCAAGATTTGTCTGGAATGGGAAAAAACCAAGGATAAAAAACAAAATTTTAACAGATGTGAAAGAAAGAGGCAGATTCTCACTTCCAGATTTAAAATTGTATTATGAAGCTGCATCCCTAATATGGATTTGAGATTGGATCAAGTTAGACAGGGAGGAAATAACAGACTTGGAAGGACATGATAATAGATTTGGATGGCATGCCTATCTTTGGTATGGAAAAGCAAAAGTACATGTAGGATTTCATAATCATTTAATTAGAAGATCACTGTTTAAAGTATGGGAGAAATATAAAGATTTATTAGAACCTAAAACACCAGGGTGGCTATCACCTATTGAAGCACTATCACTTAAAATATTGGGGGGGGGGGGGGAAGGAGAGTGGCCAAGATGTAGAGAACTGTTGGTGGAGCAAGAGGGAAAGTTAAAACTGAAAGAATACGATGAAATAAAAGAACATCTTCAAAGTTGGTTACATCATAGATAATTACAGGAGATATTTAAGAAGGATACCAAAAAAGGCTTCTTATATTCGGCTTCCAATTTCCAAAAGGAAGTGATAGAAGAAAACACAAAATTATTAAAAAACGCATATAACATCCTTTTGGAATGGGAGACCAAAGATGAAGAAGTAAAATCAGTAATGATTAAATGGGAGCAAGATGTAGGACATAATATACAATTTCAGGAATGGATAAAACTGTGGAAAGTAAATTTGAAATTTACAGATTGAATATTATTGAGAGAGATATACAATGAATTGAAGAAAATGTTAAAAATAACCTTTGTAAAAAACTAGAAGCCTTTTTATTAGGTATTTTAGGTCAAGACATACCAAAAGAAATGAGGACTTTATTTATGTATGCCACCACAGCAGCAAGAATGTTGATTGCACAAAACTGGAAGACTGGAGAAATACCAACTAAAGGACAATGGCAAGAGAAGTTGAGGAACTATGCAGAACCAGCAAAAATGACAGAAAGACTAAGAGAAAAAGACAACAGAGACTTTGAAAAAGAGCGTAATATGAATGGTTATTCATATTATACTTTCAGAAACAAAGAAAGGCAACAGACTTGATAGCAGGATTTAAATAAACATTCACATTATCAGCATTAGAAAATGTTTGGAAGATAGTAAAATAAGATGATGTATTTAATTTTATTTTTATGTTTTTAAGGCTTGATGTTATGCTATTGATAACTTTTTCTGTTGAGAGACAGCAAAGCAGATGAAAATAGAAACAAACCAGAAACGCAAGTTGGGGGAAGTCTTGGAGGGGAGGGAGGGAGGAATATATAGCAAATGTTAAAAATTTGAGATGTATGTAATGAACGAAAATGAAAAAACTATGGGCTGGTTCACATGCCTGCGCATCACTTGCACCACAATCCTATGGATGTTTACTCAGGAGCAAGTCTCTACTTTTGAGGTGATATGAAATCTTTGTGCTGCTTCAGCTGTAAGGTCTTTGACATCTGCAACTCACTCCTTGTTGAAGCTGCATATGGGAAGTGGCCGAAGTGCAGCTGAGACAGAACAAGTGGAAAGACAAGCCGAGGAGCAGGACCTGTCCTTACAGTGTGGAAGGCCAGCATTCAGCTCCTAACGCTAGACTTCAAAAGAACATCTCTGCCTTTGGGCACATACATCTGAACTAGAGTAAATAAGATAAACCAAGTTACCCAAACCAATGACAGGTTTTTGAGCACTTTTCACCTGATCCATCTCTCAGGTGCTGCAAGGGAATATAGACTATTCAATATCCAGTTACCTTCCTCCTGCTTAATATTTTCCTTTATTTCCCTCCACCCATTTTTTCTGGATCAAGTGAAGAAGCTTTATGCATATTGTTTGCTGCTGCTTTTTAACGATGGCTCATTTTCCTTCTGCCCTCAAGTTGCAGCTTCATAACTCATTGTTTCTGGTAATGGGATCTGAATGGCTCTTTAATTTAAGCAGCTTCTGA
This sequence comes from Podarcis pityusensis, assembly GCF_964106645.2. Classification (NCBI taxonomy): domain Eukaryota; kingdom Metazoa; phylum Chordata; class Lepidosauria; order Squamata; family Lacertidae; genus Podarcis; species Podarcis pityusensis. Next base: position 63,035,990 of record NC_138036.1, read on the forward strand.
ATTTACAGAAACACACTGAAAGGCAAGGAAACAGAACTGTTAGTTTATGACACAAAAATAGATAAACCCTTTAATTTGGTGCTGAATCACTCACTAATGGTCATATCGGCAGTTATTGTGAATTTGGAGTAATGCGAATGGCCAGTATAATTAAATTGATTGGTAGCAGCTGCTACAGAAGTGATGGGTGTTAAAACAGCAAATGACCTATAAACTAATTTTCCACTAGATGGTGGTATTAAGCAGCTATTTGACAAGACAGATGAAAGAAAGGAGCACACACGCACACACACTGATAATTGGAAAGCAAAAAACCTTTTTCCATTCAAATTATTAAAAGCCACTAGTTTGTATACATTTCCTAGGATTTCTGCAGCTAAGTATCAAATTTAGAATGTTCCTGTAAATTCTCTGGGGATTCTCTTTAAAATGTGTGTGTGTCTGTGTAAAGCCACCATTTGTACAGTAGTATCACTGCCCACAGCAGATACTTTAGATGGACAAGGTAGATTTCTCCAATTCTTTCATCATTACATAAATAAAGCATGACTAAGCAGGGTCTAAAAACATGGGACAGAAGACTATTTTGTAACTACTACTACTCCTCATTTGAGGGATGCGGGTGGTGCTGTGAGTTAAACCATAGAGCCTAGGACTTGCTGATCAGAAGGTCGGTGGTTCGAATCCCCGCGACGGGGTGAGCTCCCGTTGCTCGGTCCCTGCTCCTGCCAACCTAGCAGTTCAAAAGCATGTCAAAGTGCAAGTAGATAAATAGGTACCGCTCCGGCAGGAAAGTAAACGGTGTTTCCGTGCATTGCTCTGGTTCACCAGAAGCAACTTAGTCATGCTGGCCACATGCTGTACACCGGCTCCCTCGGCCAATAAAGCGAGATGAGTGCCGCAACCCCAGAGTTGGTCATGACTGGACCTAATGGTCAGGGGCCCCTTTACCTTTTACTTTACTCCTCATTTGATGGGGCTTGTACAGGAAAGTGTTTCAGAGAGGCTAATCCTAACACCATCATTCCTGGGACCAACACCTAGACAAGGCTGCCAATAGAGCTCTCTGAAATTATTAGAAGAGACCCATTTACTTGCAGCTCAAGACAACCTGCTACTTCAAAGCTAAGCATCTCTAAGTGCACCTTCAGCCAGCCACCTACAGTCTTGGATGCTCCTTGGCTCAGAACTACTGGTCCTCTCTCACAACCCTCACCATGATGCCATCCCTGCAACTGGGAAGTCCTGGTGCTCAAGAGAAGCTGCCTAGTTCTGCCACTTGAAAGCCGAGGCATAAGGCTCGATCCTTTACAGGAGTGTTTCCCAAAGTGTGGTACATGTACCCTCAGCAAGACATGAATGGGGTTCAAAGGGTACATGGCAGAAATTTTAATTATAATTCATCATAGCTTTTTTAGCTGCATAAAACAATTCAAAGCTAAAATAGTATTATTAAAACTACTCCCCAATTATCTTCTTCTAAGAAGGGGAATGCCAGTAAGAATAAACTTTCAGAAGGAGTACATGATTATTCAAAGTTTGGGAAACACAGCTTTACAGCATAACCAACAGGGTTCCCTGCAGGTGTTGCTGGACTACAAATAACATCAGGCCGAGTCAGCATGGCCAATGGGCAAGGGAGTTGTAGTCCAACGACACCTGGAGGGCACCCAGTTGGCTGCCCCTACTTTACAGGCTCACACTTTGTCGCCCTATTATTAAATGCAGTCACCACTGTGGCACATGAGGCGGCAGGGCTACTTCAAATAGCTCATCAAATTGATCTGGAACCATGAAGGGAAAGCTATTGCCATTGCCCAAGCTTTCTTTCAGTGAAAAGCTTCAACATCTAACATTAGAGGAGGGACTTTAAAAACAGCACCCAAACTTGTTAGTTACTGACTTTTGCATGCACATTATTTCTTGCAACCACAAAGAACACCAGTGACAATACATTCAAACTTCTCCAACAGGATATAACTAATTATTTAAAATTTGAGCCAGGAACAACTAAACTTATAAAACCACAGATTTATACTTTTCAAAGTAAGTGTCAGAAAACAAAAGCCATTTCTCTGCTCTTAGCAGCCCGCCTCAAGTTCTGTTGCAATTATATACAGTGGTACCTCAGGTTAAGTACTTAATTCGTTCCGGAGGTCCGTTCTCAACCTGAAACTGTTCTTAACCTGAAGCACCACTTTAGCTAATGGGGCCTCCTGCTGCCGCCGCACCGCCAGAGCACGATTCATGTTCTTATCCTGAAGCAAGGTTCTTAACCTGAAGCACTATTTCTGGGTTAGCAGAGACTAAACCTTAAGCATATGTAACCTGAAGCGTATGTAACCCGAGGTACCACTGTACTCACTTAAGGAGCAGGGTACACCATATAACAAGCTAACAACTTCTCCATGGAATTTGCTCATCTCTTCCAATGCACCTGGCCACTCCCTCAGCACTAATAATGATAATTTGATTTATTACCTGCCCAAGAGCAGGTCACAACAACTCAAAATACAACATTAAAATCAGTTTTTTAAAAAAATTACAATCAAAAGAATATTGTGGTCCTCTCACAGCCCCCCCCCCATATTAAGTGAATATTTGTGTTGTGTAGGATGTATTCACACATTACAGCAGGCCATAATTGGGGAATATTTTTCCACCTAAGGGTCAGACCAAGAACTGACCATGTGGGGCAGGTGGGCATGGGGAGGGAGAACCTGTACCTGCTTTGCTCCCTCCTCTGATGAGCAGCTTCAACAAATCATTATTCTTGGCTTATTTCAACTAGGGATTGTGGTTTGCTTTTTTGGCTATATTTCTGCTGTCACTTGTACTCATATCACCAGCAAAGTGAGGGTGACGCTGGGATCGAAGGGCATGTGGAGATGATTATTATTATTATTAATAATAATAATAATAATAATAATAATAATATACTGCCCTATAACTGGAGGTCTAATGCATCTGGCTGTTGCGTTCTTCTCACGTCCTGAGCCACTCTGAGAGACTGAGATTATCCCAGCCTTGCAAAGCAGATTGGGGCTGGCGTCTCATCAGCAGTGAGGGCTGCGCCCCGCCCCTTGGCGCACCTGCCCCAGGCGCAATGAAGACATGCTCCGCCAATGAATCCCAGTAGTATCTACCCAACGGATAATTTGGCCCAGGTTCTAAAGAAGTCAGTTATGAATAATAACTGGCAACCATCTCCCCCACTCTAAAATAGCAAAGCAACAGGGAGGTAGGAATATGGATGTTCTCCACAACTCGGGCGTGTCATTTTAGGGGTGATGCTTAATTTTGCAAATTTATTCAGTGAGGTCTTAAAAATATGTTTTTGGTTGTGAGGAATTCAGTGTTTCAAGCTAACTCTGGAGGACTATCTAGTGGTCTTCAGCTGGTGAATTCTAAATTGGAGGTGCTGGACGCTCCTTCCTTGGAGTTTTTGAAGCAGAGGTGGGATGGTCCTCTGTCATGGATGCTTTAGTTGAGACTTTTAGATTGCAGAGGGTTGGACCAGATGACCCTTGGAGTCATACAATTCTATGATTCTATAGCGCAACAAAGGGACGCGGGTGGCACTGTGGGTTAAACCACAGAGCCTAGGGCTTGCCGATCAGAAGGTCGGTCGTTCGAATCCCCGCGATGGGGTGAGCTCCCGTTGCTCGGTCCCTGCTCCTGCCAACCTAGCAGTTCGAAAGCACGTCAAAGTGCAAGTAGATAAATAGGTACTGCTCCGGCGGGAAGGTAAACGGTGTTTTCATGCGCCGCTCTGGTTCGCCAGAAGCGGCTTAGTCATGCTGTACGCCGGCTCCCTCAGCCAATAAAGCGAGATGAGCGCCGCAACCCCAGAGTCGGTCACAACTGGACCTAATGGTCAGGGGTCCCTTTACCTTAAGTTTCTATTTGATTCTCAAGCCCATCCATTTAAATGACTACTCTCACTTGATATATCCTTTGTCCTAGTTCTAATAAAACAATTGTTCACCACTTATTCACATACTACTTTTCACTGTATCTGTATCTCACTGGATGATAAAATAGATTAATACACAACAGGAATTCTCTTCAAAGTCAAATATATTTTAAGGTACAATATTTTATAAATATAAAATTATATGTGATATATTGCTAAAAGAAATAAAGGAAATAATTTCAACCTGAACTCATACGTTAACCTATTAACAGACTTAGCAGTGTGAGCCTGACTTGTATGCATACTCTCTGACACCACCAATTAAAACTGAAATAAAGGCTTAAACTATATTCAGCCATTTAACTGAGAATTGAATTAGGACAATTACCGCAAGAAACCTCTTTGCTTAATTCTGAGGATTTTTCCAGACACTGGAGTCTTTGTTCTACTGTGTAATCCATTGTAAACTGTTTGTGCTGCAATTGTTAGGTCTGGGCAAGAAAATTCAGGATCTGAATGGAGAGAGTGATGCCCACTGACATAGGCATAACTTTCTTGATACATTTGCAAAAAGGCTTTTTAGTGGAACTGCTAGATGTCATTAGCTAGGGAACAAAGCATCAATTGATCAGCTACAAGGCCCCATTTAACTGATTTCTTTTCCAGAAAAACTTATCTCTTCCATGGCCTTCTTGTGATGATAACCCAGGAAAACAAGTTGTCCATATGAATCTCTCAGACCTTGCCCTACTTCTATAAAAGCAGCCTGTGCTGGCGTCAGATGCTCCTCCCGGGGCAACTCATTTCAATATTCTCTTTGCAAGTTCTGTCTTGCAATGGGCAGCCTCCTGCCATTCAGGAACCCAAGGGAGGTCACTGGCTGCACGCTGAATAAAATGGGTGCACAGTTCTTGGGTGCAAACGCCAACATTTCTGGGCAGAGAAGTGTCTTACAGGTTTCCCTGCCTCTTTATACAAATGCAATACCTGAACTCTTCACTTCTCTATAGCAAGCTTTAAGTGTTTTTGTAGGATGGAAATGTTGTAGAGGACAGGGGATAATTAACCAAACCAATCCTCCTGGCAAACTGGGAATATCCCTTCACTCACCCAAGTTTAGGATATTCTACACCTTTCCTCAGCAGTTTCTTTTTCTCTCAGAAAAATAAGTGGCTCACGTAAATGTAAACTAAGCTTTAATAATAAACTGAGAGAAAACTGTAACAAAATAACAGAATGAGAGAAACTAAATACAGCAGACATGTTCAAGGCGTTGATCGCGATCTACCGGTCAATCCTGAGATGAATCCTGGTCGATCGCCACACCACCTCACCCTGAGCTCCTCTCGCCTGCGCGCGCCCATGCCTACCCTGTCAGCACGCACGCCCTCCCTGCACCCACCCCTGGGTGGTAGATCACTGCCAGTTTTACACTGGATCGTAGATCACATCCTACTTCTTGGTCCCTCTGAACGGAACCACCCTGAAGGGAGGGGCTGATTCTGGAGCAAAACACTCAAGCCCCGCCCACCAGGCCCCAAACATTCTACCATTCAAATGAGGCCCCAGGGTTTTTCTTACAGGGAACACATTATATTTTCACCTTTTGTTGATATTGGTTCAAACACCTCAGGATGGAGCAAAAAAAACCACCTTTCAGATTCTAATCCTTCAGAAATTTCATTGTACACAATCTCATTAGAATATACCCTTTCCCATTTTTCATAACAAGAAAAAGCATCAGAAATTGCTTCTCAGTTATGACTTCAGTTTAGCTAACAACATACTAGCTGTTCAGAGAGAACCAAAAGACAATAGAATTGCAACATTTCCACACTCACACCCTTAGGAAAACAAGGACTGAGGAATGGGAAATTTAACTACAACCAGGCATTTGTTTCAACAGGCTGAAAGCTAAGATTTCAAGGGCTGCCCTCTGCCAAATGTTTTTTTTTTCTTTCTTTTTAGTGTGAAGAGGACGAAAACAATGAGAAGACTCGGAATCCTCACAGAACTCTAGCCCAATGGTTGCCATTAATCTGATTTGAACTTATTTATAATGAAATGATTTTAGAATGTTGTATTATTTTATTGTTGTTAGCCGCTCTAAGCCCGGCTTCGGCTGGGGAGGGCAGGATATAAATAAATTTATTTATTTATTTATTATTATTAACCATTTTTCCTAGTGAAGCATGTAAGAGAGGAGGGTGCTTCAAAGTTCACTTCTGCTGCCAAATTCATATCTTTTCCACCTCTCTTCTGACATGTCACATTAAATATTTTTTTCCAGACAATCTTGTGACTGAAAGGGTTCAGTTCAGCAGTTGACGCAATGGGTAGCCTGCCTTGTTTGTGCAATCAAAGAGGGCGGGTGGCATGCATAAAGAACAGAGTTTCCTTTACTTTGGACGACATAAAGGAGAATAAAAACGGGAGGGTAGGCAAGGAGGCAGTTCTTCATACATTTGCCTTTGTAATGCTAAAGAAGATTATGATTTTCTACTGAAGTTGAATTTTACATGTGGATTTTTCTTTTTGTTTTAGCAAAAAGTATAAACAAATCTCATCAAAGTTAATGACAAGCTTGGGAGCGGAACCATTGCCAGTCTTTTCAGTGTAAATCAATAAATACTTTTTGAGGTAGTTTTAAAAGATATGGCACCGCGTCAAACACACAGACACAGCAGTTTGGCCTAATATTGCTTCTGCTGTATCTACCTGCAAGACTGGCGCCACACTCTGGCAGTCCTTCCTCCCTGTCGGGGGAAATTATAGTGATGGCTGATGCTACTTTGTTTAGTCCTTCTCTGCTGAGTGCGGTGCTAAGCTCCACCGCTCAAGCTTGTAAGCCCAGACGGCAGGTCTTGGGGTGGAGTTCAGGAGAGAAGCAGCCACCATCTCTAGTACCCCAAAATTCTGCTGAGCCCAAAGTATACATGTCCACAGGAATTATGGGGATTATAAGAATTGTGGGGTTTAAGGCACTTCTCTCTGCTCGCTGCTTCAGAGTGAGGAGGAAGAAAAAAGAAAGAGGCAAACATATTTAAGGATAAGCCATAAGCCTCTCTGGGGCCTGTGAGTCCTGGTGTTTGTTGATACCAGGAAATAAATCAGCTGAAGCAGTACATTCTTCTTCTTCTTCTTCTTCTTCTTCTTCTTCTTCTTCTTCTTCTTCTTCTTCCCCCCCACCATGGTAGGTACTCACAGCAAGCTGATGAACTAGATATCCTGGTCATCTCATAAAGTAGCCAAAATCTGGGTTTGTTCCAGCAGCTTAAGAATCCAATTCAACCTACAAAGACAATATCTTCCAATAACCATCTATGAGTCAAGATGTGGTTCCTGACCATGAGAAATTAGCAAGAAGGTCCCAGTTTGTATGGCAGATGTACCTAAGGTCTTGCTCACTAGCCTAAAAGTCACCCAACTCCCAAGGACACAGTGTAAGGGGGTAGAAGCTTTTCAAAAATGGAGTATTTTCCGCTGCATTATTTTCTGCATACAAAGTAAAAAGGGGTTTCATAAGAATAGGTGCCAACTGCAAATTAGTATTAGGCAAGCTGCCAGTTTCAAAGTTTTTAGCTTTGTTTACTAACTGCAAGTAAAATAAACATGCTAACATCATTTCCAAGGGCATCAGAAAATTTTCTGACACCAACTGAACATTTCCCACTGCAAATTACTTGGTTTTGCATAGGATTTTTTTTTCCTAATTCAAACTTTTACATAAAACTGACACCACTGCCAATGTCAAAGGTAGCTCAGAGGTGAAGTAAATGACCTTACTTAAAAGTCTTGGGAGTTTTGCCAAAACCAAGGCTTGCTCCTTTCCATTTTTAGGCTGTGGTGGGAAAAGGTGTAGTGGTATTTCACATTTGGAGGGGGGTCCAAATACTGCTGGTACAATAAACCTCTCCTGAGAAGTTCCTAAACCCCTCTCTAAGCTTTAGGTTTCTAACCTGCTTGCAGAGCTGCTTGTCCCAGGACAATCCATTGCTCTGCTACAGATCTCAACCTCCATCTAGCTAACAGACAATAGCAGCTAGGGCAGGAAGATTATCCAAGGTCAGAATTCCAGTACCAGTGCACCAGCGCCTTCATTTCATAAGAAATATGGTGCTTGTCACCAGGAATTACTGGATAGGTATTTATTATTATTATTATTATTATTATTATTATTATTATTATAGCCCGCCCATCTGACTCAAACTCAAGGAATACAAGGGAGGGAAATCTTATAGTGGAGATGTAGCTGCAATGAAGACATTCTAGGATACAGTCATACCTCATGTTACGGTTTTTCAGGTTGGGTCCCATGGCGACCCAGAAGTACCGGAATGGGTTACTTCCAGGTTTCGCTGCATGCGCACAAGTGCCAAATCATGCCGCGCACCTGCGCAGATACGGAGCTTCAGGTTGCGCGCTTTTCATGTTGCGAACGGGCCTCTGGAACGGATCCTGTTCGCAACCAGAAGTACCACTGTATTTCAAAAACTAATCATGGGGAAATTAGCATTTTGTTAACGGAACACTACCTTGTGTGACGCGGGTGGCGCTGTGGGTAAAACCTCAGTGCCTAGGACTTGCTGATCGCAAGGTCAGCGGTTCGAATCCCCGCGGCGGGGTGAGCGCCCGTCGTTTGGTCCCAGCTCCTGCCCACCTAGCAGTTCGAAAGCACCCTTAAGTGCAAGTAGATAAATAGGTACCGCTTTATAGCGGGAAGGTAAACGGCGTTTCTGTGTGCGGCGCTGGTGCAGGCTTGCCAGATGCCGCTTAGTCACGCTGGCCACATGACCCGGAAGTGTCTCCGGACAGTGCTGGCTCCCAGCCTCTTGAGCGAGATGAGCGCGCAACCCTAGAGTCGGACACGACTGGCCCATACGGGCAGGGGTACCTTTACCCTTTACCTTGTGTGAAGAAATCCAGAATAAGTAGGGACAAGACAAGAAAGAAGATTCCAACTAAATATCAGGAAGAACTTTCTGACAGTAAGAGTTGTTTGACAGTGGAACAGTCAGGAGGTGGTGAATTCTTCTTCCTTGGAGGTTTTTAAGCCAAGGTGGGGCGGCCATCTGTCATGAATGCTTTAGCTGAGATTCCTGCATTGCAGGGGGTTGGACTAGATGACCCTTGAAGTCCCTCCCAAGTCTACAATTCTATGACTCTAAGACTCAGGCTGGTGAACAGGCTGCACCAACTACTTACAACATGAAAAACAGATGTTGTGGACATGCCCTAAGCCACTTTTTCCTAGTACATACAAAACCATCACAGCAAAACAAATGCACATTATGCCCCTCTGACAAAGTTATTCTAGATGGCAAGTCCCCAAGCTGCTCCATAATGAAACTAGTTTACCCATGGAAGTTACTTAGCTGGGCCCAATCCTGTATTTTGACAGAACAATCTTGGATGCTGAATACTTTCGAATAAGCCAGGAAGATAAGCCTTTTGCCAACATTCGAAAAGAGAACAGAGAAAGAGAAAATAAAGCCTTTTGAGAGGAGGGCAGGTCAAGTCCTGTTTATCACTGATCAGCAGCAGATGACCCATCACAAAGCAAAATGATGTTTCATTCGACACAATCATGTTAAAATCTAAAATGTTTGCATACTTCCACAAGCTCCAATGATCAACATTTTATTGGGTCTATACAAAGGCAACCAATTCAGATTAAGTAAACTACATTATTTAAACTAAAAATTAATAATAGATATGCATAGCTAGAAGGAATTAGCAAGCAGTACTCTCAAAGGGCCTCTACCGTAATTTTAAGACAACCAAGCAAAACAAACAACAGCTGTTCTGTCATAATACAGGTTTAATACAGGTTTTTATAGCTATTTTTTTTGCCGTCTGTAGCTCATGTCAAAGGAAACAAATAAACAAAAAGTAGCTGAAAACAAAAATAATCATTTGGCACTATTGTGTACAATTGGTTTTGCTGCCTCATACAGTTGGGCTGCATATCATATTTTTACTATATTATCTGTTGAACAACATGCCAATTTTATGCTCAAAATTTAAACTAAGTATTTTTAATATGATAAATAAAACATCCGAGCTTTATACTACAGAAATTATGACAAAGGTTAGATACAAAAGTGATAAAGATAGAATGGCTAAAGGAAGAAAGTTAAGCTGCTTTATACCACAGACATTATGACCAGCAGTAGCAGGTCTATCCTGGCCAGCAGAATTATTTAACAAATTAATTTAATTTCTTATTCAATTCCTAGCTTAAATCAACCTGCAGCCTTTAACTTAAAAGTATCAGTAGAACTCCTTGTCTTTCAGCATTTTTTAAAAAAATAATATTTATTGCTTTTAAACCTTACAAAAGGAAGAAAAGAAAAGAAAAAAGAAAAGAAAAAGAAAAGCAAAAAAGAAAACAATTCAATACAATATATAAACAATACAGAACACAACATTAACATTAACACATTAAACAAAACAATAACAAAAACAATTGAAAAAAACACACATCATACCATCTCAATATCCTCTCTTTCTTTCCCTTGTTTCATCGACCTCCTCTCACCTCCCTTTTTGTATTCCATTTCTATTAATTGTTTCAGCAAATCCTTTCCATCTTTCTCTATTTTCTGTCATGTAATTATCTTAACATATTTTAACTTTATTTTCCATTAATACTATAATACTTATTTATACTTGATTCCTTAAAACATTTCTACTAAAGCCGTATAATTCCCTTCCAACATTTTTCTAACACTCATTAATTTTACATTATTTCCATATATAGATTTTAAACTTTTTCCAATATTCTTCCACCGTCTCTTCTCCCTGGTCTCGGGTTCCGCCAGTCATTTCCATCAATTCCATATAGCCCATCAACCTGGTGATCTTCTGTCCAAGGCTCTTAACTCTTATCCAGGTCCCTTCTGCAAGTCTTCTTCATATTTATACATGCACTTTACTTTGTCTTCTCCTGATCTTGTTCTTATTTTTCTTCCTTTGATGCTGAAAAGTAGGTCTCCAGGGAATTCCCATCTAGCAATGTTTTTATTCCTTCTCGACAAGTCGGCCAAATCTCCATAGTTAGAACTGAAATTCAAAAGATATTTCCAGTCGTGTTTCAAAGTTCCTCCAAGTCTGGCGGTCCCCACAACTCCAGGCTCCTCCTGACCCAAGTCCAGGTCCCAAAGGTCAATAAACCCCTGCATGAAGGGATCTATCCAACTTTCTTTCTCCAGTCCAAGCGGGGCTCCAATCCTAAAAGTCTGACTTTCTCTAAATCCAATCCTGAAAGGCATCAACTTGTAATCGTCAAATTGCAACTGTAAGGCTGGGGCTCTCTCCCTCTCCACTTGTGCCACTTTAGGTTCCACAGCAAAAACTTTCTCCCCCACTTTCCCCTCAGCTTGCCATGTCAAAATAGATCCCTGTATCGATTCCTGAATAATTTCTGTATTAATATTGACTTTTTGTGCCAAATTAGTCACTTTTTGTTCCAAGTTATCAATTTTTATAGTCCTCACATCCGTCTTCTTATGAAGCTGTTCCAGTGAGTCATTAATCTTACATAATGCAACCACTAAGGCTTCTTCTGTCAACATTCTTAACTGTCCAAGGTCAATCCCAGATTCTCACAGTTTTATCTTGCAGGTGGAAAATTCCCCCAGCTCAGCTCTTGTAACAATTTCAAAGGCTTCCTCTAGGGGGAAACAATTTCTATTTGTATCAATCCTTTTAAGCACAGTTCAAACAATAAAGTTAATTTCAATTTTCAGTTACTTTTACTCCTTTTTAAACGCAGAAGGAGACAATGGAGACAATGTATTTCTCTTCTTTAACCTACTGTCAGCAGACAATCTATTCACAGTCAATGAGCATATCCAAAACTTCAATCTTACTAGCAGCCCGTTTCCAGGTTCAGAGCGGTGGTAATTTAACTTTCTTCACTCTCTCCTGCAGGCTTACACGATCTTAAATTTCCCCCCTCTTCTCCTGCTTCCAAGGGGGGGTTGATGATTTAACCGATGGAAGTTTAATCCTTTATGAAAGGCTTTCCAAGGCTTTAGCTTGTAGCCTCTTTGCTTCAATCTATTTACAAAAGAGGGAGGCGGACTTCCTGTTTGAAACCTCCCCGTTTCGGTGCCAAATTAAGACGTTTAAGAGTCCAATTTTCCGTTCTACTCACGGGTAGTTGTTTTAAGATCAAATTGTCCACAGGAAAAAGTCAGCGCTCTCCGGCAACAGCAATGCGGCTTCACTCTGTGAAAGAAGCAGTCGATTTGAAGCACCGCGCCACTCACCCCACGTCGCTCCGGAACCCCGAAACCGGGTTTCCCCGCGAGTAGGGGAGGCGCAAAAGGTGCCAGCTGAATCCCACGTCCACAAGCTTCTCCCGCCTGTGGTTTTTAGTGGGTCTCCGCCTTCGCCGTGGCGGCCAGACCCTGATTTCCATGGAGCGGATTCCTCCCGATCAGAGGAATTCCGCCATTGCCGGAGGTGCTAACCCGGAAGTCGTCTTTCAGCATTTTGGCTGGGATAGCTCAGTCAGTAGAACAGAAGACTCTTAATCTCATGGTCGCGAGTTCAAACCCCATGTTGGACAAAAGATTCCCACATTGGATTAATGACCCTCATAAGGTAAAGGTAAAGGGACCCCTGACCATTAGGTCCAGTCGTGACCGACTCTGGGGTTGCGGCGCTCATCTCACTTTACTGGCCGAGGGAGCCGGCGTACAGCTTCCGGGTCATGTGGCCAGCATAACTATGCCGCTTCTGGCGGACCAGAGCAGACACAGAAATACTGTTTACCTTCCCGCTGGAGTGGTACCTATTTATCTACTTGCACTTTGACGTGCTTTCGAACTGCTAGGTTGGCAGGAGCAGGGACTGAGCAACAGGAGCTCACCCCGTTGCGGGGATTCGAACCGCCAACCTTCTGATCAGCAAGTCCTAGGCTCTGTGGTTTAACCCACAGCGCCACCCGTAATGACCCTCATAGTTCCTTCTAAATTTAAGCTTATATGATCCCTACAATGACTTCAAACCCAGACTGCACTTTCTAGGGAGATTTTTCAACATGTACTTATGAAGTCGCCACACCCCCAGCAATTGAGAAATACGTAGTTCTCTTTGCAAGTTTTCCCAATGATTCTCTTTGTGGAGTCATCTCCATAAACTCATACACACGGAAATCTCAAGCAGAGTATGTGTTAAACCTGAATATGAATCATGGGGCTTGATGGACGGCCGCAGGCTTGTCACTGCATCTCAGCCTTCATTACTCATGTTATGCAATCCCAGTAATTGTGATCTCACTTTATGTTATTAGGCTATCTGGGTATTAATATAAACATTCTTCTCAGTGAAACTCCTAGATACAGCCAGCTAATGATCAAGGTGAACATAATTTACAATCATGTTAAATTAATATAAGTGAAAGGAATAAAAACAGCATAAAGGAAGATACAAAGGATCTTATTCTTTTATGGAAGTATGCCTTTTAAGTTAGTCCATAAAACCCCACCATTCTCAAACCAAACAAAGACGAAAGTTATACATAAAATTGATGCATAAAAAGGAAAGTACATAAAATCAAAACAAAGCAGCAAAGAGGACACACACCTCAGATTTTAACACTGGATTTTCAGAGTATATGAAAAACGTAAACAGAGTGTCTTGGAGCATATTAAAGTTTAACAAACTGATTGGGACATTCGAGCTCCCTTCCTCAGACTCATGACCTGTTCCTCTCCGCTGGCAGAAGAGGAGGATGGAGAAATAAAACCGTCGGCGGGGGGCCAAAGGCCGTGAAGGCGAAGAGGCGCCGCCTGTGACATTTCAACTCTTCGGCAGAAAGGTCCACAAAGCGAGTTACGAAGCAGCTCCGGGGAAGGGCTTCCTCCGCCCGGAAGGCGAGCGCCGCTGCCCGCCCGGTCCCCTCCGCGCCTCCGCCCACTCACCCGAAGCCACGGCGAGAGCAGAGAGCCCCCTCCCCCGCCGCCGCCGCCGCCGCCGCCGCCTCCTCCTCGCACCGGCATCTCCGCGGCCGCCGCGACGCTGCGCCCGGGACTGGCGGGTCCCCCTCGGAAGCGACGCGACTTCCCCGCCGGACTCCGCCCGCGCCCCGCCCCCGACGCGGCTCAGCCTCCGGCGCCTCCCCGGGAGCCGAGCGCGGGGCGAAGCGGCGAGAGAAGAGCCGAGGCGGCGGCGGCGGCGGCGGCGGCGGCGGCCCAGCCCCGCCGAGAAGGAAGGCCACGCCGGGCGGGCGGGCGCGCGCTCCGGGGCAGAGCAGGAAGAAGGGAAGAGGGCCCGGCAGCGCGCGCCTGTGGAACGCCTGGAAAGGAGAAAAGGCGACTTGAGGGCAGCAAGCCAAGCGGGCTTAGGAAGCCCACCAGAAACTCTTTCAGATATCTTGTTTCCCGAGCCCTCATCCTGAAGAAGCAAAACAATGGTCATTGTAACTACTGTACATTTGTTTTGTCTCCCTTTATGCAATAGATATGCACTGGCCAGAGCAATGCATATACACTGAACGATTGCAGTGCAGTAACTAAGACAACAAAGTGGTATTTTAGCACCTATCCAATGCATGCCCTACATATTTTCCTCCTAAAACCAATGTCAAGTTACTTTCAGAACAGGAAATCAGTATTAGAAGCCAATTATCAAGAAGGAAGTGTTTGAAAATACACACACAATACACACACAAATATGCACTTAATATAAAGTTCACCCATACATACAAGTTCAGCCCCACTACATACTAAAAAGGCCTTATCCCACAAAGCCCAGAGAGCAAGGCCTCAGTGGCCAATTGTAGAAGATGGGCAGGCTCACCTGGCATGGGGCACACAATTTCTATTCCCAGAATTGGAGACAATAGTTGCTTTAGTTACACTTAACAGGAAATGCAGTAATTTTATTGTGTTGCAAGGTCAAGATCCCATCCTGCATTCTCCAGGGTCCTGGTCCCATTTCACTGCTAAGTCAGCACCGAGGGAGCCTTTGCCTCGTCCTCCTCCTGTGGCTGCAGCCACAGATCTCAGTGCTGTTGCCTCTCAGCGGAGGCACAGGTGGTTCTGGTTTCTGGCTTATCCCTACTATGCCGCTGCCCTCTTTCCCAATGGCCTAAGCTCAGGAAAGGGAGGACTAAAGGATAAGAGGAAGGGCTGACAAGTAGTAGGGGAGTTAGGGATATTATCTGGAGTCATCTTTCCTAAGAAACCGGACAATGAAGAAATCAAACTCGAGAGATAGTATGGCTTCTTAGCTAATGAGGTTTCTTAGGAGAGATAACTCAAAATAACTCTTTTTCATTACTTGTCAACCCATCCTCTTATGCCATAGTCCTTCTTTCCATCTCTCCCTGGGGTCATTCCACATCAGATCAACGCAAAAAACAAGGGTTTCGTCACCCACCATCTCAGATTTTGATGAAACTTGGTCTACACCCTTCTCTTGTGGTTGAAAGAAACGCCTTTAATTTTTTCCCCTCTATCTCAAATGGTTTTAATTTCATAGCACTTCAAAGTTTCATGAAATCTGCATTACCCTCGGCACATGTACATTTTCCATGTATTAACATAATATCGTATCTGAATAAGTGTGCATGCACACGAAAGCTCATACCAAGAACAAACCTAGTTGGTCTCTAAGGTGCTACTGGACTATTTTTTTATTTTATATATATATTTCTAGCATAATATTTGCTGGAATGCGAGTGGCGCTGTGGGTTAAATCACAGAGCCTAGGATTTGCTGATCAGAAGGTCGGTGGTTTGAATCCCCGCGACGGGGTGAGCTCCCTGCTCCTGCCAACCTAGCAGTTCAAAAGCATGTCAAAGTGCAAGTAGATAAATAGGTACCGCTCCGGCGGGAAGGTAAACAATGTTTCTGTGCACTGCTCTGGTTTACCAGAAGCGGCTTAGTCATGCTGGCCACATGACCCAGAAGCTGTACGCAGGTTCCCTCAGCCATTAAAGCGAGATGAGCACTGCAACCCCAGAGTTGTCCGCGACTGGACCTAACAGTCAGGGGTCCCTTTACCCTTTTAACATAATATTGGATATTATAAGTTTTTCCCCGAAAGTGCATACTGTTATGTTAATTTTTATGATGAATAACTTTGTTTCATTATTTTTTTCTATTACAGCTATGGATTGTAGGAAAGTTGTACCCAGTAGCCATTTTTCCCCACGATGTCCAAAAAAGGTAAAAAAATTGTTAACAGGGAATAAAAAACCCATAAATTTCATTCTTTGTCGAGAAATAGTATATCTTTGTGATAATTTTCAACATCAAAAACTTTGAATTCCATCATACCCACATGCTGAAAATTGAGGTTTTCTAAACCTAGGTTTTCCACCAAAAAAAGTACATTAATTATATATATATTTGGCATTTATAAAATCTTTTGAATGGTGTATTTTTTCCTGAAATCCCCATCCTATTATTGAGCTCTGTGTAAAATTTCAAAGAGATCTGATCATTGGTTATGGAGAAGAAGAAAAAAATGTACATGTGCCAAGGGTCTCAAGAGGAACAGACAACAGAGATTTCACGAAACTTTGAAGTGCTATAAAATTAAAACTGTTTGAGATAGAAGGAAAAAATTTAAGGAGGTACACCAAGTTTCATCAAAATCTGAGACGGTGGGTGACATGACCGTCTTGACATGACGTGGAATGACCCCCTGACCTCAATGGTGTCTCCGAGTATCTTCTGTGAAATTGGTATTTTGTGGTGCCCACAACAGAACAGCGTTTTCGTGTGCTGCTCTGGTTCGCCAGAAGCAGCTTAGTCCTGCTGGCCACATGACCCGGAAGCTCCCTCGGCCAATAAAGCGAGATGAGCGCCACAACCCCAGAGTTGGTCACGACTGGAGTTAATGGCCAGGGGTTCCTTTACCTGACAACAGTTTAAGTTTTACTCAGAGTAGACCCACTGAAAATGAACATGATTAAATTAGGTCCATTAATTTCAGTGGCTTTCCTCTGAGTAAACATAGCTGAAAACCATCCTTTGATTTCTGAATGTTCCCCATGGCCCAAAAGACTGGATTCCCCTGGTATAAACCTGTGAGGCCAAATGCGTAAACAAAACAGAACCTAATACTAGTTGATAATGAATAGTTATTATTGTGGCTAAATCTGTGCTTACAATGAGCAACACTGGAAGAAAGAGTGTCAACACATCCAGTCTTGCCACAACTCTACATGCCTTATTTCCATTTCAAAATCACAGTAAATATAAATCAAACGTAAACTACTGCTTCTAAGTTATAGGTGAAGGTTCAATTAATCCACCTGTGGAAGCCTCATGCCAGGTTGGATATGTTAAAACTGCAAACAGTGATTACCAGTTTGGAGGAAGTAACAATTTGCAAGTATGATGAAGAATACCATTTGCCCAGAGCTATCCCCTACAGATGGTACAGCCTTAAAATCCTTGGTAAGGTAAAGGTAAAGGGACCCCTGACCATTAGGTCCAGTCGTGACCGACTCTGGGGTTGCAGCGCTCATCTCGCTTTATTGGCTGAGGGAGCCGGCGTACAGCTTCCGGGTCATGTGGCCAGCATGACTAAGGCAAACCAGAGCAGCGCACGGAAACGCCGTTTACCTTACCTTGCACTCTACTTGCACTCTGACGTGCTTTTGAACTGCTAGGTGGGCAGGAGCAGGGACCGAGCAACGGGAGCTCACCCCGTCGCGGGGATTCAAACCACCGACCTTCTGATCAGCAAGTCCTAGGCTATGTGGTTTAACCCACAGCGCCACCCGCGTCCCTAAAATCCTTGGTAGTAGGTTCAAAAATAGAATTGACCAGACCTGCCTTCTGCAGGTATGCCTAACTGATAAGAAGACCAGCTGGGGACTGCTCCCATCTGACATCAACACAACCTCTCATCATTGGTCAGTTGCCTGCTTTGAATGCAGTCCTACCCCCTGCCCCCACCAAAGGAGAAGGTTCATCGTCTGGGGGTGTTCTCCATTACCAGAGGCCCAGGTGACCTCAGTGGCTATGTGTGTCTTTTACCAGCTTCAGTGAGTGAGACAGCTATGGCCGATTCTGGATCAGGTTAGCTTGTCCACAAGCTGCAATGTCCTCTCTGTGGGACTACTCTTGAGGCTGACCTAGACACTTCAGCTAGTTCAAAACATGGCAGCTTGACGGCTCACAGGGGCAGAATATCGCCACTGTATTATGCTACTGCTGAAAGAATTGCATGGGCTGCCAATTAGCTACCAGGCTAGGTTCAAAGTGCTGGTTTTGGTGTGCAAAGCCCTGTACAGCTTGGGACCAGGATACCTGTCCTGTACGGAGCTCTAGGTTCAGGCAGAACTACGTTCTGTGGCCAGGCCTCTCCTTCCACCCATGTCCAGGTTGGCATATCGACAAGCAGAACAGGGAGCAAGAGGAGAGATCCATAGGAAAGTTTCTTATTTTGGAACAGCAAGATACAAAAAGGAATGGGGAGCTGCGGGGGGGGGGGAGAGAGCAAAGAGCAAAGCTTTATTCTGAAATAATGAGAAGTTTTTCAAACATTAGCAATATTATTCCCTCTGAGTCTTGCAATCCCTTGCAAGAGAGGGATGTACCAGACCCACAATTAACTCACGTTAAGCTGTCAAATATGTATTTAATTATTATAGTGATAATTAAGAAGTCAATATATATGTGTTCAACTAATACAGTAACCATTAAGGGTGACATTTTAAAGCATCAACTAAGGCTTTATTACAATGCAGATTAAAATTAAAAAATTACCCAACACCTGCTTCACATCTAACAAAATTTGATTCTCTATTTCAAAACTAGGCAGCAGTATACATTTGCTATGATGCATCTTATTTCAAGGAAGAGATGCACATCCTGTTGATGAAATTACTCAAGTCTTTGAAAATGATTAACTGCAAATTCTTGTGCACTTGAAGATTAATATAGTTCAGAATGTTCTAGGCTAGGCAACAGAGGAAGAGTTTAATGTTTTGAAATTACAATTGTGAAAAATCATTTAGGTGGGACAAAAAAATTTATTTTATTTTAAAGAACTAAGATAAAGCACAACAGTAATATTTCAGAGTTCTCTCAAGAGCTGAGAGGACTACATACTCAAAGAAGAACAAAACATCCTGAAGAATGCTAGAAAAAAAATCTAGTTCGTACTAAAATTCATACTGATACAGTTACCAACTCATTCCATAATTGTTTGCATTGTAATGGAATAATCCCTCATTGATAAGTATGGCTCACATGAGATATAAAATTTTACTTAACATAGACAAAATATTCCGGATCTTCCAGGTTTTTCATTTACTCTAACTCAGTATGTTAACTACTCCATAGCTTGGCATACCAATTTGCAATGGCAAGACCTTCCTTTTTCCAGTGCTGAGTAACTACGGGTCTCACAACCACCAACATAAACCTGAAGAGATCTTTTGCTGTAGTGTCAGTGTTGCCTCCATCAAAGACAGAAAGCACACACAATTTTGGTTCTTTGAAAATAAAAAACCCGAAACAATGCATGAGTAACTGCCCAATCTACAATTCTTCAAAGCAGATTACAAAATAAAACAACAGCCATACTCAGAAAGCACAACGAAAAGACCACAGCACCCACGGAATTGCATGACAGACATTCTGCCACTTACCTAGCCAACCAGATCAAAAGCCTTGCAGCAGCCCTTTCTAAAAGAAAAGCTGTAGATCAAGCCTTCCTCAACCTGCTGCCCTCCAGATGTTTTGGAGTATGATGCCCATCTGCTTCAGCCAGCACAGCCACAGCTGACGGAAGTTGTAGTCCAAAAACCTCTGGCCTGAATATGAGGCACACTTTCCCCCCCAAATTCCGACTGTGAAAAGTTAAAGTGAGGCTTATATTCGGAACCGAGCGCTGCGCGCCCGCCTCCCGGCACTCCCGCCTCCCGGCACTACTTCCCCAAGCCGGTGCCGGCTGCCCCCATCCCCATTCAGGGCAGTAGTGCCAGGAGGCGGGCGCACAGCGCTCAGTTCCGGATATAAGCCTCACTTTAACCTTTCACAGTCAGAATTTGGGGGGAAAGTGCGGCTTATATTTGGGCCAATATGGTAGATCGATTTCTGCACCTTACTGAGAAGAGCATTCCACAGCTTTAAGTCAATCATTATAGAGGCCTTGTTATCATTGCCTTAGGACTCCTCCCCATTTTCCTTTTCTTTCAGTTTATTTTAAATTTTAACTTGTAGAAATTTATAACATTTTTATGGGCTAATGCTTTATAAACAAACAGAAGAACACTGACATTTAGTATGAATGTCTGGCCCTAAGTAGGTCCATAACGGAAAAGCTCCTCTAATTTTACGTTCACCAGAAGACTGCTGTGCATTTCCCTCCAGGACCTCTTCCCAGGGATCTCCTGCATGGTGCAAGGCTTGGGCTGCATCTAGGGAGAGGTGCCCCTAAACACATTCATTTGTAAATGCCAAATAATCAGAAGCACACCTGAGACCAGGGAACCTGTGGCCCTCCAGATGTTGTTGGACTACAACTCCCCTCACCCCTGATCATTGGTCATGTTGGCTGTGGCTGATAGAAGCTGGAGCCCAACAACATCTGGAAGGCAGCAGGCTCCCCAGTGCCACTTCCACAAGCTCCTTTGCTCAGACGAAGGGTAGGCAGGAGCTCATCATTTCAAACCATGGTTTGGTGTTGCATCTGAATAGCCTCTGATACTAATTCCAGGGTTCCAATATTAAGCAGAGTTTGAAATCAAGTTTTAAACCTTTGTTTAGAGGGCCTGTTGCTGACCTTAACCATGGTACATATCACTGGAGATGTAATGCTAAGCCATGGTTAAGGCTTACAAGAGTAGGGAGGAGCAACACATTTTCCCAATTCTGGCTTCCAGTTTGTAAAGCCTGCTTTACAGCAAATCAGCATTACATCTATAATCTGGAGAATGACACACTTCAGTTCAAACCAAATGCACTGTAAGAACCAAATTCTATCTCAATGGTTTGTTGTTTTTGTTTTGCTTGATCTGCACAGCTAGTTTGCTGTGTTTCTTCTTCAAGGCTATTCAGCACTAGCTTCATTTAAGTGAAATTATGTTCTTTGGCTTTTATAAGCTCCCCTTGCCATCCTGTCATTTGGAGTCAAACTCCAATGACATCCAAATCTCTTCTTTCACAGTAATCAGGGGGTTTATTTAGGTCACAAGCAAAATAAGCAGACACTTTTCAGAACAGAAAAAGTCCTGTTCTCACAGATGTTTGCAAAGCAGTATAAGCATCAGCACATGACCTTGTCCATGAGCAAAACCCTGCTGGTAACAAAGAACTGTATATCGAGGGGAAGATGCAGGACCACACACACCACTTGCCATGGTGGCCTCTCTGTACCCACCAATTCTCCACCCCACAGGAAGGGCTCACCATGTGCCCTGGACCCTCCAGATTCCCAGTGACTGGTGCAGGAGGTGTGTGGAAGAGGCCTGCAACAAGATGGCCCCAATACACATGGCAAAAGCTTCTAAACAGTACACGGAAAGCTTCAGTCACCATGGAAAATGGGATGTGGGGTGGCAGCGCCTCCATGTCAAACATCATGTGTGTCCCAGACCTACAAGCAACTTAAATCTTGCACTTTTCATACCTTGGCCTGTGTTTCTCAAATACATCCAGCTGTCTCCTTCTTTCCCCAATCCTTCCATTTTCTGTGCCCGACTGACTCCTTAGACTTAAATGCATTCATATGCCTATCTACTCTGAAGCAAATCCTACTGAGTTCAAAGGGGTTTAATTCTCAGGTGTGTACATAGAATTGCAGCCTGCATGCCTCTATCTCCCAGATTGTTTCCCGTTACTCCCCCCTGCCGCCCCCACTTATTAGTTTCTGCTTATTTCAGTCTCCAAGCCTCTGTCTCCTCCATAATCTGGACATGGGGCTGGAAATCTACCACAGGAGTTCAGGCCAGGCATCATACATCTCTAGAAAGGAGTGGAACTGATTGACAGTTAGAGGCTAGCAGTTTGTCTTTCACCTGGGGTGAGCCCCCCACCCCAAATACAGAAGACCTACAAGCCCTTTTTAGTTTCAAGAAGATCAGCTCCTTATGCAGTGTTGCACACACAACCTGGGTTCTCTTAGTACTGGAAGAATGAAAGAAGAGAAGCAGAAGCAGTGTGCAGCTATGACACTGCAGGTGACTGGAGCAGGCACACAACCCCCCAAAACCTGCTGAATGCCAACAAACTGCCATATATACTACTTTTGCACGTACACCAATCTGGCATATCTCAGGCAACGTCTGCAAGAGACCACATGCCCCTTAAGCAGAGAACCTCAGAGAAAGCCTCACTTCAGATTTTCTCAATTACTATAAATACATTTTTTGAAGAACAAAATGCAACTTTTTGAGAGCAATGGCCCCAATACTGGGGAATATGTTGCGCCCAAGGAGACCCACCTCAGCATGGGCCATCCTGCTTTCATGAAACTGAGAAAGGCCACTCTGTTTCATAAGCCCTTTGAGGGCTTCACTGCAATGCATTGGGCAAGGTCATCAAACAGAGATTTTGGCCTGTGCGCGGCCAAAATGTAGCACCCCAGCCCTTGTGATGCTTTCCCAAAGGCAGCTAAGGAGGTGTCCATTTTGGGGAAGGAGGTGTGAGGCGAGATCCTAGAGCCCTCTTACCTCCTCCACAAAACTGGGAAAGCACTAACTAGGCTTTGGGAAGGAGGCAGGAGGAGCCTCACACCTCCTTTCCAAAGCCCAGCACCTCACCTACCAGGTTTTGAGACGGTGCCCCTTGGCTCAGCACCCAGTGTCTGCTTGCATAGCCCTAAATTCACCCGTGCAAAAATTTTAAAGGCCAGGGGCAATGCTTATGTGAGCTCTTTAGAGCAGGAGTCGGACAATCTTTGACTGCCTAGATGTTGTTGAACTACATTTCCCATCAGTCTTGACCATTGGCCATGCTGACTAGGGCTGATGGGAGCTCTAGTTTGGCAACATTTGGAGGGCCAAAGATTCCCCACCCCTGCTCTAGAGCAAACTTGCAACTAGATGGGAAATATACATGGAATAATAAATTGTTAGGGGCCAGGATCTCACAGGATTGCTGGCAAAGCTGTGGAAGGAAAGGAGATTTCTTCCATCTTTGGTGGAAATGTCATTTTGTGAAAGATATCTGGGCTGCAGTATTCGCAAAAATATCGGTTATTACATGTCAAACTATTCCACCTAATCTGGCATTAGCTTTGTTATTGATTCAACCTTCTAATGACTTTCAAATAATTCATAGAGAATTGTCAGAGTCTAGAAATACCACTGGGAGGCCACCCATACAAGGGTAGTCAGACGGAATATGGTGTTATCAGGGTGATTGGTGTATCATGGTTGATGGTTAGAGACATTGCCCCCCAATGACATAATATGGTGGCCCTTCATCTTATATGTAAACAAAGATAGACCCTGGCTCTGACCTCCATCAAATCAGCTGTCAGTGGGGAAGAGTTGCATTCAAAGGATAAATGCAGTGCGAGGAGATCTGTAAGTAACTTTTCTCTACACAATGCAGTATCTTTGCAATAGCTTAACTACAGTACCTTTTGTACAGTGGTATCTCAGTTTCCAAATGTCTCGGAAGTCGAACGTTTCAGTTTCTGAACACAGAAAACCCAGAAGTAAATGCTTCCATTTTCGAACGCACTGAGGTCCCCCCCCCCATTTTCTCTACTGAATTTGCAGACTGCCCTTTGCGCCTTGGTTTTTGAACGTTTTGGAAGTCGAACAGTCTTCCAGAATGGATTACATTCGAAAACTGATGTACCACTGTACTATTCCCTTGTACCTTGCCACTTTCATTTTCTGTTTTTCTGTGGCAAAAATGTCACTAACATAATTTTTAAAATACATGGTCAAAGGTTAGTCACAACGTCTCAAGCATTTTAGCTTTACAGATCTGTTAGCACAAGCACCTGGTGAGGAAGGCCTCGTTTCAGTCCTCTCAGCCTCTTTCCTGCAGGATGCCTTGGGCTGGAGTTACAGCTCTGGTTCCAGTCCCAGTCACACGGGGATGGTGGGATTGTTGTCTGTTCCCTGAGTTGAAAAGAAAAGGAAAGGAAAGGAAAGGAAAGGGTAAGTCTAATGCAAGTAACATTAAACCTGAAACACTAAAAACTTAACACTTGGTAGTTACTTTTAAACTGCATGTGGCACATGCAAGGCAAGAGTTCTGCATGGCAACTGACACAGCAGACATTACTAGTTTTGATGGAGTCTGAACAAGTTCTTTCACTGTACTTAGCACTATACAATCACTATACAATTCAGAAACCGGCAAATGAAACGATCAAAGGGATGGAGCGGCTACCCTATGAGGAAAGGTTTTTAGTTTAGAGAAATGTATGAGGTGACATGACGAAAGTTTATAAAATTATCAATGGCATGGAAAGAGTTGATAGAGAAAAGTTTTTCTCCATCTCTTGTAACTTGTGGGCACCCACTGCAGCTGCATGTTGGGAGATTCAGGGCAGATAAAAGAAAGTCCTCCTTCCTGCGGGGTGCATGGTTCAACTATGGACTTTGCTTCCGCAGGAGACCAACTTGAATCATAGAATCATAGAATCATAAGAGTTGGAAGAGACCACAAGGGCCATCGAGTCCAACCCCCTGCCAAGCAGGAAACACCATCAGAGCACTCCTGACATATGGTTGTCAAGCCTCTGCTTAAAGACCTCCAAAGAAGGAGACTCCACCACACTCCTTGGCAGCAAATTCCACTGTCGAACAGCTCTTACTGTCAGGAAGTTCTTCCTAATGTTTAGGTGGAATCTTCTTTCTTGTAGTTTGGAGCCATTGCTCCGTGTCCGCTTCTCTGGAGCAGCAGAAAACAACCTTTCTCCCTCCTCTATGGGACATCCTTTTATATATTTGAACATGGCTATCATATCACCCCTTAACCTCCTCTTCTCTAGGCTAAACATGCCCAGCTCTCTTAGCCGTTCCTCATAAGGCATCATTTCCAGGCCTTTGACCATTTTGGTTGCCCTCCTCTGGACACGTTCCAGTTTGTCAATGTCCTTCTTGAACTGTGGTGCCCAGAACTGGACACAGTACTCCAGGTGAGGTCTGACCAGAGCAGAATACAGTGGCACTATTACTTCCCTTGATCTAGATGCTATACTCCTATTGATGTAGCCCAGAATTGCATTGGCTTTTTTAGCTGCCGCGTCACACTGTTGGCTCATGTCAAGTTTGTGGTCAACCAAGACACCTAGATCCTTTTCACATGTACTGCTCTCAAGCCAGGTGTCCCCCATCTTGTATTTGTGCCTCTCATTTTTTTTGCCCAAGTGCAACTTGGATGGCTATGGAAGAGGGCTGGATAAGGCGGTCTGTGGCTGTTTACCATGATGGCTCTGCCCTGCCCTCCATGGCTGGGGGCACTCATGTTTCTGAACTGCAGTTGCTGGAAGCCACAGGGGGAAGAGGCTCTTGGGCTCAGTCCGGCTTGCTGGCTTCTCATCTGGCTGGCTACTGTAAGAACAGGATGCTGGACTATTGGCCTGATTCAGCAGGCTCGTCTTAGGTACTTAAAGAGCAGAAACAGACTTAAAACTCAAACTTAAAAATTCAAAGTTTTAAACAAGCGCTGAAAGAAATACCTGCATTGGCCACTGAAGGAAGGGGGCTTGACTCTACTTGCACATGAATCAATATGTGTTCTCATTTTGTATTTTTATGTTGTGAACCACCCTGTGATCTTCAGATGAAGGTCAGTTTCCGAATTTAATAATAAATAAAATGCTTGCCCTCTCATGAACTTGCCTTTGAAGTCAACAGAGCCTGAACGCGGGGAAGATGAAGACGAGAAAACAGGCATTATGCCTCTAACGGCACCTCGTATGCAGTCAGAAGAGTGACTATTACTTTGCTCTGCCACAAACTCTTGCATGGAAAACAGGTTCCAGAAATGAGCTTCATTTCAGAACCAGCTCTGCCACTCCGCCTGGCACATTCTGGGGCCTTGGCAGGCACTCTCTTCAGGGACAGAGTCACCTCTCCTTCGTGCAAGTAGGTCACATTTAATGATCTCACAGGCAACTCCAAACCCACTAACCTATTCCCCTCAATCACCTAGTCCCCAAGTCCAGCAGGTGCTGCCCCCAGACAGATGTCATTTCATTCCAACCCATAATTAATTCCAAGGCGATGGAGCTTTGTTTTCATGGCCCATCCTGGCACACAGCGCCATTCCAAGGACCATTCACCTCCCGGTGCACTCACTCACGACAGCGAGCTGAAAGACAGGCTGACGCACACGGACCCTTCCTTGCCACACCCTCCATCCAACCACCTTGCTAACAATAAACCTTTCACCTTTATTCCTAGGGGAAACCCTGAGTAATCAGACATTTCTAAAATGGTTGTTCAGCTCTCCCTTCTGCTTCAGAAGATTGCCAGAAATTAAAAGACAATGAAATTAGAGGGGAAACCTTTCAATGTTCTTTTATCTATTTACTTTTCTAGAAATGATTCCTCTTTAACACCAGCCATGCTGTGAAGCAATCTCCCAAAAGAGAACCAAGTTCTATCCATAATGCATTCTAACTAGTTAATATAAATTCTAATTTTCTTATTCTTCGCATGCTTTATTCTGAAATGAGAATTAACAGAGTTTCTGTACATGTAAACATGCCCATCAGAAATTCAACAGGCACCAATTTTCCATCACTACATCTCAGCATGGGGGAAGCTGCACCTGTTGAATTTCTGACTATATTAATTTGCTATTGAGCTGTTAAAAGACACAGAGATAGTAGCAGGAAAGAGGGTAGAAAGTGGAACATCACTGGAAAGCCAGAAAGAGAAAACAGACAAACATGCAAGCCCAGTTCTCCCACTTTCTGCACCTTGAATTCATCTGTAATCGCTATGTGCACACTCTTGAAGCAGGCTGCAGAAGAGAAACTGCTAAAACTTGTTTTAGATAAAGTGAGATCAGAAACCAAACCTAGGTTCTACATGCTCAGAGCTGCACAAGACAAATATTATTTAAA
Organism: Podarcis pityusensis; assembly: GCF_964106645.2. Lineage (NCBI taxonomy): Eukaryota > Metazoa > Chordata > Lepidosauria > Squamata > Lacertidae > Podarcis > Podarcis pityusensis. Next base: position 63,062,928 of record NC_138036.1, read on the forward strand.
CTAATTTTGCCTTCTGCAGCAGCAAGACCAAGTTTGTGTTTTTTACAGTGGTTTTCAACCAGCGTGCCGTGGCACCCTGGGGTGCCTTGAATGGTGGTCAGGGGTGCTGTGGGCAACCCTGGCCTCTGTCCCTCTTTCCTTCCCTCTGTCCTCTGATGCCCTCCCACGTCTCTGTCTCCCAGAGGATTGCACAGCTGTTTGTTGCACCATCCCTGGCTACAAGCTCCCCAGACCATCGGTAGGCAAACTAAGGTCCGGGGGCCGGATCTGACCCAATCGCCTTCTAAATCCAGCCCGCGGATGGGCTGGGAATCAGCGTGTTTTTACATGAGTAGAATGTGCACTTTTATTTAAAATGCATCTCTGGGTTATTTGTGGGGCATAGGAATTTGTTCATATATTTTTTTTCAAAATATAGTCCGGCCCCCAGACCTTAGTTCACTGTCTGTTTCGCCTGCTGAAAAAGTTTGCTGACCTCTGCCCCAGATGAATGGTGCCTCTGGGGCTGTCCGGGGGTGCTTCCTAGGCCCCGGGGGGGGGCAGTGTGTGGAGGCACCTCTCTTTGGGGCGGGGGGGGGTAGCTCAGAGACCAGGGGCGGCAGCTGTGGCTGCCCAGAGGACTCTCAAAGGAGAGCAGGCTCCACAAGGGAGGGGGTTCAAAAAGGGGTGAGAGGCTGGCCACTCTGCAGGCAAGGGGTGACCTAACTGGGCTCCTGAGCCCCCCAGGGGTGCCGAAGAAAGAATGCAGTTGGTCAAGGGAGCTGTGGATCCAAAAAGGTTGAAAACCTTTGCCCTAAGCAAAGACATTCCATTTCAATGATGGGCAGGCTTCAATTAGGACACAACTGTGTATCAATGGTGTACCAGGGATGTCCAACCAGTAGACCATGATCCACCAGTAGATCCCCGGCTGACCCTGGTAGATCACAGGATCCTTATCATGTACAAAATGTTATTGGAGGGGGGAAGCTTAACAACCCCCCAAAAGCTCAACAACTCTGGGCAATCCACCCACGCCATGCACGCTCCTCCTCCCTCCAATGACAGTGGGTAGATCACTGCCAGTATTTTTATACTGGGAGTAGATCACAGTCTCTTGGGAATTGGACATGCCTTGTTTTCAAAGCACCTGTGACTATTATCAAAGACAATGTTAATGCAAACGTTTACTTAAATTAAACAGACAGTTACAGCATACGGTAATGCTATCTATATGTGCCTACTCAGAAGTGAGTCCCATTCAGTATAATGGGGCTTAGATCAAGGTAAGTGGGTTTAGGATTGCATTTGCAACCCAACACTCTGTCCACTGCAGCACACTGACTCTCTTGCTCCCTGTAAAAATGTTATTGATATTAAAACACAAAAACAGTGCAATTAACAGTAACAGAGTGGCAGTGTAGTGTAGTGGTTAGAGTGTCGGACTAGAACCTGGGAGGCCAGGGTTAAAACCCTCACTTAGCCACGAAGAACATCAGCTGACCTTGGGCCGGTCACTGCCTCTCAGCCTAACCTACCTCACAGGGTTGTTAGGGGGATTAAATAAGAAATGGGGAAACAATGTACACCACCTTGAATTCCTTGGAGAAAAAAAGGTGGGATGGAAATGAAATAAACAAATAAAGTAAAAAAGTAATAAACAGATAAAAGACTACTCAGAAGTAAGACAAATTAGCTCCTCAAGCTTCTACATAACTAGCAAAACCAGAATAAAAATGACTGAAGTCTGCAAAATAATATTTATTTATTTATTTATTTTTGCTTGGACTGCTTGAGCACAGAATTTTACTTTCAATTTAGCATGGAATGCACTCCTTCCTTAATGAAATGGCTACATGCAGTGCAGCAGTTTGGCTGTTGGTCATGCTACTAGTTCTCAGCATGTTACTTCAGGGCTCTTAGGAAACAAGATTACTGTACAGTATCTGCAAATAACCTCATACAATGAATCGTGTCCTGAAGAAGGGGGGGATGTGTCTCAGAAACACAGTAGTTTCTGTGTAGTTATCATTCACATTTCACAAAAGATGGAAGGATTGCTACCATTCTTTACACCAATGACGTTTCTCAGATGGCATGTTTACATTTTGGGTGTGTGGCTAAAAAAACAATATCATGGGTGGAGACTCTTCCTCTTACACAGCCCACAGTTAGGCAACACTTAGCTGAACAGAGTCTATAAGGCATTTCAATATAGGAATTAAAGCAAGCAGCTCTGTTAAACTGGAAACTAATGTTTAATTTTTTAAAAAATCAACACTACTCTGGAAAATAATGTAGTTCCTAAAATATCAGGAGAAAGTACGATTATAAAGGGAGAGCTAAAACCTGGCTCATCTGTTTGTGGACGAATCAAACATCAAATTCAATGTAGTGCACATTGCAGAACTAGTGTGATGGGCCCTGTGGACTCACCTGGATTTGTTTTCCACAGACTCTCTTATACATGCTACCATCACAGCAACAGCCAGGCTGCAAGTTAAGCCATAGTGCGTCTTGAGCTGCAGCTGAACAAGGTAACATTTCCTAGTTATGTATTTCAGCTTAAAGAGTCTTTACAGTAAACCCGCAGCTAAAATCTAAGCCATAAAATAGGACCAGATTGCAACACTACTATAGCCTGGGAGGTGGTTTTGGTTTGGTTTGGAATTTCAGTTGAAGAGTACTGAACACATTAGACACGTAACAATAATGGTGATCAGAATCCAGATTGACATGCAGAATGTTCCATATACACATAGGGGCTTTTCAACCTCCCATTCTGGAGGGAGCCCCTTGCAACAAGTTCCTCCAAAATTGAGGTCCTTCTGAAGCAGCCTTCCCTGAGGCATGAGACGCTACTACCTGCAAGAACAAAAATCAGCTATGCTCATACACACATGCACATGCCTGCATTGCACAGAGGCGTGGGCATCTTTACAATCCAGCATAACACATGTTGCTTGCATGTCAGTTGTGCTCCTTGTTTTGCAGCAAAACTTAATTTCTTCTCCAGATTCATCAGCGTCATGAAGGTAAATATGCATGCTGAAGTGGCACATAAGCATGATTTGGCTATAATAGAAAGGCTTCCTAAGTGACAAAACATATTCTCAGGTACTCTCTAGAGAAAACACTAAAGAGCAACATTTCTTGAAAATGAAAGCTAAGTAAATTCGCCATTTGGCTACTCATATTGTCAGGCAGCTATGCTGAAAGAAGAATTTTTCCAAAGCCTTCTAGGGACATGATCAATATTCTTTCTGGTAGCCAGTTGACACTGGTGCACTACCAGCTCATCACCAGTGCAGGACTCCTAAACTGACAAAGGCAAAAACCTATGAAGTGTACCTTTATGTATATGTCCTTTTGAAATGCCTGAAAGCAGAGATTAGGAAAAAGTGGGATCCTGTTTTATGTGTTGTATGATCCAACCCAGCCCTGCACATATGGATGTGTTTTATGTGCTGGTTATTAATCACAACAATAAGGATTAAATATCTAGAATCTGTTGTTTGTGCTGTGAAGGGAAAATGAACTGAAAATCTTTTTTGAAGCTTGCCTGACATCAGGGTACTTAACCTGGGCTTTTTTTTCAGAAGGAACTCGCCAGAACTCAGTTCCAGAACATCTCAGGCGGGTTGCCATTCTAAGAGAATGAGGAAGGTGTTCATGGTGAGTTCTGGCACCTCTTTTTTTTTAAAAAAAGGATAGCATTGCTGGGGTCCATGAACTAGCAGCAAGGGAGAAAAAAACCCTATGCAATAAAATTAATTGTATGCAAAAATTTGTGTGTATGTGTCTGTCTGAATTTTTCTGGGGAGGGGGTCCATAGCTTTCAACAGATTCTCAAAGAGTTCTATGACCCCCAAAAGGTTAAGAATCACTGCCTTGCATTATCCCATTCAGTAAGAGTATTTAGTTGAAGAGGCTTTTTGGAAAAGGGAGGTGGAAAAAGGAATGCTAAGAATCTTGACTTTCTATTATTCAACAGCACAAAAATCTGTTAGGTTTCCAATACAATGTTAAGAAGTGTATTTTTGAAAATGAGTAGTGGGAAATGTGCTCAGGGAATATCCATTACGTTCCTACTTGATGTGCTATTGCTCTAAGTCTGCATTGTCTTATCTACTAAGTTCTTGTCTCAAAAATTTAGACAGCAGCTTAAAATGCCATTCCTGACAATGCTTTCAATTTATCGCAGCAACCCCAATGTTAGCCAAGGGCATCATGTACATGCCCCTCAGAGAACTACTTCAGCTTCTGCAACTTCCTAAATTAATCACTTCTCCCATTTGCAGACAATGCCTGCAGCTTTCTTGCACACAGCTAGAGAGTAAATATTTGCTTTTTACTGTTACTCATTTTCCCAATAAGCAACTTACCCTGGATGCTGCCAAAGGTTTGCATGTCGGACCACAGGGAGCAGTTCTCTCTTGTTAAGGGGAGTGATCCCAACTGCAGCTTCAAGAATGGTTATGTATTTCTTATACTTCATCCTGCCTCCTTCAATGCGCCACCAAATGAAGTGACACCCTGTGTTCGGCTACAGCCTTTAAAAGCATCTTGCCCCAGCGATCTGACTGAACTACATCCTTGTTTTTCAAAATGGATTTCACACGCTGCAAGCCAGAGTTATAAAAATAACTTTTGGTAAAAGTGTCTTTAAAAATCAAGAAAAGAATTCCTGACAGATTCTCCTGAAACGTCATCGTTACATAATTCCAGCGATATTTGAATAAAGCACTAATGAAAATGAATCAAGAGACAATCATGGTTCTAAGCCTAGCCTGATAATGTACACTCTCCAATTTACTAATCCTCAGCTAAATCTCCAAGGCTTATAATCTTCCAAGTACTAATGGAGTAGCAGGTGACTTGTCTCTCAAATCAAGTGAAAGGCTGCTGAAGATCGGCTTGCTAAACTTTATGTTGCCTTCAGTATTCCCAAATAAAAAACATCCATGTCCCCAATTTCTATGATCCAAAATGACAGCATCTTAAGGACCTAGTTGCAATTGACAGGGTGGGGAAGGAAGTGGTACGTGGGACTTACATTTATTAAAGCAAAATACACAGATTTAGGAGGTAATGAAAAATTGTATTCCTTTCTACTGCATCTTATAAATGGAGAAGACTGTACAGAGGGTTGTCTCCAGTTAGGAAATGCTGGAAAAAACAATGGGTAACCTCCTCATCTCCACTTTTAGGACAGTGTGTCACAGACAACAAATACAGACAGAGCCAGGCTACTAGAATGTTCTGTGGGCTAACCACATGGGGATTTTATTTGCTGCAGGGCTGATTACAGTGGTACCTCGGGTTACATACGCTTCAGGTTACAGACTCCACTAACCCAGAAATATTACCTCAGGTTAAGAACTTTGCTTCAGGATGAGAACAGAAATCACGCGGCGGCAGCAGGAGGCCCCATTAGCTAAAGTGGTGCTTCAGGTTAAGAACAGTTTCAGGTTAAGAACAAACCTCTGGAACGAATTAAGTACTTAACCCGAGGTACCACTGTATTAAAAAATTCCTTCCAGTAGCACCTTAGAGACCAATTAAGTTTGTGATTGGTATCAGCTTTCGTGTGCATGCACACTTCTTCAGATACACTGAAACAGAAGTCACCAGACCCATATATACAGTGAGAGGGTGGGGAGAGGTATTACTCAGAAGGGTGGTGATTGGCTGGTAGGTGTGGTAAACCTGTTGACAACTGCAATTTGTCTTACAGGAAAAAGCAAGGGGTGAGATGGCTAAAAATAGCTTTATCATGTATAATGAGATAAGAATCCAATGTCTCTATTCAGACCAGGTCTCTCCATGGTTGTTGTTTTTTTTATAAGATACTTATTAAGATTTTCAAAATATTACAACATAGAAAAAGAAAAAAGAAAAATATAAAAGAAAAATACCAAATAAAAGTAGTTAAAAACAATTCAGTCTTTCAATCACTTATCTTTCATTTGCTTATTTCCCGGACCTCCTCACGCCTCCCTTTTATGTATTCCAATTCAGTTTGTTAGTTCAGCAAATCCCTCCCCTCTTTGTTAATCCTAATCTTCAATCTTAAAATATTATAACCTTAGATTTTTGCCTGATAATAATCCATTTTTTCATATTCCCTTATAACGTTACAGCTAAAAACCACTTAATTTCTATCCAACATCATTCTAACATTCATTAATTTTACAGTATTTCTGTAAATAGTCTTTGAACTTTTTCCAATCTTCTTCCACCGACTCTTCTCCCTGGTCTCGGATTCTGCCAGTCATTTCTGCCAATTCCATGTAGTCTATCACCTTCATCTGCCATTCTTCCAAGGTGGGTAGATCTTGTGTCTTCCAATACTTTGCGATTAGTATTCCTGCTGCTGTTGTGGCATACATAAAGAAAGTTCTATCCTTCTTTGACACCAATTGGCCGACTATGGCCAGGAGAAAGGCCTCTGGTTTCTTCAAGAAGGTATATTTAAATACCTTTTTCAATTAATTATAGATCATCTCCCAGAAAGCCTTAATCCTTGGGCACGTCCACCAAAGATGAAAGAATGTACCTTCTGTTTCTTTACATTTCCAGCATTTATTATCAGGCAAATGATAGATTTTTGCAAGCTTGACTGGGGTCATGTACCACCTGTATATCATTTTCATAATATTCTCTCTTAGGGCATTACATGCTGTAAACTTCATACCTGTGGTCCATAACTGTTCCCAGTCAGCAAACATAATATTATGTCCAACATCTTGTGCCCATTTAATCATAGCAGATTTCACCGTTTCATCCTGAGTATTCCATTTCAACAGCAAGTTATACATTCTTGACAAATTCTTAGTTTTGGGTTCTAACAGTTCTGTTTCTAGTTTTGATTTTTCCACCTGGAAGCCAATTTTCTTATCCAAATTGTATGCCTCCATTATCTGATAATAATGAAGCCAATCTCGCACTTTGTTTTTTAATTTCTCGAAACTCTGCAATTTCAATTTGTCTCCTTCTTGTTCCAAAATTTCCCAATATTTCGGCCATTTGGCCTCCATATTGAGCCTTTTCTGAGCCTTTGCTTCCATCGGTGACAACCACCTTGGGGTTTTATTTTCCAGTAAGTCCTTATATCTTATCCAGACATTTAGCAATGCTTTCCTGACAATATGGTTTTTAAATGCTTTATGTGCTTTAACCTTGTCATACCACAAATATGCATGCCACCCAAAAACATTGTTGAAACCTTCTAGGTCCAAAATGTCTGTGTTCTCAAGAAGCAGCCATTCTTTCAACCAGCAGAATGCTGCTGATTCATAATAAAGTTTGGGGTCTGGCAGGGCAAATCCGCCTCTGTCCTTTGCATCAGTTAATATTTTAAATTTTATTCTGGGCTTCTTGCCCTGCCAGACAAATCTAGAGATGTCTCTCTGCCACTTCTTGAAACAGTCCATTTTGTCTAAGATTTGCAATGATTTAAACAAAAATAACATTCTTGGCAATACATTCATCTTTATAACAGCAATTCGGCCTAACAAGGAAAGCTTCAAGTTTGACCATATCTCTAAATCCTTTTTCACTTCTGACCAACATTTCTCATAATTGTCTTTAAATAGGTTTAAATTCTTAGCAGTCATATTAACCCCCAAGTATTTTACTTTCTTAACCAATGTTAAACCTGTCTCCTTCTGAAACCTCTCTTTCTCAATCGGTGTTAGATCAGGTCTCTCCATGGTTTTAAGTTTGGTAATAAGTTGCAATTCAGCAACTTCTCTTTCCAGTCTATTTCTGAAATTCTTTTGTAATAAGACAGATACTTTGAGATCTTGTATAGAATGTCCTGGGAGATTGAAGTGTTCTCCTACTGGTTTCTCTGTCTTGTGATTCCTGATGTCAGATTTATGTCCATTTATCCTTTGGCGTAGGGTTTGTCCTGTTTGTCCAATATAGAGAGCTGAAGGGCACCGTTGGCATTTGATGGCATACACAATGTTAGAAGATGAGCAATTAAATAGGCCTGAGATGGTATGTTTGATGTTGTTGGGTCCAGTAATGGTGTTGTCCTGGTGTATGTGGCAGCAAAGTTGGCAACTGGGTTTACTGCAGGCTCTGGTACCGGTGTCCATGTTAAGTCTGGTTGTTGTATTTTTGTGGGTGAGTTGTTTAAGATTGGGTGGCTGTCTGCAGGCAATGAAAGGTCTTCCTCCCAGAGCTTGAGAAAGAGAACTGTCATTGTCTAGGAGAGGTTGTAGATCTCTTACGATGCGTTGTACTGTTTAAACTTGGGAGCTGTGATTACTAGTGGTGTTCTGTTATTTTATTTTTTGGGTCTGTCTTGCAGCAAGTTCAGCCAATCACCCGTTCCCACCACCCTTCTGATTAATACCCCTCCCCACCCTCTTACTGTATATAAGGGTCTGGTGACTTCTGTTTCAGTGTATCTGAAGAAGTTTGCATGCAGACGAAAGCTCAAACCATTAACTTAGTTGGTCTCTAAGGTGCTACTGGAAGGAATTTCTTTATTTTGTTTCGACTACAGCAGACCAATACCTATCTGTAACTGGATTGATTATAGTTTAGTTTCAAAGTCTCAAACAGTTTAGTTTCAAAGTCTCAAACAGCAGTATCAGCAACCAAAGAGAATACGGCCACTACGCTCCTCTTGTGGTCTTGCTACTATGATCTTAGCCATGGTTTGGCTTGTCATGCACACTGTGGTCATTGTTTCTCCCCTCCAGACAAATCATGAGCTGTAAATCAAGAACATATCTTGATGACAGCTTATGGCTTGTCCGGAGCAATACAAACCATAAGCACAGGTCCAGGTGACAAATTAAGCCAAACCATGACTTAGCTCACAGTTGTACAGCAGGACTTGAGCCACTGCCTCCACCCTGGGAGTCTGCATGGTGCACACAAGCATTTGCACTAAACCATGGTTTGGCTTAGCACTATGCAGAAACGAGCTCACTCTCTAGAATTATTTCCCATCAACAGAATAGTTTAATCCTACCTTCTCCCCACCCAATGTTAGGCTGGTACAGAGACGGCTTCTTTGCACCAGCCTCTACTGCCAGAAAGCAGCATTGCTGGTGGTGCCACAGAAAACTACCACCGGAGGATGTCAGAGGAAAGCCCTGCAAAGGATATGGCAGTAACTTTAGATCCACTGGATCCAAGAACCTGTGGATCTCACAAGTTCAGGGCCCTCCAGGCTGACATAGAAAGAAACTAGAAAGAATCCTTCCCCACCTTCTGACCAGGCCAGCAGGAGCCAGCAGGGCTTGGGAGGCAGCAGTGGCCCAGTCCCTCCTTAGCACAGTCATGGCGCTTTGAGGCCAAATAAAAGGAATGAAGTCAGAGGGCAGAAGGAGAACAGAGGCACTGAAGTTAGAAAGGTTCAGAATGAAGCTCAAATATGAATGTTTGTTTTGGAGCTCCCTTTCCTCTTTGGCTCCTCATTAGTCTCTCTTAGTCTCTCCTAATCACCGTGATTGGCTTAGGATGCCAGGTAATCACCTAGCCTTTGCTTCCAGTACCAAGAGACAAAGAAAAAGGCCCTGTGCACCACCAACCATTGTGTACTGGCACTTGCATGTGTGTTGTTGTAAAAAATGACCAACACTGCTCAGACAAAGCAAATTGTGAAGGTTCTCAGGTTCAGGGCAAAGCCACTGAAACACAGTAAAGTCACACGGCCATGCTAGATATTTATCAGCATGATTTAATTAGGGCATAACTAATGTGTGCAGACATGCCGAGTGGGAAGAACAGCTTTGAAAGTGCAGGCCACATACACAAACACAACTTTTAAGTACCTATGCAAAATATTGCAAGAAATTCAGGGGGGGGGGGTTACCCAAAAATGTAGTAAAGATACTTTTGCACAATTGGAGTCTCCTTCCTTACTGACAGGACTGAGAAGCAATGAAAAGTGATTTCACTTGTTCTTACAAAATAAATAAAATGTAAAGGAACTCGGGGTGGCCTATGTGGTTCTTTCCTCTTTCTGTTTTAGCCTCAGAACAAGCCTGTGAGGCATGTTGGGCTGGGAGTGCATGACTGGCTGCGCCTAAAATCACTCTGTGAGCTTCATAGCCAAGCTGAGATTTGAACCAGATCTCCTCACTCCAAGCCTGAAGCTCTAACACAGAGATGGGTAACCTCTGGTCTCATCAGTCCCAGGCAGCATGGACAATGTTCAGGAATGATGGGAGTTGCAGTCCAACAATATTTGGAGGGTGACAAGTTGCCACATTACTGCTCTAACATTCTAGTCCCCCACATTTTAGGCCCCATTTAAAGCAGAGTCATATCCCTTCAATGATCAGTCCCTCTTCCCTTTGAAAAGTCATGACTATTTAAAGGGGTTTAAAGGTATATAAATACCTACATACCTAACACCACAGCCCTCATCAGCTTTAAGAATCTGTTTATTTATCTATCTTTGTCCCCTCACATTACGATCCAAATCAACATGGAATAAATCTGCACCACCTGCTAACAAAAGATAAAACAAGGTGCTCTCATTTAAATTTTTCCCTTAGCTTATTTGCAAAGTCTTTACAAATGCCAATTTGAGCCATCTGATCGGATTGCTCCCAGACTTTAAACAGAATTAAAAGGAATGTTGCCTAAAATCTTACAAAAATACAAACCACAAAAACATCATAGAAAAGGTATTTACAACATTTTCTTTCCAAATAGACTGTTTTCCACAGGCCATAGGCAAATACAACAGAATCCCCAAGAACCATGATTTGGAAGTTAAATGCCACTGAAATCTGTTTGACTTCATCCCAGTTCATACAGGGCTCCATAAAGTACTTTCTACATATCGCAAGGCCCTAGAGCAGGGCAGCCCAACTTTCCATACCAAGAGGGCTGCAAGAGTCCTTATTGCAAAATTGGCCGCCCCCACCAGCTCTGGTGCTGCCTCCTCGAAGCTGGCTAAGTGAGGTGCTGGGCTTCAGGAAGGAGGCCAGAGGACTCGAAGGCCCTACCAGAGCCCTCACGCCTCCTTCCTAAGCCCAGCCTCTTGCTTTCCTGGTTTTGGGGAGGCAGCACAAGGGCAGGGTCAAATGTTGCTGAGAGCCACCAAAAAGGCCTTGAGGGTCGCATGTTGGACCTCCCTGCCCCAGAGTGTCTCTCCCCTCCCAACACACTGGACAACAGACTCAGGTGTCACTGGTGTGGCACATCATTGTGTCGGGTTAACAGAAAACAATATCAGACGTTATACTCACAGCGGATCCACCAAAATCAGTTAACTTAGACATCATGACTAACTTAAGCTTACAGGATAGAATCCAAAATGCACAACAGGGCTTCTCCTTCCTTTCCTACCCCCAATGCACCCCCAATCTGATTCAGATAACTGGGGGACCCTCCAGAGCGGAACTGTGGTATCTGGTCCTGTTTCACAAGTGCAAAGTTCATTTGCAGAAATGGGCAGACATAACTGGACACCACCACTAAATATCAGTGCTGTGTTCTGAGTACAACTTAGTCGGCTATCACCCTATAGAACTGTTCTCCAGTTTATTTTGTTAGTCAAAAACATACAACTAAATAGATTACAACAGTCTCCATACTGCCTTGGTCCCCAACTCCCTGTCAAAATAACGTTTGTTTGGCTTTACTTTGGCCCGGCCCTTGACTCTGTCAATGATTCAGTCACTGTTCTTGGAATTAATCTTGGCTCTCTTATAAGGCTAAACAAGCTAGAAATATGTACCTATTTTATAGATGTTTAAATCCTTAATAATACTCTATAATTATGCATGATAAGTGGTTAGTTAATGTGTATTGTCTCTGGGTGAGATCATATGTTTTTAGTTATTAGCTCTGCATGTATTTCTAATTCTTATTTTGTGGCACATTGGATTGCGGTAAATTGACAGCAGAGCTCCATGTGATTTGTGGGGAGCCTCGAATTACAGCCTGGTCCTGCCTATGTGACCTGTGCATCTGTGTGTAGCACACAGGTCACATAACTGAACACAGTGGCGTAGCGTGGGGGGTGCAGGGGGGGCCGGCCGCACCGGGCGCAACATCTGGGGGTTAGGGTTAGGGGGCGCAAATCCACGGGTTAGGGGGTGCAAATTACTTGCCTTGCCCCGGGTGCTGACAACCCATGCTACGCCACTGACTGAACATGCAACTATGCTTGTATGAGCCCCAGTCCAGTCTAAAAATTCTATTCCTGACACAGAAGCTGAGGACCTCCTGCCTCCACCTCATACCTCCAAAACACAAGTCCTCAAGCCCCACATGAACCAGCCCTCACTGCTATGTAAATGCGTTTTACATGGAAACATTTTCACAAGTTTATTCAATTATATTCATGGGAAGATATATACCCCCAATTTATTATAATATATCACCATTTCATAATACAAAAAGAAAGAGGAACAACTGGATGTAATTTTTTCAAGAAGAAATTGTGCTTTTAAAACCCCATGTACTTTATGAAGATGTTGCTATGGATTTAAAATGGAAGAGACTCTTGAGTAGGAGAAAAATGTAAAAAGAATTTTATCTTCAAACAACAAGAATGTGATTCTAAATTGCAGTTTATGTTGCAACCCTCTCTGTATCTGAAACTGCTTGTTCAGCTGAGTTTCATCAACTATGGTTTACTCAAATATAATCCCATGAACTACCATGTAATCCCATTTATCTTACTAAATTTACTCCTTGTCCTACGGGCACCTCTGGCACCTCTGCCCCTTGGTCCCTCCTGCCCTTTGCTTGTTGCATATAATAATTTCCCAGAAGACTCCACATTTTACTATTGTAGACAGTTAGAAGATGGTTCAGCATGAAAGGATAGTGGAAATATATCACAAACAGAGGATCTGTACATTTCAGCTACATGCAACTGTAATAATTGCACATACAAGCAGGGTAGATGTCAAGCCACAATTGTTATCCTCCTTACCAAACGTTCTCATTCTAGAATTACATTTGCACGTGATATCAAATCTTAGTTTTGTGAATGAGCCTCAGTCTGATATATACGCTTTCCCTCCCCCCCCCCACTCCCTTCTTCTCTTTCGTGTGGCTTCAACAGCAGAAGCATTTGTTTCAATTGCTATTATGTCCAAAACCAAACTATGGCTTAGTTTTAGTAAAGTAAAATGTAATCTATGGTTTCTGAATCAAATACAGGCACCAACTGTCACGAACACATCTGCCCCAAGTAGAGAAGCACAGCACAAGTTAAGAAGCAATCAGGCAGCCGGGAGCAGTCGCCCTCCCCCTTCCCGCAGAGAGCAGGAAGGAGAGACGTCCGCTCACTGAAGAAGCACTCCCCTGAGCCCAAGGAGTAGACATATGGGAAAGGTATTAGGAAACAAACCCAGAAACATAAGGGTCATAGATTCAGGATATTCTGCAGAACCAGGAAGCACTCCTCAGAAGGGTCTACTGACACGTAAGGTACGGAAGCTCCAATAGAGCGTCCGAGACTGTTTGTTTTGCAATAAATCTTCAAGCTAATTACAACCTGTGTGCTGTGCTATCAAGATGGCCTGGGCTCCTGACAGCAACCATTTTCGGGGCATCCAATCGACATTCAATCACCAACACACGGTTCCTTTTGGACCCTCAAGAAGGCGGGTGGGGTGTAACAGGGTGGGGTACAATTATACGCACTCTGCCAAAGCATGCGAGGTCCGGGAATGGAACCCCTGTGCAAAATGGTTGCTGCCTGTAACTAAAACACTTCTGTCCAATTTTCCCCATCATGGAACTCAAGGCAGCATTACACAGGGTCCCAGACAGTCGCCTATCCAGGCACCATAGGTGCTGGCTCCCGGGGGTCAAGGCTCTTTGGACCCCCTCAATCTTTTTTGTTAGGGGTTCAGTCTCTCCCCCCCCCCCCCCCCGTTCAGGCCGGGCATGGAGCATTGTGCATGGGGCACCAGGGCACCTGTTTTTCCGAAGATGGCACCTCTGCCAGGCACTAACCAGACTCAGACCTGCTTAGCTTCAACCAGGTGGCTGCATCCCTTGCCCTCAGACCATGTCCTGAGACTTCATGATCCCGGCTTGTTCAGATGAACCATTGTTAACATTAACCACAATTCAGACATAATGGCTCATTTCCAACTATCATTCCAGGCTTTCGAAAGTGGAGAAGATCTTAGCTTGTTTCAAACCCAAGTTCCCTGTTTTGTACAAACATGGAAACTGAGGTTCAATGTTAATTAACAAACCAGGAAAACATGTGGAACTCTGTGTTTATGGGATGGATTCTTTTTGAGAAGTATTGCCTTGTCATTTTCACTTGGTTTAAGTGAACTAGATTCTCCCATGTTCTCACTACATTTCTGCTTGTTTTTCCCTTCTAAAACGTTCTGATCTGTCATATGGCATCATTTTAGATGAATTACTAAGACAGAACTAAGATATCTGAACATTAACAGGAAAAAACAGTTCAAAGTGTTTGGTCCATTTGGCAAACTTCACAGGAAGCAAGCACAGAAAGAGGGGGAAATACTTTGTTGCACTGTTACCTCTAGTAGTGTTTGAGAAATCGCTTTAAACTAGCACATTAATGACAACAAATGTTTATGCTTTTGAACCAGGGAAGATGGAAGTCTCAGTGCCTGAAGAGAAATCAGTGAACAGTCTTTCACAAAACTCTAAGCCAAGTGCTGAGTAGATGATGTCTGGAAGACAGAGAATTTCAGGGTTGAAGGAAATCAGAAGACAAGAGAAAAGGGTAACAGAATAACAAATAAACTGGAAACGGGCAGAGGGGTTGTGTGATTTTTTTGGGGGGGGGGAGGAGACAAGTGGGAAAGGAGAATGGGAGAAGAAATCACAGGAGATGGGCAAAATACTTTGAGAGGCATGTGGGGGTGGGAAGGGGAAAATATACAACAAAAGCATTCTCCACTTGGTGAGCATCTGGATCAGCCAATTCTGCCTAAAATGGAAAGGCTGGCTCCCAATACCTCCAGAATCAACGTATGTACTAGCATGAAGATTACATATCAGTAGAAAATGAAATCAGTAATTCCCAAGGGCTTATGCACCTCCACCTGCCTCCATTTTATGGCTTCCGCTTCCCCTGCACCACCATTTTGTGATGGCCTCTATGATTTTCAGCCATCTCATGTGCGTTCTGGGGTAGAAAGTCTTAGAACATCTGCTTTACCATTTTCTTGTAGGGAAAGTATGGCAACCTCTTGATCATTTTGGTTGTCCATATCTATACTTTTCCAAGTTCACAAGGTCCTATTTGAGATGGGGGAACTAGAATTGTGCAACATATTCCAAATGTAATTGCACCACAGATGAAGTGCTGAATCATACTGGAGACAAATCATGTGAAACTCTCTCTTCTGTACAGTCAACTCTGTACCGTACTCCCTTTGTGTTATATGGGGCTTTGTTGTTGTTTAGTCTTTTAGTCGTGTCCGACTCTTTGTGACCCCATGGACCAGAGCACGCCAGGCACTCCTGTCTTCCACTGCCTCCCACAGTTTGGTCAAACTCATGCTGGTAGCTTCGAGAACACTGTCCCACCATCTCGTCCTCTGTCGTCCCCTTCTCCTTGTGCCCTCCATCTTTCCCAACATCAGGGTCTTTTCCAGAGAGTCTTCTCTTCTCATGAGGTGGCCAAAGTATTGGAGCCTCAGCTTCACGATCTGTCCTTCCAGTGAGCACTCAGGGCTGATTTCCTTCAGAATGGAGAGGTTTGATCTTCTCGCAGTCCATGGGACTCTCAAGAGTCTCCTCCAGCACCAGAATTCAAAAGCATCAATTCTTCGGCAATCAGGCTTCTTTATGATCCCGGTCTCACTTCCATTTATCACTACTGGGAAAACCATAGCTTTAACTATACGGACCTTTGTTGGCAAGGTGATGTCTCTGCTTTTTAAGATGGTGTCTAGGTTTGTCATTGCTTTTCTCCCAAGAAGCAGGCGTCTTTTAATTTCGTGACTGCTGTCACCATCTGTAGTGATCATGGAACCCAAGAAAGTAAAATCTCTCACTGCCTCCATTTCTTCCCCTTCTATTTGCCAGGAGGTGATGGAACCAGTGGCCATGATCTTCGGTTTTTTTATGCTGAGCTTCAGACCATATTTTGCGCTCTCATCTTTCACCCTCATTGAAAGGTTCTTTGATTCCTCCTCACTTTCTGCCATCAAGGTTGTGTCATCTGCATATCTGAGGTTGTTGATATTTCTTCCAGCAATCTTAATTCCGGTTTGGGATTTATCCAGTCCAGCCTTTCGCATGATGAATTCTGCATATAAGTTAAATAAGCAGGGAGACAATATACAGCCCTGTCGTACTCCTTTCCCAGGTATGGAGCTTACTCCCAGGTAATTTGGATTTTTGCCATTCTGGAAACAAATTAAGCCATTTTTGAGTTCTATCCAAATGCTTGTATTAAAATTCCAATAGCAAATCCAAGATTTAAAGTCCTTTAAAAAGAATTATTATGGAAGTACTGCAAGGTGAGACTTCAAATCACAATGATTAAAAGTTTAAAAAAAAACACATAGTAGAAAATTATATTAGCTGAACAAAACAAAAACAAAAAAACCAAAGTGAGAGAGCTATCTTGTACATGGTAAAATATATAATCATTCCATTTTATGAAGTACTTAACAGCTGAATTGGCAGCACTGAGTTTTTGACTCCCTCCATCCAACCCCAAATTAAAGTTGAGAAAAAATAAAACTTTTCCAGACTCCTCTATCAGGATTCCTTTGCGCCATTTACTTATTCAGGCTACCATTAAAAAGCTCAAAGTTCAACAAAGTGCACTGGGGATTAAATGCAAAGGCCGCATTCAGTTATCCATAAGCAAGATAGAAATGTCAGACCCAGGACATGTGCACTGCCTGGTCTAATATTGAAGCTTCCTGTCAGAACAAAATTAAAGATCTTGGCAGGTAAGGAAAAAAGAAAAAGAAAAAAGGCCTTGCACATTGGCTTGTCTATTGTTTCTGAGTTTCTGCTGTGGCATCATCATTAATAAATAAGGCAGGAACCAACCCTGCACTATTTCCCCAGTGTTTAAAAAACTGGACAGACCTGTTAGGAAGAACTTAAGATTTCATTCTAATACAGACAGGAATTTCTGGGTTTTTAATGATCTGTTGCATGGTTAATCGTCTCTCCCCTACTCACTGAAAAAGACACATGTACAGCCTCCTCCTTAAAGTATTCTGCTAGCAGAAACTCTGCTGACCACAAGCAGTTTTTATGCAGGGATCATATGGAACTACGCGTTATTGACAAGGCAGTTGCCTAACTAGCAAGGGTACCTTGAGCCCTCGCTCAGGACGCAGCCCAGATGGAACCCAGAAAGCTGGGTGCTCAAGTGGGCATCTCCCAAGGGCACAGACCCTCCTAGTTGCCATCCTATCCATCCTCTAAGGTAATATTTTAGAAGCTAAAAAATTCTTTCCTGTAGCACCTTAAAGACCAACTAAGTTAGTTCTTGGTATGAGCTTTCGTGTGCAAGCACACTTCTTCAGATACACTGAAACAGAAGTTGCCAGAAGAAGAAGAAGTGTGCTTGCACACGAAAGCTCATACCAAGAACTAACTTAGTTGGTCTTTAAGGTGCTACAGGAAAGAATTTTTTACTTCGACTATGGCAGACCAACACGGCTACCCATCTGTATTTTAGAAGCTGGAGAACACAAACTGAATAACACATGACTGTACTTGGTTGGGGGGGGGGGGAGAGCGCTGCCCTGAGGCCCAAATGCAGTTCTCCGAACCTCTCTCTCTCTCTCTGCACTCAGAGGGACTTTCCCCAGGCCACTTCTGCTGCCTCGCCAATCCACTCTGTGGCCCTACTCCAGACCCCTTCCAAGTGTTTCTCCCCCTTCCACTGCCCTGGCTGGAGAAAGTGCTTGCATCCTGATAATGCCTCCTGCTTGCCTGGACGAGGACAGGTTTACTACTCTGCTCCCAGAAAGTTGCCCAGACCCTCAGACTGAAAAAAGTTCCTCATCCCTGGCCTAGTGAGTTCAGGGCTTTGCAACAATCTGAGAGAGATTGCTCAGAGCTACAGAACAGCTTCAGGCTCGAACAGGACGTGACACTGACTGGACATGCATGAATGCATGCCTTTTAGAGTTGTTCTTCTTCTTGCTGCTGCTAAAAGCGGTTGAAAGGAGGGATCTATTCGGGATCTGCCCTTATCCCATGTCCCCAATCTAAACCGCCTCCCTTTATTTGCCTGTGTTTGCTCTGGGTGGCGCTGGGCTGTGGAGAGGAAATGCACTGAGGAACCAGCGTTGGGGGAAAGAGTTGCACCCCCCCCCCCGGCCATGCTGCAGCAATAAGTCTCACCAGACACATACACTCCCACAGCTGCTATTAGCAAAATATAAAGGAAAGAAAGAAAGAAGACACACATTCACACAATTGTGTTCTCAGTTGTTCCGGATGAATGGACCTGAGCTAATGGGTACAAATTATAAGGTGTTTTGACTGAACAACTACACCTGAAGTTGACAGACTGTCTTTGGCTGGAATTGCCCAAGTGGATTTCAGGCAACAGATAGAAGCTGGACCAGACGACCTTTGAGGTCTCTTCTAACATAATGTCTGTCCTGCACCTGCAAGAAATCAGTTCTGCAGAGTGCAATGCTAATATTAATGTCGGCTCCTTCAGTGTTGGTGACTGCTGAACACTTTGTTTAAGGCAAGCCCACACAGACATATAATTTTATTATGTAATTTGTTTTAAAACTGCTGATGTTATTTATATGTTGATGAATGTTATGTCAACATCTTTTCAATGTTTGATTTTTTCAGTACAGTATCTTTTTAAAAAGCTTTCTCATGTTGTACATTACTTAGAGCTCTTTGTTCACTAAGTGTATATAGAGTCTGTTAAATAAAAAATAAATAAAATAAACCAGCATGACGCAGGATGTATATAACAGAGCACACCACCTTGGAATCCCCCCTCCTCCATTGTAATTGGGCCCCAAAGAAGCCTTCTACCGAAGACAAATGTGGTGCGGATGAAGGAGGACTCCCTTGCTCCCGGCCCTGAACTTCCCTGCTCAAAATGGCTTGAAAAAATATCCTATTGACTCCAACAGAAACATGTTTCAGCCCCAAACAAACTGCAGTTTCGTAAAATTAATCAATGATATCTGAAAATAGGAGAAGCGCATCACCTGAAAAACCGAAGGTCTTTCAAGAAGTAATAAGCGTATAAGTTGCAAAAGAAAACAATGTTAATGTACAGTATCAGCTTTCAATTCGAATACCTGCCAACCCCTTGGAAGCGCCCCGCCCGCCCCGCCCGGGAAACCTGCGGCGCCAAGCGGTCGGCCTGGGCCAAGAGGGATTGGGCCCGGGAAGTCCCGGGCACTCCTTGGCCTCCAGCCCGAACCCCGCCAGCTGGGAGACCCCCGAAGGCGAGGGCGGGAAAGAGGAGCGGGCGCCCCCTGACCGGGCGAACCGGCTCGAGTCCCGCATTCCGGAGGGAAAGGGGACAGGAAGGCGCAGAGGGGCGCAAAGGGCACCCTCTGGGTTCCCGTGCCAGCCCCTCCAAGGGGAGCCCTGGGCAGCCCCGTCTGAAGTTGGGGGCCCGGGGTTTGCGCCACGAAGTTGGCCGCGCAGGCAAATGTCCCAGTGGGAAGCAGCTCCCTTTCGGCCGCGCCCCGCTGCCTCTCCCGCCCCCGTCCAGGAGGCCGAGCGCAGCCCGGGAAGCGGCGCCGAAAGAGCGCAGCCCCGACGTACCTGGAGCAGCGACGCCGAGACCCTCGCCCCCCGCCCCGGATCCGGACTCGGCCAGGCGCGCCCTTCGCTCTCCTCCTCGCGGCTCCGACTGTTTCCTGTTTCGAGGGGGCGGGATGCCCCGGGGAGGCGGGCGGGCGGGCGGGCGGGCAGGTGAGCGCCGCGAGGAGAGCCGCGCCCGCCTCGGAAAACACGGCCGTGGGGCCGGGCCGGGAGTTCAGCGGAGAGACTTGGAAGCTGGAAGCGTCGAGTTCGACGGCCCCCGAGGCTCCCTCGCCCACCCCCGGCCCCGCGGGGGCTCGAGCCCGGACTCCGCGGGCGACGCCGCCGTCGCAGCAGCACAAGCTCCGAGGGCCCCCCCCCCCGTCGCGCCCCGCCCCGCCCCGCGGAGGAGTCTCGGAGCGAACGTCCTCCCCGCGTGGAAACGGACCCTCGGCTCGAAGGGGCCCCGCTTCTGGGCGCTGAGCCTGGGAAACGGGGCTGGAGTTTCTGCGACTCTGCCTGGACCTCCGAGGAAGCGGAATGGCGGAAGACTCAGGACAGATGAAGAAAAGACTGCTTCATGCGGCGCAGTTGAACCGCGGAACTCCCTCCCACGAGAGACAGTCCCATCCTCTTTTAAAGCCAACGTGGATTGGATCTGAGGCATCTGATCAAGGCCTGTATTTTAAAATGAGCTTAAAGATATATTTGCAAATGTTTGTATGTTTCATGCCAGGCAGAAACCAGCTGGCTAAGTACTTTGGCAGTTGTTTATCTTCCTGCTCTCCTGAACAAGCCCCCCCCCCCCCCCCATTTATAGCCGTAGCAGGAGACAAGTTTCTCAAAGTTGTAAAAGGGAATTACAGGCCGGGAGCAAATGTTACACTGACCCTACATATTACAGAATACAATCAAGCTGCAAAAACACTAATTAAGAGTTGGTAAATAGTAAGATTTATTGTTTAACAGAAAATAGTACCATGTGCCTCCCATCAGACTCTAGCCATATTTTCCTAAGGTTTAAGGTATACTGAAAGAGTTAAAGGGCAATAAATTTTGGGAAGAGCTAATGGGAAAAGCAGCTGGCTGGGAAAGGAGGGTGTAAACTGAAGAGGCTTCTTTTGAAGCTGTTTTTACTGAGTTCCTTTTTACTTTGCAAAGGCCTTTTCTTCTAAAAAGCTATCTATGTTATGTATGAGATTTGTTGGCTTAATGTAATTATGCAAAGGATTTAGAAAGTAAGAAATGTTAGATTCTTATGTTAGATTCTTATTTCATTGATGTTGTGTGAGAATGTGAACCCAAGATCTCTGTTTAGATAGAATTTAATACCATGAGCCATTTGTTTTGGAATGCAGGGGCAACAGGGGCAAAAGGTGATCTGGTAATTAAGGTGCCTTGTCGAGGCAAATGTAAGATATATGGCTACTTGTCTGCCATTTATGGATAGAAGGAAATATAGCTCTTTGTCTCCCATAAAAGGTAATAGGAAATGGGTGTATCTTTTATGATTGGTTTTAGCAAACAGCCAATAGGAATTTCAACCAGGCTGATTGGACAGAGGCAGCCAAAGGAGGAGCAAGGGAGCTGGGCTGAGGAAATATAAGTGCTGGCCATCAGGGCTGGAAGGGGGGCAGAGCTTTGGTAATCATATACCACTGTGCCTATCATTTATTTGTCTGACAAATAAATTATTATTTTAATTTCTCTATTGCTGCGTTGAATATTTCATTCCAGCTAAGCGTTAACCACAAGCAGGGTGCTACAGATCGATTCACGGAGGACCAGACCAAGTGACTCGTAGCCACGAGGGCGAAGCTCCGCCGCAGCGGGAGTCCGTCGGCTTCCCAATTCCAGTTTCCACGGCTGGCTCCTGCGAGAATGGGGCTGGTCTGATCCGACAGCGCTATTCCGGTGTTCTTCCGTTAATTCTACATACTCATGGTCTCTGCTTCTGGAAGTGGCTAGCTCACTCTGTATATAACCGTTCCACGCAGTGGGAATCAAAGCAAACACAAAACTACACCCTGGGAAGGGAACCTAGATGGCAGTGCTTTTTTTTCTTAAAAAGGGGTACTCTTATTTTCCTACTCATATTGAAATACTGCCCCTCAATGAGGGCAAACTTAGATTCACAAAACATTTAGGGGTATGCGTACCTCTGTATCCCCCCCCCCCGAAAAAAAGCACTGCTAGGTGGAATCCCCACACATAAAAATCATTTTGAAAATGCTTTCAAAATACATTGAATTTTCCATAAGGCTCACCATCGTCATCTAGTGTCACATTGCATATCACACTTAAAACACAAAACAATTTATTTGGAGCTGTATAGCTGAGCTGCTAAACAAGATCAATGGGGCAGAATAAATTTGGAACAAATCGTTATGTGTAATTATTTATTCAAGGCATGGAGGCCTCCAAAGAGTCTGAGCCTAGAAACTATATAGGAGCCCTAAGGCACAGCTGAAGGGGGGGGGAGGAGTTTCCCCACACACTGATCATAAACTAACTCCCTACGCACAATCCCTGTCCTCCATTTTCCCAGAGTACGGATCTCACCCAGAGAGTGTGTGTACCTTTGGGCTCTTGAATACTATCCTGATATTTCTTCTTGATGTTCATTCCAAATGCCTGAATAACATTGTGCAACCGAGGTGGCACTGACTGCCACAGACCTTTTTCTGTAACATTGGCCAAAGGTTTAATGTTTCTGCCTTACAATTTTTTTCTCTTCCTCTCCCTGGCTCAGCAAGCGCGTAATTTCCTTGAGAGACCTCCTCTTATTGTGTTTGCTCAAGGTTTGGCACAATAACCTCTACTGAGGTTACCTATTACATATATGCATTAGTCACAATTAGAACATTTTCCAATTTGAGAGCAGCGAGTTCTGTTTGAAGCAACAAAACAACTACAGTGGTACCTCGGGTTAAGAACTTACCGTATTTTTCGCACCATTGGACGCACATTTTCCCCTCCAAAAATGAAGGGGAAATGTGTGTGCGTCCTATGGGGCGAATGCAGGCTTTCGCTGAAGCCTGGAGAGCGAGAGGGGTCGGTGTGCACTGACCCCTCTCGCTCTCCAGGCTTCAGGAAGCTCTGCGCAACCCTCGGGAGACCGACTCCGAGGGTTGCGCAGAGCTGCTTGCAGTCCCGGGATCAGCGCACTTCTCCCCATCGCCAGCCCCACAAGCTCGGGGGACAGCGGGGAGGCAGAGCGCACCTTCCCGCTGTTCCCCGACCTAGTTCTTCCAGCCCCGCACCTGGGGGGGAAATAAAAATATTTTTCTTTATTTCCCCCCCAAAAAACTAGGTGCGCCCTATGGGCCGGAGCGTCCTATGGAGCGCAAAATACGGTAATTCGTTCTGGAGGTCCATTCTTAACCTGAAGCACCACTTTAGCTAATGAGGCCTCCTGCTGCCGCCGCGCCGCCGGAGCACAATTTCTGTTCTCATCCTGAAGCAAAGTTCTTAACCCGAGGTAATATTTCTGGGTTAGTGGAGTCTGTAACCTGAAGCGTATGTAACCCAAAGTACCACTGTAGTGAATATAAGACCTGGATGGTGCAAGTCAGAGTTCCAGCTTGAATCACTGACAACCAGTGATAGTCCAGTGATCACAAGATTTGACTCATAGTTGTAGTTTTGGTAAGCTTACTACTGCTTAATAATGATCAGTCTCAAGGCGATTTACAGTTAAAAAGTTAAAAACATGAAAACACCAAATGTATGTTAAACAAGACCAAAGTCCTAGTAAAGTAGAGACCAATTTTTCTAGTTGTTGTAAAAAAAATGCTTTTGATTGCTTCTGGAAAGTGCAGATTGTGGGCACCTTTCTTATCTCAACATAAATGCTCTTCCACACAACAGGGACAGGCATTTCTACTTGTTATTTGGGACAAAAATTAGAGCTATTAAAAATTAAGGTCATTTTTATCCATTTCACTATAATGGGGAATCTAAAAATGGCTTTAACTTTTTTCTTGTTACAGAAGTGAATTAAATTTGCAATCATAGCCACTTCCCTCATAAATTTAGCGTATCAAATGGTTGAAGGCAGATACACCCAGATTTTTTGTGCAGGGCAGCTTTAAAGTTTGCTTGTTATACAAATGACAAGTCTTTTAACTTCCCATTTTGTCAGAATTGGATGCTATTTGCAGGCATAGCCCTCCTTCTGAGGGGATGAAGTGTACCAAATGTCAGACTCATAACTGCAGTATCTCCCACAGGGGAGGGCTTTGCCAGTGTAAGGGATACAATAGGAATGGTGGGGGGGGGGGAGGAAGAGCATGGATCCCCAGGAAACAATGTGGTGAGGAAAATATCACTCTCTAGCCACTCTCTAGCAATTACCTTTTAAACCCAAGCATTGAGGGTGGGGGGGGAGGCTTCTTTCACCAATGTAATTTGGCTGATACAGCCTCCATCTCCTGGGAGAGGTCTCCACAAGCCTTGCAAAGGAGAAAGAGGGTGGTGGGGAAAATACCATTGAGCCCCAGGAAAGATTGGCTAAATGTCACCCACACAACACACCCCCTGTGCTAAGGGCCCTCTTATTCCAAGAGTCACTTGGGGATGTGAGCTTCAGCATTTTGGGAGGTAGAATGGAGATCTCCATTGACTTGCACAGGGGAAGAGAACAGATTCATGTGAAAAATAGTTTATAACCCCTCCAAATTTCTGCGGTTGGAGTGCTCCAAGAAAATAATTCAGTGATTAATGGCCAGACCTGTCCATCAAAAGTTTATTTTTAAAAACTATTCTCATTGGTTCTTCATTTTTCTTCCCTCTTGTTTTATTTTTGCATGCTTGGAGAGACCATTCTAGAGAACAGCAGAATTGGCATAGTTCATAATCTGTAAAAATAGTCAGAAGCATAGTTCCATTTTCAGACTGAGAGTTGTTACTAGCCAGAGCTGCCAAATGTCTTCTGAAAATCCAAGCTGCCCCGCTGCACTCTGCAGGCTTCGCGTTGCTTTCGCTGAAGCCAGGAGAGCAAGAGGGGTCAGTGTGCACCGACCCCTCTTGCTCTCCTGGCTTCGCTTCACTGGAGAGGCGCTGCGCAGCTCTCCCTCTCTGCGCAGCGCCCCTTCAGTGAAACGGGAGGAGAAATGGAAGGGGCTCCGCTTCTGCCGCTTCGCTGAAGGGGCGCTGCGCAGAGAGGGAGAGCAGCTTGGGCTTGCCAATCATAAGGCTGGCAGTTCAAATCTGTGCAACAGGGTGAGCTCCCTTTGCTTTGTCCTAGCTCATGCCAACCTAGCAGGACCTGCGCCAGTAGCAATTTAGTCCTGCTGGCCACGTGACCTGGAAAAGTCGCGAACAAACGCTGACATCCTCGGCTGGAAAGGGGAGATGAGCGCCACACCTCATAGTTGATTTTGACTGAACTTAACCGTCCAGGGGTCCTTTACCTTACCTTTTACACTGCTAAACCCACCATTCTGACAAGTGTTTAAGTGTTAATCCACTAATTCCTAGGAAAGTAACAAGGACTCAGCTTTTAATACTTCTGTATGTGAAATAGCCAGGCAGATACTTTGCTTCAGTTGGAACTAAACCCCTACTGACAAATTCACTTTCAGGAATGCTATTGGAGGGATCAAAGCCGAGTCCACGGATAGGTTATTGCCCAGCTATGTGGTGGGACATAACACGATGGACTGGGCTTGCTGCTTCAGTCGGCCAATCACCTGCTCCCACTACTGCAGTGGCGGCTGACACCAGTATTCCAAAACAGGTATTCTACTCGGCTTCCGGTGCCAGTCTGCCTTAATGGATGCCTCTCCTATGACAGTGGGAGATCGTTAGCAAAGGTAAACAAGGATTGAGGGTAACTGTCCTTCTAAGTTCCCCCCAGGGCCCAGGGGGAATGGGCTTCACTCGCAGATCGTCTCGATGCCTTTCGCTCCAACAAGGAATGTGGGAGCAGGGAGACGCTGAATGCAAAAAGCACTTTGCCTATTGGTAACCCTCCATTACGCCATTAAGAAGCAGAGGTTCTTCTGTTCATTAAAAGATTAATTAGGATTAATGTACAGACGCTTGCTGGAGGAGTTGGGACAAGATTACAAATTGCTGAAATGATACAGCTGCGAGGTCGTTAAGATTTGAATCTAAAGGAAGACTTCATTCAGTGTGAAAACAGTATGTGGGGGTGGAGCCTAAAAATGGATTCCTAATATTTTCTTTATGCAAATGACTTGGTAAACTCCCCAGAAGTCAATTAAAAATTTTAAGAAAACAAGGGAAGATAAAAGCGGACTAAATTATATTATGGAGTACCAAAGAGAGAGAGAGAGAGAAAGAGAACTGCATGTAAGGAAAATAAAACAAAGAAAATAATCTTAAATGGATATGGAACTAACAAGCTGGTCTGAGCCAACTACCATATTGGCCCAAATAGAAGCTGCACCTTTAAAATTGGAAGGGGGAAAAGAAAAAATACCTGAATATAAGCTGTTCCATTCCTCGCTGCTCCTGGCTGCATACTGGTGGCGGGGGGGGGAGGGGGGAGCTGCACTGCGTTGCCAGCGGCCTTTCCCCTTCCTGGCTCTCTCCCTGGCCTTCGGGGAGAGGATGGGGATTACACACAGGACGGGCACTGCTTTCCTGCGCTCCTGACGCTGTTTGCCCCACGCTCCTGGCTGCATACTGTAAGGTTGCGAATATAAGCCACACTTGTACTTTTTACGGTCGGAATTTGGGGGCAAAGTGAGGCTTATATTCAGGCCAATACAGTATTTGGTGAGAAGAAGAGAAGGTTGTTATCTTGGAATGTAAGAGAAATTGGATTTTGGAGATGCACCAAGACTTTGGCAGGGCGCCATCTTTATCTGTATGGGCAAAGAAAGGGAAATTGGAGACCCGTTAGAGCTCTGGCGGGGTTCCAGTTAATTCTTTCCCCAGGCTGAAGCACATATATTGTAATCATAATTGAGAGAATGACTGGATGAACACAGAACTTTTTGCGAAGAAAAAAAATGAACAAATAATTATTGCACGCAGGACGAAGGGATATAGATATTCACTTGTGGATTAATAAATTACTGAATATGTTAATACGAATGGAAGTCACAAACTGCAGCTGTTGAACAAGGGACTATGATTAAGATTGGAATACAACTGGAATAAATAAGACTTTGGAAGCGGGGGGGGGGGGGAAAGAATTACTGAACCTGTAATCCAGCAAGTGGGAGGCCATCCAAATTATATAATTTGTTATTTGATTGTGATTACGATTTGATATGCATATCATGAGGTTTGCTTTAGAGTTTTGTAATTGAAAACTACTAAAAATTATTGACAAAAAAAGAAAAGAAAAAAGAACAGGTATTCTACTCTAAATCTTTAGTTATGGAGAATAATGCAGTTTAGAAAAAGACCTGAATGCAGCCAAGAGAGAGCTTAGTACAATAGTTGTCTTCAATAGGACATCCAAATGCCCTCCTTAATTCTAGCTAAAAGGCTGGGCAGCAATGACTGTGTCTGCAATCCAAACGAGGATGGAAGATACCTGAACACATTAAGAAACCAGGCGGCAGCGGGGTGGGAATTGTTTTCACATTGTTGCAGAGTAAAAGTGAGTTTACAGACATCCTGCAGAATTTAAAATTGAATTAACACATTTACAAAAAAGGGGAAGACTATGTGTCAAAGTTCAAAGTCTTTGAATTTTTTGCGATAGATATTATCAAGAATGTTTTCTTCCAGCATGTGCTAGAGCTGATAAGTCTAATTTGGTTTCTAATGCAACAGAAAATTCCATTGCAAGTAGTTCATGAAGAGAGATTCCATCATGAGAATAAACCCAGTTTTTTCCAGTCCAGTCATAACGCTTCGGGCCACTGTGAAAGAACAAACAAGAACATGACTGAGAACATGACATCCTATGCCCTTTTTTTTGGGGGGGGGGTTGCTATTGGGTGGTTGTTTTTATTTTGATTATATATATTGTGGTTTTGTATTATGATTTTGTTGTGTGAACTGCCCTGAGACCTCCTGGTATAGGGCAGTATATAAATTCAATTAACAACAACATTTAAATATAAACCAAATATGACAGAAGGAAGGGTGTGCATGCTGGAAATGGGTACTTGGAACTCCCACAGCTATTTGCATTAAGTTATGACACAATATGATCTATGGTGTGATTGAAAGCCAACTGGTTGGCATGAGGTGAATTAGGGCAAAGAAAAATCAATCCATTTCTAAAAGGTTGGAGTTGGCTTCACAACTTTAACATACATGCCACTAAAGTTCTGGGGCAGTCCTGACTGTGGCACCAGCTAGAGATGAAAAAATTCAGCCCCCTGACAGCTCCTGACCGTAGGAGAGTTAGCTATTCTGCTGGTCCAAAAGGCCTTGGTGCCTTCCCTGCTTCTCCTGACACCCCACAGCCACCACAGGAGCTCTGTGCTAAAACGGGACACTTGCTTTAGGTTTCATTCATTCCTGATGGTCCAGTCCTCACGATGGCCCCCCTGAATTAGCCTCACTTTATTAAACAGCAGTCAGAAAATTGTGTTGTCGTTTTCTGTAACATACTAGAAAGTAAATACTCTAATTTTCCACATCCTAACACTGGCTTAGGTATGTTTTAATATTTTATTTATTCATTTAAAACATTGTCTGCTCTTCACTGCACAATAATATGGTATCTGTCAGCTCAGCATTCCAGAGATGCAGTGCAGGATCAGTGCTCCCCATGGACGGTGCATCAGAGGGTGTCACTCACTGACCAAAAGCCTAAGTTCAATGACTAGCACTGCAAAATAGAGAAAGTCAAAAAAATAGTTCCAGGGGCTGTGGGGGAAAATAATCACATACTGTATCACCGAAGCAGTTGTCAGCCTGACTAGCACCTGATATTGACTGCCTGGGAAATCCGTACAAGCCATTCTGAGTCTCCAAAGTGCATGCAACTAATAAAGCTGAGGTAGGAGATCTTTTAGTTCAATTGTAAAATTTCTAGAACATTCTAACAAACAGACATTTGCTTACCTGCTTGGAGAGGACAGCCATATCTGTTTGTTTGGTGTCTGTTTGTTGATCACATATGTTCCCATGCTTCCACCCAATTTAACTGTTAATACTCCAGTCTACAGAATAAATTGGGAGCGGGGAGAGAAAACAAAACAAAACAAGCTATCTGTAAGAACTTGCAATATATTTATATAAGCAGAAATCTCAGGGTCTGGCAAGTAATAATTGATTAGGATTTCACAACTAAAACATGAGAGCAAAAATGATTAAATAACCTATTTTTTCAAATAAGTGCAAATAAACTATTATTACTACTCATCCAAACTGAATTTTGCATTTCTACATTTTTCTGTGCTGTAAAGCCATACTCTCAAGAATAAGGATTGGGGGGGGGGGTATCTATATCTCCTCCCCTCTCTATATACCAGTATATGAGTATGAATAACATAACGTTCCATAGGATGACCAAACGATACTGCAAATGGATTGCCTGGTTTTTCTCTAGAAACCAACTTGATTCACATTCTTTGTTTCCAGTTTCTGTTTAGGAATCCAGTCCACAAGGTAATGGACTGAAATAAATAATTCAGAGGTGGAAAACTGTGTCTAGGTAAATTTTAATGACTTAAAAACAAAACAAAAACAGAAGCGCAGGAATATGGCACCTTTTTCAGATGGCAGTTTCCCCAACGGGACCCTCTTTCAGGGATCTTATTCCTATGAGAAGTGGGCCAAAGACAGAAACTGGCAAAGAAACGAAGGTAGTTCAGCCTTTGTACACCAGGCTCGTTTCTATACGCCCCACCCTCCATCCTGGCAGCCAAGAGACATTAGGACACTTTAGCCAGGCCAACACACTCAAGGCTGTGGCTGGGGAAAAGGCTGAGCAGGGAGGGTGGGGTGGCCTGGGAAAAGTCCCAAGGGCCACAGAGAGAAATCTGAAGAGTGGCCCTTGGGCCCCAGCCCAACTGTAGGGGATTGCCAACGAGTGTGTGTGTCTCAAACCTACAGCTTTATACTTTTGATGAAGTGTCCAGTCACCCAATTTTATCTCTGGAATGTTCTTATTCAGAAAGGCAGGGATTTCTTTCAGGCTGCATGTCTATATTGCACAGCATTGTCTAAGGGATTTTCTATTCATTAAGCTCCCAGGAGCATAGAATCATAGAATCATAGAGTTGGAAGAGACCACAAGGGCCATCGAGTCCAACCCCCTGCCAAGCAGGAAACACCATCAGAGCACTCCTGCCATATGGTTGTCAAGCCTCTGCTTAAAGACCTCCAAAGAAGGAGACTCCACCACACTCCTTGGCAGCAAATTCCACTGTCAAACAGCTCTTACTGTCAGGAAGTTCTTCCTAATGTTTAGGTGGAATCTTCTTTCTTGTAGTTTGGATCCATTGCTCTGTGTCCGCTTCTCTGGAGCAGCAGAAAACAACCTTTCTCCCTCCTCTATGTGACATCCTTTTATATATTTGAACATGGCTATCATATCACCCCTTAACCTCCTCTTCTCCAGGCTAAACATGCCCAGCTCCCTTAGCCGTTCCTCATAAGGCATCGTTTCCAGGCCTTTGACCATTTTGGTTGCCCTCCTCTGGACAAGTTCCAGTTTGTCAGTGTCCTTCTTGAACTGTGGTGCCCAGAACGGGACACAGTACTCCAGGTGAGGTCTGACCAGAGCAGAATACAGTGGCACTATTCGAATGCCAAGCATTCGATTAGCATTCCTTTGTGTTTTTCACCATGTTATTTGGGAGACCAACTTCAATGTTTTCATGGTTCATTTTCTTAGTTCCAAGTGTTAACATTTTAGAAATTTGGAACTTCACAGCAAATGGTCTAAGCCTGTTAGGTATGTGGCCTTTTGGACTTTACTCTCTGCCCTGTCTGTTGTCCTTTCCTTTCCTGTGTCAGGTGTTGACAGGCATGAGCTCTGAAGCAGGAAGGCCTCAACTCCAGCTAAGAAGAGGAAGGGGCAGCAGACAGGACTGCAGCTGGTGAACTGAGTCCTAGGAGGTTGCCTCAAGAATGTGTCCCCAAATGTGCAATGCAATTAAGTTTTGGAAAGCATGGGCCCTGCTTCCACAGTTCTTGACTGAACCTGCACCACTCTAAAAAAGAAAGGCTCTTGAGATATAATTAAGAGTAATTCAGATATTAAATCCCCACACTTATTATCCTTACACAATCTTACATGGTTAAATTTGGCTTGGCTGCCTGCCTTCCTTTTAAGCTCAGACTTTGTTTAGACTACACCAAGTGTTTAGTATGACTGGGCACGGTCTCGCTTGTCGACTACGCTTTGACTGTTTTATCTTGTTCTGGGTTTTACTGTCCTTAAATTGATTTTACCTTGAGCTGTTACTGAAGTCCTTTTTAGGGCCAAACAGTAGCTTGGAAATGTCTTTATAAAATAAACAAAATGGTAAACTACTTCAATGTCAACTGAAAGCTTTCTAGACTTTACGTTATTTCATAGCAAAAGCATGCTTTTCCTGACAGCTATATCATATAATACATTCCCAAACAGCTGTTACTGTATTACCAGTATCATGCTAGATACCATATGTTGTACTGTAAATAGACCTAACCCATCAACACGTTACTTCTAATTTTAAAAATGTGCAAACCACACAAACAAGCATTTGACATCATTTCATAGCATATGGCGTTTGTCCGTGCCACGTTTATAGAAACACTATAACCATGAAGTTTTTAGAGATAATTAACCAAATGCTCATTGTAGTTTTTCGTTATATATCACACACATGAGAAAAAGTATTTGCTGTACTAAAAGGTAAAGGTAAAGGACCCTTGACAGTTCTGGGGTTGCGGCGCTCATCTTGCTTTACTGGCCGAAGGAGGCGGCGTTTGTCCGCAGACAGTTTTTCCAGGTCATGTGACCAGCATGCTAAGCTGCTTGTGGCGAAACCAGAGCAACACACGCATGGAAATGCCATTTACCTTACTGCTGGAGCAGTATCTATTTATCTACTTGCACTTTGACGTGCTTTCGAACTGCTAGGTGGGCAGGAGCTGGGACTGAGCAATGGGAACTCACCTGTCATGGGGATTCGAACTGCTGACCTTCCGATCGGCAAGCCCTAGGCTCTGTGGTTTAGATCACAGTGCCACCTGTGTCCTATTTACTGTGCTAATGAATGTTAAATAAATCAAGGTAAGCTCCCAGGACAGGTGAGAGAACAGTCACACATGGATTCTTAAATGCTACTGGAAATATTGCTATTACGGATTCCTTAGGATAGAATTAATTTTTAGATATGCTTTTATCTCTATCACAAGCAAGCTGAAACTGTGGTTTCAGCTATTTTCCAGTTGTGCCACCTTGTGGTCCTACCATTCCACTAGCTCCTTATGAGAACAGAGTTTCTTAAACAGCCAGGAAAGAAATGCTTAGAATCATAGAAGTATAGAACTGGAAGGAACTCTCAGATCATCCAGTCCAACCCACCCCCCCCGCAGTGCAGGAATATGCAGGAGTCTCATACAGGGAAGCTTTCTTATACCCAGAAATTATTTATGGTACTGTCTAAAGTGAAGTTGAGACTATAGCAAAAACACCTGTAAAAATAAGTAATATAAAATTGTTGTTTAGACGTTTAGTCGTGTCCGCCTCTTCGTGACCCCCTGGACCAGAGCACGCCAGGCACTCCTGTCTTCCACTGCCTCCTGCAGTTTGGTCAAACTCATGCTGGTTTGTCCCACTGTCCCACCATCTCGTCCTCTGTCATCCCCTTCTCCTTGTGCCCTCCATCTTTCCCAACATCAGGGTCTTTTCCGGGGAGTCTTCTCTTCTCATGAGGTGGCCAAAGTATTGGAGCCTCAGCTTCACGATCTGTCCTTCCAGTGAGCACTCAGGGTATTCTTGCCACCTCTTCTTGATGTCTTCTGCTTCTGTTAGGTCCTTTTGTTCTTTATTATGGTAATCTTTGTACAAAATGTTCCTTTCATATCTCAAATTTTATTGAAGAGATCTCTGGTTCTTCCCATTCTGTTGTTTTCCTCTATTTCTTTGCATTGCTCGTTTAAGAAGGCCTTCTTGTCTCTCGCTATTTTTTGGAAATCGGCATTCAATTTCCTGTTTCTTTCACTATTTCCCTCACATTTTGCTTGCCTTCTCTCGCCTCGTTGGACAGCCACTTTGCTTTCTTGCATTTCCTTTTCATGGGGATGGTTTTCGTTGCTGCCTCCTGTATAATGTTACGAGCCTCCATCCATAGTTCTTCAGGCACTCTGTCCACCAAATCTAAATCCTTAAACCTGTTCCTCACTTCCACTGTGTATTCATAAGGGATTTGATCTAGATTGTATCTTACCGGCCCAGTGGTTTTTCCTACTTTCTTCATAAAATAAAATACTATAGTATAAAATAAAATACTATACCGAAAATGAGACATCATAATCTTGAGGAGTAAAGGGCTTGTCTGCCAGCTCCTCAAAGAAATCTGTTAATGACTCCAGGGTTTCTTCAGCAAGTTTTTCATACATAGTTTCATCTATTGAGCTGTAAAAGTCAGGTAAAGAGTTACTCAAATTTTATACCATTAAATCAAAATATTCTCAGTGCAAAACAAGAAATCCCAAAAAAGAACACAGTAACTTGAGGATGTTTGTTACCGACACATACTAGTGTAGGAAACATTTCTGAAGTTGCAATAAAAAAGAAAAATTAGGTATGTATAGCCCAGAAATTTTATTCGGCTGAACCTTAATTCACCACACACTGCAACTTCCATTCATTAGACAGTCCTCTGATTAAGGAACTTTAGGCTACAATTCTGACCCCACTTCTCTGGAAGTACGCCCACTGAATTTATTATGACTTACTTTTGAATAGATACAGTTAGGTTTGCATTGTTAGTCAATTAATTGATTACATCTGCATACATTTAGACATTGATTTGTCTGTCTTGTCCGTTTTTGTTTCTTTTCTATATGTTTGGCCCTCTCTTGAGAATTTGTTACCAAACTTGACAGCAGGCTTCACTGCCATTTGGACACTGGTTCTGTCATAGCTGGCTCCCTCTGGCTGGCTAGCCTTTGGGCTCCATTTTCCCTCCCCGTTCCCTCCAGTGACAGAACAGTGCCAGCCTTGGTGCTGCCCCTGAACCATGGAGTCCCACTCCCTGCTTTTCCTCTCCGGTTGCTTCCCCGCGGCTCATCTCAGCCAATGGCAGAACAGTGCCAGGAGGCAGACATCACCGGTAAGGACCACCCAGAGCTTTAAGAAACAGCACAGAGATCACGCAGCAAAAAGCATCCCTCCCTCCATAGCCCAGCCATCCTTCCTTATTTCAGACATCAAGATATAGCAGCATATCATGATGATTAGCTGGTGATCTATCATGATGTTGAAAATCAGATATTGCCCAGCCCTAGATGACATCTGGCTTAATTTGAAGGAACCCTTCCCCTTTTTATTCTTACGATATTTTCATAGCAAAAGTACTAATGGACGTTTCCATTCATTTTAGTAAAGCTTGTGTAATTTTCCAGTGGTTTGCACCCTAAAGATGTGCAGTTAGGCTACCTGGACACCTGTTTGAGGCCTAAGCCAACTTTCCACAATATGCATGTCCCGTGGTTTTGTCTAAATTGTGGCTCCATCCCAGTCTGCTCTGGTAACATGTGAACAAGCAAGATCATGTGGAAGACAACCACAACCTGCCTATTCCCACATCAGGAATGCTTGGAATGTAGGGAATAGGGAGTGGCACTTTCCAAATGCAAGAACCACCCATAAGTTGGCAACACAATGAGTGTTGGGGAACTTGGAAATGGATCCTCTTCACCTCTTAATCAGAGAGCGCTTACTTTCTTTACACGGCTAGTGGCTACTGATATTTCTCCCTCTTGGTGTTTACATGTTTTATTGACTAAAGTTAAGAAGTGGGCTGATGCGACTGTTCTAGTAAAGGTTATCTGGAGGAACTGAAAGCTTGCAGCTCTTCCATTCTCTTGCTACATGAATTAGTTAAACAAGCCTGTCTCCACCATACTGAGAGTAAACAAGGCATTCCTAGGAACGGCTACAAAAGAAGAAAACAAAGGTCTGGTCACATGTGAAAGTGCTGGATGCTGTGGCATTTTAAGATAAATTTGTTGCATATGTAATGACACTATTATTCACTTAAAATGATTCAGCTTTACCAACTAACATCCCAACGCAGATCCCATGCGCATGGCTTTGGTTTCGATGGTTTCATTCTTCTGAGGTGACTGTTTCTGTCCTCAATATTGTTTGGGAAGTTCCCAGAGTTGGCAGGTGGCCAATTCTATATACAACGTACCTTTTGTCAATTCGAGTTCCTGCACTTCTTACGCACTGCAGTTGAGCACTCTTGGCTTTGACTTTGAGAACGCCATATAAACAATGTGGCTGCACATCCTGTGAAGAAATAAGTTTTAAGTACTTTTGTGGAAAATCATGTTCTTCAGCAGAAGGCTAAGTGCAAGCAGCACAACTTTCAGGCTTGTGTCCTCCCTGAGGGGATTCTGCTACATTCTGTTTTACGCTGTTTTATTTTGTGGTTAGGATTGTGTATATTTCTGCCATGGGAACCTCGGATGAAAACTGGATTATAAATGCTTTAATAATACATAATAATTACTTATTATTATAAGTAAACATACATATATATATATATATATATATATGTACCGTATTTTTCGCTCCATTGGACGCAGTTTTTCCCCTCCAAAAATTGAGGGGAAATGTGTGTGCGTCCTATGGAGCGAATGCAGGCTTGTGCCATAGAGAGGCTGGTGCAGGCATGGAGAGGCTGCACGGGGCTATGGTTTCTTTAGCCCTGCGCAGCCTCTCCTGGCAGGGCGGGATTGCGCAGGGCTAAAGAGGAAGCCAAAGCAGCCAGCGGGATCCATCCCGCTTGCTGCCTTGGCTTGTTCCATAGCCGCGCACAACCCCTCCGGCAGGGAGAGGTTGTGCGCAGCCTGTACGCTGCTCTTTGGGGCTGGGGGGGAAAAATATTTTTTTTATTGATTTCCCCATCTAAAAACTAGGTGCGCCCTATGGTCCGGTGCGCCCTATGGTGCGAAAAATACGGTATATATATATATATATGCGCCAAGTCCTCTGACCAGGAGTAGCATCATTTGTATTTCAAGTCCTTAGGCCATGCTGTTCCTTCCAGAAGCAAGCACATTCCTTCTCCCAACTTTTCTATCCGAGTTCATTTCCAGCTTTGTCCATGTATTCGCCCCTTTGTTTAGCAAGATCTATATCCAGTGTGCAGGGCAGAGGGGCCACGCAAACCAAGGCCCCTCTCCCTTCGCACGGCTTGACTCTTTTGCCTGCTATCTTAGTGAGTCTTTTTCCATTTTGAAGGCCCGCTCCCGCAGCGAAGGCGGAGGACGAGCTCCGGAGACCCACCTTTCCTGCCCTCTTCCCTCCCTCCCATCTCTGCTTCAAGAGAAGCGCCCCCAAATCACACCGCCAGCGGCCGGCCTGTCCTTTCCCGGCTCCCCCCCCCCCCCAAGCTGCCAGCGGAGGGTCCCGGCGCCGTTTCTGGGCCCCAGGCGAGGGCTGCCGAGGCCGCCGGGCCCAGAAGGCCTCCCGAGCCCCGCCGGGAGCGGCCCAGGCGGCTCCTCCCGCCACGAGAGACCGAGGCCGGGCGGCCCTGCTGGGTGCGAGGGAGAAGCTCCGCGGGCCGGGCTCGCCGGAGGCCCTGCGCCGCTCCCCGGCGTCGCCCCTTCCGCGCGCCTTCCCTCCCAGGCCGAGGCCCAGCACTCACCGGCCGGCCCACCAGGAGCGCGAGGCCGCAGCCGCTTCTCCGGAAAGGAGGCGCCGCCGCCGCCGCCGCGGCCTCCGCCTGCCCCTTCCAGCGCCCGCCGGCGCCTCCCCGCCGGCCCCGGGCCGCCGCCCGCGAGAAGAGCCGCCACATGAGCTCCTAAGGCGGCGCGCAGGAGACTCGGGCTGGGGCGCGGCGCGGCTCTGCTGCCCCCTTCCTCCCGCCCTCAGCCCAAGCCTCTCCAGGCTCTCTCGAGAAATGGCCCGGAGTCCTGGCTGCCAGGGAATCGGGACCAGAACAGCCTCCAAGCGCCGCGCGGGAAACAGAAGGGCTCCGGGGGGGGGGGGCTGTGCTTTTTGCTCTTTTATCACTGTTTCTGTAGTTTGGCGTGTGGCAAATAGTGACAGCCGAAACTTACTGGAAGAAAGAAACTGGGGGCGGGTGGGGCAAAAGCAACCCCTTAGAGGCCGTTCGCTCTCTTCCTAGTTTCTTTGAGACAATTTTCTAATCAAAAAAACATTAAAACATTAGATGCAAATTACAACCTGCAGGCGTTAAGGTTTTGTTTCCCAAGCTCTCCTTCCTGCCCTCCTCTCCAGGTCTGTGGGCAGCTGGTTCCAGTCCAATGTAGTCATCATCTATTGTCTTTTTAGTATTATTAAAGATTTTCTTGTTTTACAGAAGTATGTGTAATGTCTCTCATATTTTTCCGTGTAACATTTTTACAAATCAGTTTCATTTGTTGAGACATTGGGGGGGGGGGAGGAAGATGGCGATGTTTCTATTTTGCTTAATGTATGTGGGGTTTGGTGTCAGCGCTGCTTGTGCAGGTTCTCTGCTGTTCCCTTGTGTTTCTTCGGTGGTGAGAGAGGTTGGGGTTGGCCCAGGGTGGGGTTCTTTGTGGTTGGCTGTGGTGATCTTTGTTTTCATGTGTGTGTGAGTGGGGTGGGTGGGTGTTTTGGATCAGGTTAGCCATATTGATTTGTATGCTGTTGGTGGATTATTGTCATTGTCTTGTTGGGCTGTGTATGTGATAAAGGGGAGCCATATGGGGGTAAAGGCGTCTTCTATTTGTCCCTGTGTCAGTTTCAGTTTATTGGTTAATTTTTCTAGTAGGGCTGTTTCCCATACTATTTGGTACCATTGGTCCATGCTTACTCCTGACAGGTCTCTCCAGTGTCTGGTTATGGTGTTTCTGGCTGCTGAGAGCAGGTGGGTTATGAGTTCTTTGTGGTGTAAATGGGCATTGTTGTCTTGGAAGATGTTTACTAGGGCCAGTTCTGGGGTGATGTCTAATACTTGCTTAGTTATTTTACATATTTCTCGTATGGCTGTTGTCCAGAATAGTTGGATTTTGGGGCACTCCCACCACATGTGGAGGTATGTGTCTGTGGAGGTGCACCCTCCCCAGCATTTTGGTGAGGTTCTGGGCGTATTAGCGCTAGTTTCCTTGGTGTTTGGTACCACCTGCAGGTGAGTTTCAGAGTGAATTCTTTTCTTTTCGTTGATAAGGATTTAAAGGGGGGTTTAGACCACATTCTGGTCCATTGAGTGGGGATAATCTCATAGCCTATGTCATTCTCCCATTGTTTTTTGATTGCGTCTAGGGGGTTTGTGGGATTTTGGAGTAGTATTTTGTATACCATCCCTTTACTGTTTCCCTTTGTTGTTAGGAGGAGGTTTTCGAAGGTTGTCAGGGGCCTAGTTGTTGCTGATTTTATAATTATAATTATATTATATTTATTATATTATATTATATTATATTATATTAACCCCGCCCATCTGGCTGGGTTTCCCCAGCCACTCTGGGCCAAAAATACACTAAAATGTCATACATTAAAAACTTCCCTGATTTTACTGTTGGGTTGTTTAAGAGGACATGTAGTTGGTGTTGTGTTAACCAGGGCATTTGGGTGTCTTCTAGTTTGTCTTGTATTTCTTGTGTTGACAAAGGTTTGTT
The DNA here is from genome assembly GCF_964106645.2 of Podarcis pityusensis. Taxonomy (NCBI): domain Eukaryota; kingdom Metazoa; phylum Chordata; class Lepidosauria; order Squamata; family Lacertidae; genus Podarcis; species Podarcis pityusensis. The sequence continues at coordinate 63,101,325 of NC_138036.1, forward strand.
ATTTTTATAGAAGTCTATTAGGCGATATAAGCCTTTGGTTTGCCAGGTTTTAATCTGGAGGTTTTGTGCTGCATGGTGGAATAATGGGTGGTACCCCAGGGGGATTAGTGGGGATGGGGTTGGGGATAGTTTGCCTATTTCTGTTTTCCATGCTTTGAGCATGGTCTGTGTGTATCTGTTAAGTGTTGTGGGAATTTTCTTTAGTTTGGGAGGAGTGGGTATGCTGTGGTGCACGTATTTTCAAGTGTGTCCCTCTCTAGGTGTACCCATTGTTTTGTCTCATCTTCTAATATATATGGGATTATATGGCGTATTTGGTTGGCAATGTAATATGCTTCTATGTTGGGGATTCCCCATCCTCCTTCTGAGGTGGGGAGGTGCAGGTATTTGGGGCTTATTCTTGGTTTTTTATGTGAGAAGATAAAAGAGTGTAGTTTTCTCTGCCAACTGTGGAGTTGGGTTGGGGGAATCCAGATTGGGAGGGTTTGGAATAGGTAGGTTAGTTTTGGGAGGATGATCATTTTGAGCATGACTATTTTGTCTGAGAGAGTGAAATTCATGTTGTTCCATCTTTTTAGGTCTTTGTTAATTTGTCGCCACAGGGGCTTGTAGTTGTGGAGGTACAATTTATTGAGGTTTCTGGTTATTTGTACCCCTAGGTATCTGAACTTGGTGTGGAACAGTTTTATTTTGGTGACCTTCGTGAGTTCTTTTTGGGTGTGAGGAGGGGTGTTGAAGCACATAGCTTCTGACTTTGTAAAATTTACCTGTAGGCCCGACACCATTGCAAATGTGTTGAGTTTTCTGATTAGGGAGGTTGCTGTGCTTATGGGGTCTGGTGTTGTGACCATTAGGTCATCTGCAAAGAGCCCTAATTTATAGGTTCTGCCTTTTATTTCCACTCCCTTGATGTCTGTGGCTGCTCGGATGTGGATTGCAAAGGGTTCCAGAGCCAGGATAAATAAGAAGGGAGACAGTGGGCATCCTTGTTTCGTGCCTCTTTGGATAGCTATAGTATTAGAATCCATATTGTTAGTTCTGCATTTTGCTGAGGCTTGGGAGTATATTTGTTTGAGGATTTGTAGGAAGTTGGGGCCAAATTTCATGTTAGTTAGTACTGCTAATAAGTATTTCCACTCTAAGCAATCAAAGGCTTTGAGGGTGTCTAGGGACACAATTGTCAATGGGAGTTTAGTTGCCTTGCTGTGATTGATCAGGTTCAGTAGTTTCCTGATGGGGTCTGTTATATTGCGGCCAGGGACAAAGCCAGTCTGGTCTGAGGCTATTAACTTGTGTAGGAAGATTTTTAGGCGGTTGGCCAAGATTGATGTGAATATCTTGTAGACTTGGTTTATTAATGAGATTGGGCGGTATGATTCTACTTTGAGGTTGTCTTTTAGTGGTTTTGGGATGGAGACTATTTTGGAGTGGGTCCAGGTTTTGGGGATGGGCCAGCACTGTTTGCCATCTCCCTGTTTGGTGTCCTCTCAATCTCCCTAATGGTTTTGGTTTGAGGTCTATTTGGCGTCCTCTTGGACTAGGGCGTGTTGCGGTTAGAAGTTGTAGCAGTGGTGGTTCCTGGGTGTTGTTGGGTTGCTGAGCTGATCAGGCGTTGTTGACTGGTGGCTTTTACAGAGCGTTCAAATTAGGTGGCCATTTGTGTTACTTCTAGGCTGTGTTTTAAGAGCTTCTCTGGGGTTTCCATAGTCGCCTGAGCAGTGCCGCCAAAGCGGGGGGGGGGGGGGGAGGTGTCAGGTAAGCAGAGAAGTGGATAGACCATCAGACAGTTCACATAGAGGGAGGGGGTTAGCAGGCAGAGATGTGTGAGATCAGAGGAGTGGAGCCAGGGGAAATGTGTGTTTAGGAGGGGTTGTATATACACAAAAGGGGTACTGGGGTCCAGTTAAGGTGGAGGGTGGGGTTGGGGATGCGTTCAGAAACAGAACCAGACAGACAGGCTATATGTAAAGGGTGGGGGGAGAAGGAGGAAGAAGAGGAAGAAGAGAAAGAACAAAACGGGGGAGGAGAAGGGTGGGAGGAGGGGGAAATTGGAGTAAAATAAAAGTGGGAAAGAGAGACAGAAAGAGGAGGAAAGAGAGAGAAGGAGAGATAGTAAATAACAGCGGTAATAAATTGCAGTGATAGTTTTAGCTATCATATGAGGTGGGCAAAGTGTAGTACAGTGATATGTGTGTATGTATGAATGTATGTATGTGTTTACTTTAAAGAGAGAGGGGGAGGGGGATGGAGAAAGGGAGGGAGAGAGAGAAAGAGAAGGAATAGGAGGGTGGGAAGAAGAAGAAAAGAGAAAAAAGGGAGGGGTGGGGGGGAGAGAGAGGGAACTGTGGGAGTGGTGGTGGTATGGGGAAAGAGGTCTTGTTTTAAAAGAGGGGGTGGGGGGGAGAAAGGGCTCCCCCCTCAATGCAAACTGACAATGGCTAAAAAGGGGGGTTGATTTAAAAAAAAAAAAGGGATAGAAAACAAAAATGGGGGTGGAGAGTAAAAAGTAGGGGGAAATATGAGGAAAAATAAGCAAAAAGGAGCTGAGTGTCCTGGAAGGGATTTAAGGAGAGTATTTATATGCTGAGGAGGAGGAAGTAAAATAGAGATGAAATAAAAGAAGTTGGAAGAAAAGAGGACAGCTACAACAAAAAAGGTCCCCCCCTTTTTGGGGGGGTGGAGAGTGTGATTTAAGTAATATATGGCTGTATTTTAAAAAAGGTAGTAATAGAAATTTAGTAGAGGGACTGAAGACTTAGGGGGGGAAAGGGGGGTTGTTTTGTGTTGTTGTTTTTTAAAAAAGGTTAGAATATATGAGGGGGAACGGGGAATTTATGTATTAAAAATAGGTGGAGATGAAAATAGTAATATAAGAATATTATTATTTTCAAAAAGAAGAAAGAAAATTCTTTTAAAAACAAAAAACCAATAAAAAATTAAAATTAAAATAGAAAATCTTTTCCCCTTCTTCCTTCCCTTTAAAAAAAAACAAAAAAACACAAACAACAACTACAAAAAACACTCCCTTAAAAATACAAAAAAGATCCTTTTCTTTTCCCTCAAAAATTGAAAATACAGTGGTACCTTGGGTTACATACACTTCAGGTTACATACGCTTCAGGTTACAGACTCTGCTAACCCAGAAATAGTGCTTCAGGTTAAGAACTTTGCTTCAGGATGAGAACAGAAATCGTGCTCCTGCAGCGCGGCGGCAGCAGGAGGCCCCATTAGCTAAAGTGGTGCTTCAGGTTAAGAACAGTTTCAGGTTAAGAACGGACCTCCAGAAGAAATTAAGTACTTAACCCGAGGTACCACTGTAGAGGGAAGCAAGGTCTTTTTCAATGGGCTTCTCTTTGGGCTCCGGCTTGCTTTTTCATCATCATCTATTGTCACACATAAGGGGTCAAGAAAATACTTCTTGCGAGTTATGGGATTTGCTCAAGAAGATAAGCATCAGGATTATCCGCAACACTTGTTTTGAGAACAAAATACTTTATTTTTTGTCAATAAAACTATAGTTTACAGTAGAATATACCAAATAAATTATGTAATTTTGTCCTTTACAAGCAATATATCTAATCACAGATATGTCAAAGACAATATATGTACACAACATAAGGCCTTGTTATAAATAGCTTCTTTTTCATTTCACTAATAAACAGTGAAAATTTCTTTATAGAAGATAGCTTCCCATAAACTATGTGCAAACATATTACACTAACCCATGTATGAAATTAATAGGTGAGCAATTATAATTCTGGGGGAAAGCAGAATTGATTTACATAATATTCACCACTGTGATGATGATGACTCTTTAAATAGGCAAAGCAGATTACATATTTGTGCATAATCACTGAATACATGCAAATAAAAAAATCATGTGAGAGACAATAGGAAAATATTACTTCCAAGCCCTGAAAAGATGATTGGCAATAGAAGAAAGAGCAGCTTAAGTACAATGTATGCAGTTCTTCACAGTTTGGCAACAGCACATCCTAGCGTGAAATGTTTCCTTTCATATCTGCTGAGTCCAAGGTAGCATTTCTAGGCTTCAAGAATCCTCTGTTGTTTTCACAGAGGCTCTGTTGCTTATGACTTTTTGTTTCCTAGGCTCAGCAAATTTTTCCTTGTAAATCAGGAGTGCAGAAAGTGCTTCTCTTCAAATATTCTCATTCTTAAAATTCATCTTTTTCTTATTTTATGATCTATTACTAAACAAAAGAAATAAAAAGAGTTAATTTTTTTCTCCAACAAACAAACAAAACTTGTTAACACCCTCCTTCACTATCAATATTGGTTAATACAACATCTATTTTCTTCCTTCTTATGTTAGGTTTCCCAACTATACAACATTTCATATTTTTCGACCATCATAACTCAGTCTCATTGTATGGACAACACAGAATGTGTTCAGAACACCCCAAAGGCCTTTTGCAGTTTTATCTGCTACAGTCAGTCCTTTTTTCTGTGGCTTTTCAGTACCAGCACACTTTTTTTCAAGAAGAAAAGTGCTGTCTGGCTATGATGCTTTATGTTTACCATTCCCAACCCCAAAGTAGCGTTCCAATGAAATCAATACAACTTCCTGTAGGATGCTTAAAGCTAAATTTCCCGAATATCTGAATTAGATACCTCTGTGGCAACTGTTACATTCAGCTTCCAATCTACTACCGTATTGGCCTGAATACTGTATAAGCCTCACTTTTCCCCCAAATTCCAAACGTGAAAAGTTAAAAGTGCGGCTTAAATTTGCGACCTTACAAAAACTGGCTTTTACGATATCGCTGCTGAAACAGACATATGGTAAAACGGAATGGGTGTGAGTGCTGGCAGAATTTTAAGGGAGCGGCTCATATTCAGGTACAGTGGTGCCCCGCAAGATGAATGCCTCGCAAGACGGAAAACCCGCTAGACGAATGGGTTTTCCGTTTTGGAGGTGCTTCGCAAAACAAATTTCCTATGTGCTTGCTTCGCAAGACGAAAATGTCTTGCGAGTTCCTGCGGGGGTTTTTTCCTCCCCCCCCTTTTTCCCAAGCCGCTAAACCGCTTATCAGCTGATGGCTAAGCCGCTTATCAGCTGATCTTTAAGCCGCTTATCAGCTGATGGCTAAGCCGCTTATCAGCTGATCGTTAAGCCGCTTATTAGCTGATCTTTAAGCCGGCTAAGCCGCTAATACTGTAGCGCTAAGCCGCTAAACCTCTAATGGGCTTGCTTCGCAAGACGAAAAAACCCGCAAGACGAAGAGACTCGCGGAACGGATTCTTTTCGTCTTGCGAGGCACCACTGTATTGTCTTTTTTTCTTTTTCCCTCCTTGAATTTTAAAAGTGCGGCTTATATTTGGATGCAGCTTATATTTGGGCCAATATGGTATATTGTTATAGATGGGGGGCTAAATCCTAGAAATTAATAAATGGTAGGATTTTGATTATTTGCGATATGAAGGGAGAAATACTGCAGAGGAATTCCTGGGCTAGCCTTTGCAAAAACGACCTGGCCAAGTTAGGGCCATTAAGAAACAACACAGAGCCACTGAGAGCCATTGGCAATGCAAGAGAGCCGCTCCCCCTTGCCCTTGATATAAATTTTGTTGCATTAAGCCAAATAAACATGTTAAATGCTAAATTGGCATAAACTGAAATGCTTCAGAATAATTAGGCATAGCCAGGATTTGGGGGGGCAGGACTTTTGTTGGGGGGAGTAGAACCGACATGATTGTTCATTTAGTTAAGTATTTCTATTGTTTTACTTGATGGGGGGCAGCTGACCCCTTGACCCCCCCCCGCTACGCCCATGGATGGGGCTTTAAATCAATTTTTAAAAAAATGTTTTATAAAAGAAAAATGTTCAATTTTTATAGTTCAACTTGAACTCCTTATTTCAAGGAAAAACAAGTTTAAAAATGGAACATATCTAATCATATTAACAAGGAAACAAATGTTGTGCACCATGTTAAAAATCTGATCATGCTTAAGGACTCTCAACAACTACAAATTGCACTCAGAATGTGGCACAAGGCATAGGGGGCAAACTGTGCTGCATAATTAGATAATGTACAAGATATTTTCAAAGGATTCTGTGCAGAACATTATTTACTGATTCTACATGAATAGAAGTATTGTGGCACAGACTAGAGAATTTCATGCAGCTGCATATGGACCATAAAATATACCGTTCCTCACTGATCAATGAGTTTGATCACAACGCAGTTGGCAGTGGGGATGCTCAATGTGAAGCTAGTGCTGTATTCTTCACTAACCTCCAAAGTCAGGCCAGTTTGCTAGCAGGAGCAATCTTAGGCACCAATATTTTTAGAGTCTCCAACAAAAAATGTACAGTCAGAAAGGAACACCCTAAGGCCCCTTTCAATGTCAGAGAGGACGCAGGGACATGTATAAACAACTCACACTCCAAAAAGATCCTTGTGTGCATTCTCTTGACTCATGCAATAGGTTGGAATGATTAAAAGTCCAGGACCAGTCCTGAGCTGAAGACAGGGTTGAAATCTTGTTAAGCTATGTACAGTCATACCTTGGGTTACAGATGCTTCAGGTTGCGTTTTTTCGGGTTACGGACCGCCGAAACCCAGAAGTACCGGAACGGGTTACTTCCAGGTTTCGGCGGTCGCGCATGTGCAGAAGCGCCGAACTGCAACCCGCGCGTGCGCAGACACGCAGCTGCGGTTGCAAACGCGCATCCTGCACGGATCACATTCGCAACCCAAGCATCCACTGTATTTCCTTTCACTCTAAAAGTAATATTCCCCAACTGTGAAATTATGACTCTGCTAAAGAAGGACAAAGATACAGAAATTTTATTACTGGACCAGTTCTTACACACTGGAGAAGAAAAAACCTTTCTTCCTGTTAAGTGCCCTTATTAAGGCTCTGTCTCCCAGATGACAGTGAAACCACTCTCACTCCTATAAAATATCTCAAGCCAAGGTTAAGACAACTGGAATTAGGATACTGTACGGTCATATGGATATCACTTGTGAAAGACAATAAAATTATTTCCTTTTCATAATGCTCTATATTCACAATGCTTTCTTACTATAACAATAGTTTTTGACCTACATATTTTTCAGCGTTTGTTTGTTTTATACCAACAGGTTAATTAGATTTCCAAAAACTGTACATTTAAAAAACCTCTGGACAAAAGTGATTTATATCAAAGTGACAAATCTATAAAGACTTTTTAACACCAGATTTATGAAACTAAATACTTTTACTGAGCAGCCAGTCCAGAAAGGAGCATGCAACTCTTGTCATTTTAGAATCAGCAATAGGTGGCAGCATTGTGTTTGGAGAAAGAACATGAAACTTGTTTCCATATTCACAGAGGACTCAAAACAAACTACTTTAAGTGATACACAAGTTCATTCATAAAAAAATTCCTTCCATTAGCACCTTAGAGACCAACAAAGTTTGTTACTGGTATGAGCTTTCGTGTGCACGCACACTTCTTCAGATACACTGAAACAGAAGTCACCAGACCCTTATATACAGTGAGAGGGTGGGGAGAGGTATTAGAAGGGTGGTGATTGGCTGGTAGGTGTGGTAAACCTGTTGACAACTGTTAATGACTGCAATTGGTCTTACAGGAAAAAGCATGGGGTGAGATGGCTAAAAATAGCTTTATCATGTATAATGAGATAAGAATCCAATGTCTCTATTCAGACCAGGTCTCTCCATGGTTTTAAGTTTGGTAATAAGTTGCAATTCAGCAACTTCTCTTTCCAGTCTATTTCTGAAATTCTTTTGTAATAAGACAGATACTTTGAGATCTTGTATAGAATGTCCTGGGAGATTGAAGTGTTCTCCTACTGGTTTCTCTGTCTTGTGATTCCTGATGTCAGATTTATGTCCATTTATCCTTTGGCGTAGGGTTTGTCCTGTTTGTCCAATATAGAGAGCTGAAGGGCACCGTTGGCATTTGATGGCATACACAATGTTAGAAGATGAGCAATTAAATAGGCCTGAGATGGTATGTTTGATGTTGTTGGGTCCAGTAATGGTGTTGTCCTGGTGTATGTGGCAGCAAAGTTGGCAACTGGGTTTACTGCAGGCTCTGGTACCATGTTAAGTCCATGTTAAGTCTGGTTGTTGTATTTTTGTGGGTGAGTTGTTTAAGATTGGGTGGCTGTCTGTAGGCAATGAAAGGTCTTCCTCCCAGAGCTTGAGAAAGAGAACTGTCATTGTCTAGGAGAGGTTGTAGATCTCTTATGATGCGTTGTACTGTTTAAACTTGGGAGCTGTGATTACTAGTGGTGTTCTGTTATTTTATTTTTTGGGTCTGTTTTTCAGCAAGTTCTCTCTGGGTATCAGTCTGGCTCTGTTGATCTGTTGTTTAACTTCATCAGGCGGATAGTTTAGTTCTAAAAAGGTTTGCTGTAGATCTTTTAGGTGAGAGTCTCTGTCTGTAGAGTTGGAACAGATGCGGCTGTAATGTAGGGCCTAGCTATATACAATGGATTGTTTGGTTTGTTTAGGATGGTAGCTAGAAGCATGTAGATATGTTTGTCGGTCAGTTGGTTTACGGTATAAGGTGGTGTCTATATGCCCATCCTGTATTTTTATAGTAGTGTCCAAAAAATGTATTTCTTGCATAGCTTGGTACATTGTTAGGTTGATGGTGGGGTGAAAGTCATTGAATGTCTGGTGGAAGGTGTCCAGGGTCTGTTGACCATGTGTCCAGATAATAAAAATATTGTCAATGTATCGCAGGTACAAGAGAGGTTTGAGTGGGTACCCACTCAAACCTCTCTTGTAGGGTAGTCTCACTGAAATTAATGGACCTAACTTAGCCATATTCATTCATTTAAATAAGTCTACTCTGGGTAAAACTAAGCTGAATACAACCCCAATGAGAATACTTTTTGCCACTTCCATGTGTCTTAAGTTACTGGCTGTTGCTTTTTTTTTTAATAATATGAATAGTAAATTGCAGGACAGCCCATTGCCTAGCAGGAATTCCAAATGGTTCCAGAAAGACAGGGTCTTCAATGAATCCACTGTTTATTATATTGGACATAGTTATCATTTTTAATTCCCAAACAGGCTTATTAGATCTTTGGGTTTCTTTTTAGGACAACGGCAAAAGGATGGATTCTCACAGGAACAAGTGCTGACTTGCAACGGGAGGGAAAGGACGCTCAGTTTGATGCAGGCCATGACTGTGGATCCCAGGATATGGCAAGCTGAATCTGCTCAGAGGACATCAGAATCTCACCTTTTCAGTTTTGTGGGGAATACTTCATACTACTCACAAAATGGAATAGTACACTAAGAGTGAAACTTGTGAAGTACACATCTACAGAATACAACCCAGTGTCAATCAAAAGCAAGTCAGCTATTTGAAAGTGTACATAATTTGGAAAAAGAAAAGATTAGTCAACTTACTAAGTATACATCCAGCACAGAAGCATTATCATTTTCTGTTTCTACTGTGCTCTGTTCTGAGGTCAAGCAGATAGCACTATCTTCTAAGGTGAATGTTGAACTCGAAGGCAATCCTTTACTGGATATAAAAGCAACACACACTGATCATGAAACCAAAATGAAACAATGTGCTAATAGGTCAGACTTATGGGATTGTCTTTAATAATTGTATAGAACTATACACATTTGTAAGATCCTAGTTGCATGCTATTCAATTGCAGCAAAGTCTTCCTACATCTTACCTTCAGCATCCCAAAACTGATATTGCCTTTGGACTCCAGTGCTCAGGCAAAAGAATGAGCAGAAGTGGCTGCAGAGGTCCCTCTAGATGGAAAAAGGTGTGGCACATGGAGTCAGCAATTGAGGGGAGTTGCAAAAGTGTCCTGAGAGTTTTTCTGCCTCCTGTTCACTACCAGCACAATCCTGAACCCTCAGTGTAAATTTCCTTACTTTGTATTAAAATATGTCAGGTAAACCATTTCTAAAAGTGTGTTTAAATGGATCAGACATGCAGAAATGTTATTGTACTGTGTCAGGGTTTGGAAGAGGTGGAGTATATATTTTTATTTTCAAACATTTTTTAAAAATACTGGTTCCACTGGTTCCTCAGGAACTTTGAGAGTTTTGTTCTGATACTAATGAAATCAGTCCAGATTTATCAAGATGCAGTTTTTAAATAAATCTGAACCAACTTTCAACGCAATGCAGTGGCGGCAGTGAGGCCATCTGCCTCTCCCCCAGATGAAGACTTACTAGTCAGAGTGGAAGGATGCATAACGCCTTCAAATGTGCCTACCTTCAAAGCTGCATTATGTCAACAAAGGTATCTGGAAAACATGCATTTATTTGCCTGGCCACAATATAGGTGAAATCTATATGTATCCTTCTGGACATGTGGTCTGGAGCATAGTGTTCAAAAGAGATTCCTAAATGACAGTTCATGTATTCGGTCACAGAATACTCCATCAATGAGAACGACACCAATTACATTCTTTCCATGATATGGCTTGATTATTCTTGAACAATGTGTTTATTTTATTGGCTACATTTTTCAGTGGTCTCTTAGTTTATTTTACTGAGTTTTGGATATGACGGACATGTCTTCTTCAAAGCCTATTAATGGGTGTGTCTCCCCCAAAGACAGCTGCTCCCATTGCAGCCACATGGGGAGAATGCAAATCACCTGAGGAGAGGCCTCATTTTCTAAAGTAAACATAGTGATAGAGGTTAATTTTACACTTTTGATTTCCATTGAATCTGAAATGAAGAGCAAGTGTATGGCACAATACCAGGCAAAACCATCTTGCTCATTGTGGAAAATGTATAATACTTAAGAGACTAATGTAACATAAGATTAGAGTTCAGTTATCATTGTTCACCTCCCACAACATTTACTATCAGATGCATCCCATGAACAGTTCACGTGGAAACTCACACATACTTCCAAAAGAAGGTTCCGTACTCAATGCTGATAGCAGCTGATTTTGCCAAGGCTGTTATTCCAAGGGAATAGCTGTCCTATAGGTTTGAAACGGTTTAAACAGTAATTTGCTTCCTACAGAAAACACTGGGAGCTCCAATTCTGCTGGGAAACTGATAGGTAAAATGCCTTACTTTTTGTCCAATGGCTTTCTGGCGCTCTGCATAAATGTCTTCATGATAAAGGCAACTGACTCTCAACTACATGATTGGCTTGGCTCACCCACATAGTAATTTCATCAGAGAATGGCAGCAACAGCTGGCAGTAGGAATTGACACCAAATAGGTTTTAAAAAGTGAGTACTGTATTTGCATAGAGTGGATTTTTCTGGGGGCGGAGGGAGGAGAAATTGCTACAATATAGAGATAACTACAGTATTTTTATCTCAGAATTGGAACAAGAGGTGAACAAGAATTGGTGCTCTGCTGTTTTTATTGTAATTACTGGTATGATTTTACTAGATTTTATGTATATGAATAGTTTTAATTCTATCAATGTTAAATTGCTTTTAATAGTTGGTTTTTTCTGAGACCTGCGGGGGTATAGGGCGGTATATAAATAATGATGATAATGATAATCATCATCATAGACTGATGTACATTTGTAGTGTAGATATATCCTTCAGGCCAAGTTATTTCAAAAGGGGCTGTGCAAATACTACACAGTGAACAAACAAGTATTTAATATGCTGTACATGTACCACTTTCCCTAGAGAAACTTCTTTTTGTACCTACTTCAGTACTTTCACCTACTTTCCGGTCTGCTTCAGCAAAAATCACTTACATGTAAGAAAAACTGTGTTAAAAATAGTATGTAGTAAATGCAAATCTGTTTTAGCACAATTATCTACATTTAAAAGTTAACAAAACTGATATGTGGTTTTTTTCATATTTTAGTCTAATGTATTATTTGACACCTCTCCTCCAATTTATTTTATGCAAGCATCACATCAGTAGCTTAAAAAAGTTCTAGGCAACAGAACAACCAACTTTTTCTTAGCCTGGTCTAATATACCAATACTAAATAAGAACAGTATTTTTTTCTAAGTCTGACCATTTTTCAGCTGCAAAAAGAGTCAAGGTACTGATGAAGAGCGACCCAGTAGATCATCAGAATGCTCTCTGGCAATGATACCTTACTTGCACTGCAATTACTGTTTTGCAAAGCAGTTGCATGGAGCCCAGAGCTGAGGGCAATGAAACAATCACTGAGACTTCTAGAGCACCGGTGGCAGAAAACTCGTTCTGAATTGGACCAGACACGGGTTAGAGCTCAACATCGAGCCTACCAAGTGGCGATAGCGATGGTGAAGCAGACTTTCTTCACCACCTCTATTGCATCTGCAGAAAACAGCAGCAAGAGACTCTTTCAGGTGGTTCGCAATCTAACAGAACCATTGAGAGACAGTGCTCCTGAAGGTAGGAGTCTATCAATTGATGAAGATGATCATCCAAATGTCATAGACCAAATGGAGCAAACAGCACGCAGACCTAGTGGTGGGAGGAAAAAATCCTTAAATAAGAGTCACGGGGGAATGATTAATGGACTTCAATGTCTGTACACTAATGCGCAAAGCATGGGAAATAAACAAGATGAGCTTGAGCTCTTGGTACAGCAAACTAAATATGACATAATAGGCATCACTGAAACCTGGTGGGATAAGTCCCACGATTGGAATGTAATAATGGAGGGATACAATCTATTTCAGAGAAACAGACCAGACAAGAAAGGAGGAGGAGTGGCGTTATATGTCAGGGATGTGTATACCTGTGAAGAGATCCAAGATTTAGAACCTCAAAGCCAAAGTGAGAGCATTTGGGTCAAAATTAAGGGAGAGAAGAATAACAGTGACCTCATTGTGGGAGTTTACTATAGATCCCCAAGCCAAACGGAGGACATAGATGATGCCTTCCTGGAACAGATGGCCAAGCATGCAAAAGGAAGGGAGATAGTAGTAATGGGGGACTTCAATTACCCGGATATTTGTTGGATGTCAAACTCAGCCAAGAGCATAAGGTCAAACAGATTCCTCACTGGCCTTGCAGACAACTTCATTGTCCAGAAAGTGGGAGAAGCAACAAGAGGAACAGCCATTTTAGATCTGGTCCTAACCAATGTTGATGACCTGGTTAGTGGGGTAGAAGTGGAAGGATCATTAGGCGCGAGTGATCATGCTCTTCTGAAGTTTACTATACAGCGGAAAGGAGCAGCCAAGCATACTAGGACTCAATTTCTTGACTTTAAGAAAGCCGACTTCATAAAACTTAGGGAAGTGCTGGGTGAGATCCCATGGACAGTAATACTAAAAGGAAAAGGAGTTCATGATGGCTGGGAGTTTGTTAAGAGGGAGATAGTAAAAGCACAACTTCAGGCAATACCAATGAGACGGAAACATGGAAGGTGCCTAAAGAAGCCAGGGTGGCTATCTAAAGAACTTTTAACTGAGTTAAGATTAAAAAAGGATGTGTACAAAAAATGGAAAAGGGGGGAAACCACCAAAGAGGAATTCAAACAAATAGCCAGCACGTGTAGACACAAAGTCAGAAAAGCTAAAGCACAGAATGAACTCAGGCTTGCTAGAGAGGTTAAAAGCAACAAAAAAGGCTTTTATGGGTATGTTTGTAGCAAAAGGAAGAACAAAGAAACAGTGGGGTCACTCAGAGGATTTGAAAATGTTGTCCCTATTTTCAAAAAGGGGAAAAGAGAGGACCCAAATAATTACCGCCCAGTCAGTCTGACATCAATACCAGGGAAGATTCTGGAGCAGATCATTAAGCAAACAGTCTGTGAGCACCTAGAAAGGAATGCTGTGATCACCAATAGTCAGCATGGATTTCTGAAAAATAAGTCATGTCAGACTAACCTGATCTCGTTTTTTGACAGAATTACAAGCCTGGTAGATGAAGGGAACGCAGTGGATGTAGCCTACCTTGATTTCAGCAAGGCATTTGACAAGGTGCCCCATGATATTCTTGTAAAGAAGGTGGTAAAATGCGGTCTTGACTATGCTACCGCTCAGTGGATTTGGAACTGGCTGACTGACCGAACCCAAAGGGTGCTCATCAATGGTTCCTCTTCATCCTGGAGAAGAGTGACTAGTGGGGTGCCACAGGGTTCTGTCTTGGGCCCGGTCTTATTCAACATCTTTATCAACGACTTGGATGATGGACTCAAGGGCATCCTGATCAAATTTGCAGATGACACCAAACTGGGAGGGGTGGCTAACACCCCAGAGGACAGGATCACACTTCAAAACGACCTTGACAGATTAGAGAACTGGGTCAAAACAAACAAGATGAATTTTAACAGGGAGAAATGTAAAGTATTGCACTTGGGCAAAAAAAATGAGAGGCACAAATACAAGATGGGGGACACCTGGCTTGAGAGCAGTACATGCGAAAAGGATCTAGGAGTCTTGGTTGACCACAAACTTGACATGAGCCAATAGTGTGACGCGGCAGCTAAAAAAGCCAATGCAATTCTGGGCCTCATCAATAGGAGTATAGCATCTAGATCAAGGGAAGTAATAGTGCCACTGTATTCTGCTCTGGTCAGACCTCACCTGGAGTACTGTGTCCAGTTCTGGGCACCACAGTTCAAGAAGGACACTGACAAACTGGAATGTGTCCAGAGGAGGGCAACCAAAATGGTCAAAGGCCTGGAAACGATGCCTTATGAGGAACGGCTAAGGGAGCTGGGCATGTTTAGCCTGGAGAAGAGGAGGTTAAGGGGTGATATGATAGCCATGTTCAAATATATAAAAGGATGTCCCATAGAGGAGGGAGAAAGGTTGTTTTCTGCTGCTCCAGAGAAGCGGACACGGAGCAATGGCTCCAAACTACAAGAAAGAAGATTCCACCTAAACATTAGGAAGAACTTCCTGACAGTAAGAGCTGTTCGACAGTGGAATTTGCTGCCAAGGAGTGTGGTGGAGTCTCCTTCTTTGGAGGTCTTTAAGCAGAGGCTTGACAACCATATGTCAGGAGTGCTCTGGTGGTGTTTCCTGCTTGGCAGGGGGTTGGACTCGATGGCCCTTGTGGTCTCTTCCAACTCTATGATTCTATGATTCACCTTCGCCATCGGGGCCCAGTAAGGACCCCAAGACCTACTGCAATGATTTTGCAAGTTTTTTGCAGATAAAGTCACTCAGATTTGGAAAGAGGTAGACTCCACCATGGGAGTAGGGCTGGGGCGGGAGAGTGCTAGAGTCCTGTCTAGTCGAGTTGCGTGGGATCAATTCCAATGTGTTACCTCCAAGGATGTGGACAGGCTGCTTGGATGTGTGAAACCAACCACCTTGATCTTTGCCCATTCTGGCTCATAAAAGCGAGCTGGGAAGGTCAGGGCAATGAGCTCTGTGGGGTGGTTCTCTGTGGGGAGCCTTCCCAGACCCGCTGAAAGAAGCGGTTATGAAACTGCTTCTTAAAAAAAATATTTGGATCTGGCCAATATGGCCAACTAACGCCCCGTCTCAAATCTTCCATTCTTGGGCAAGGTGACTGAACAGCGGCCTTTGATACAATCAACCATGACATCCTTCTTGACCATGAGGAGCTGGCAGCTGAGGGCACTGTCATACAGTGGTTCTGCTCACTTCCTCCTGCAACACGTCCAGAAAGTGGTGTTCAGACCCCTGGGCTCTCACTTGTGGGGTGCCTCAGGGTTCCGTCCTCTCCCCCATGCTTTTTAACATCTACATGCAGCTGCTGGGAGAGATCATCAGGGGGTTTGGGCTGGGTGTTCATCAGTATGCAGATGATACCCAGCTCTACCTCTCTTTCAAATCAGAACCAGTGAGGGTGGTGAAGGTCCTGTGTGAGTGTCTGGAGGCAGTTGGAGATTGGATGGTGGCTAACAGATTGAGGTTGAATCCTGACAAGACAGAAGTACTGTTTTCGGGGGACAGGAGGCGGGCAGGTGTGGAGGATTCCCTGGTCCTGAATGGGGTAACTGTGCCCCTGAAGGACCAGGTGTGCAGCCTAGGAGTCATTTTGGACTCCCAGCTGTCCATGGAGGTGCAGGTCAATTCTGTGTCCAGGGCAGCTGTTTATCAGCTCCATCTGGTACGCAGGCTGAGACCCTACCTGCCTGTGGACTGCCTCGCCAGAGTGGTGCATGCTCTAGTTATCTCCCGCTTGGACTACTGCAATGCGCTCTACATGGGGCTACCTTTGAAGGTGACCTAGAAACGAACTAATCCAGAATGCGGCAGCTAGACTGGTGACTGGGAAATGCCGCCGACACCACATAATACTGGTCTTGAAAGACCTACATTGGCTCCCAGTACGTTTCCGAGCACAATTCATATTTTTTTTTGAAATGATATTTATTGAGAATTTTTTAGAATTACAAAAAGGAACAAAGCAGAAAAAGAAAAAGAAGAAAAAGAGAGAAAAAACAAAGAAAAAACAAATCACAGCAAACAATACATATTCAAAAAACAAAAATACACAGCAAACACACAAAAACAAATCCATCATTCTCGAATCCTCAACTTTCATTACCTTCTTTCTTTGACCTCCTGCTCCTCCCTTTTTTTGTATCCTAGTTATTAATTGTCGCAGCAAATCCTTTCATATTTCATAATATTCTGTCATTACATTACCTTAATCTGTTTTCATCTTATCTTATAAAGAACCTTAAAGCTTAAAACTTAAATCTTATTTTTACCAACTTCTCATAACGATAATATTCTTACTTAATTCTTTAAACATTTTTGCTAAAGCCAAGTAATTTCGTTCCAACATTTTTCTAACATTCATCAATTTTATAAAACAATCCTAGTAATAACAAAAAGCAATAAAAACAATCCAATCTTCATCCAGCGTCTCTTCCTCCTGGTCCCGGGTTTTGTCAGTCCTTTTTATCCCATTAATCTAGTGCATTAACCTGGTAACCTTATATCCGAGGCCCTTAAGTCCCTTCCATGTCCCTTCCGCGGCTCTTCTTCATATTCTCCTTTCACTCGTGGGAACTCCAGCTTGGCAATGTTTTTGACCCTTTTCAACCAATCAGCCTCTTTTCCATAGTCCAGACTAAACTCCATGTGGTATTTAAAAACATGTTTCAGAATCCCTCCAAAATTAAGAGCCCCCACAGCCCCAAACACCTCACGGCCCATTGCCAGACTTGAAAAGTCCAAACATCCCTGCAAAGGGGGGTCTATCCAACCCCCCATTTCCACACCAAACCAAACTTTGTCTTTCCAAATCTGGCTTTTCCCAAATTCATTTGTCAAATCCAAAAGCTCATGTTCCTGCAGGGCCACAACTCCCTCCATCTCTGGCGCCCAAGATTCAGCAACATCCTCTTCTCTCATCTGTTCTGTCAGGGCACACTCCTGGTTTAATTCCTGGGTGGGCTCCATATAGTTTCCCACTGCCTGTTCAAAAATTCTGATCGCATCAGTCATCAAATCCGTATTCTCATTTAATTGTTCCAGTAGGGCATTTGTTTTACAGAGAGCACACAACAGAGCTTCTGAATACATTGTCCTTCAAGGTCAAAGTCTATTCCCACGATTGTAATCTGTAACAGCTGCAAGCTCCCTGGAATTGGTTACAGTTTCACAGTCTCCCTCTAGGGGAAAAACTTCTTTTAGTTCTTTCTTTTAAAGACAAATCTAGCAAGAAAGTTTCCCTTTTCAGATATCTTGTCAATATTTGTTCCTTTAAAGTGTGAAAGGGAACAGTGGAATCACTATGTTTCTCTTCTTTTAGCTAACTGTCAAAAACGTTTGTCTCTGGTCAATGAGCTTCAAAAAGACGTCAGTCCTGACACCCCGCTCCAGGATCAAGACGGTGGAAAGTTACTTTACTTTAAACTCACTTCTGCAGGTTTAAACAGTCCAAAAAAGATCCCCCTTCTTCTCCTGCTTCCGAAGGGGGTTCAACAATTTTAAATGATGAAAGTTAATCTTTTAAAAGCGATTTTCTGAGCTCTAGTTTACCTTGTCTTTGCTTTAATCCGTCTACAAAGAAACGGAAGGCTGACTTCCTGTTTAGACCTTCCCGTTTCAGTGCCAAATTGAAGTAAATTTTTAAGTCCAATTCCTTTCTGCTCGCAAGTCCTTATTTAAAGTCCAATTGTCCAAAATTTAAGTACTCACGGGTGATTATTTTAGAAGCCAAATTGTCCCAGGAAAAAGGCAGCGCTCTCCGACAACGGCTATGCGGCTTCGCTCCACGGAAGAAGCAGTTGACTCTCAGCACCGCACCACTTCCCCCTCTTCGCTTCGGAGCCCGTTAGTGGGTTCCTTTGCGGGTTGGGGGGGGCGCTAAGGGTGCCCGTCGAGTCCCATGGTCACAGGCTTCATCCGCCTGTGATTTTTGAAGGGGTCCCCGCTTCGCCGTAGCGGAAAAGACCCGTTTCGCGTGGAGCTGGTCCCTCCAGTTCAGAGGGAGTCCGCCATTGCCGATGGCACCACCCTGGAAGTCCCGTTTCCGAGCACAATTCAAAGTGTTGGTGCTGACCTTGAAAGCCCAGTATACCTGAAGGAGCGTCTCCACCCCCATCGTTCAGCCTGGACATTGAGGTCCAGCTCCGAGGGCCTTCTGGCGGTTTGTTCACTGTGAGAAGTGAGATTACAGGGAACCAGGCAGAGGGCCTTCTCGGTAGTGGTGCCCATCCTGTGGAACACCCTCCCATCAGATGTCAAGGAAATAAACAAGTACTGTACCTGACTTTCAGTAGACATCTGAAGGCAGCCCTGTTTAGGGAAGTTTTTAATGTTTGATATATTATCGTGTTTTTAATATTCTGTTGGAAGCCGCCCAGAGTGGCTGGGGAAACCCAGCCAGATAGGGAAGGTATTTATGTATGTATGTATGTATGTACATACGTATGTATAAATAAATAAATTATTATTATTATTATTGGAAAAGGAGTAAGTGGAATTGACTTTTTAATACGTTTTCCAGATTTGAAGTGAAGTTGACTGATGTTAAAGGTACTTTTATTGTACCAGACTTAAGTAACAGCAGAAGCAAATTCGCATTATCAGAAATTAGGATGCACAATCGCATCTGTCATGATGAAGGCTGCAGAGAGAAAACAGGTTTTAGTACAGTGCAATAGGATACCCGCAGAAAACCAAAGTCCATTTTGGGCTTTTTATTTTTGCCATAAGTAAAATGTGGCATTTGTAAGTTCATTTTTAGTATTGTCAGTTGCCAGATACTTTAATAAAAGCTGCAGTCTCTTTCTGTGGAACAGTCATAGCTGCTCATCTCTTATACCAGGGATGCCCAAACTTTTTTCAAAGAGGGCCAGATTTGATGAACTGAACATGCATGAGGGCCGACCAAAGTTCTTGAGGTTTTTTTTAGGATTGAAGTTTACCCCAAAGTTCTTGAGCTTTTTTTAGGATTTTACCCCAGGACATATACTGCCATGGGGCTGGATTAAATCGACTGGCGGGTCGGATTAGGCCCCCGGAACGGATTTTGGACATGTCTGTGCTATACTGTTCATGGTTTTTGTGTGTGCCTAAGTCAATCTATAATAGCTAAAGCATTTGAAATTACAGTTGATGAATTAACCAGGAAATGCTGATGTGTTTAATTTTGAACTCTAGCAAGGGATTCTCTGCAGTTAGGAAGGGCTTTTGTCCACCACTTTGTCTACAGCTGAGCAGTGGGCTTGCGCCAGAAGGACAAGGAAGATAAACCTGGGGATACCTGGATATAGATGAGAAGTATTGTTCTTTTGCTCCCGGTCAAGTTACTATTTACCCAGTTAGTGTATTTGGAATTCAGAAAATGATTTCCCAATGGTCAAGCTGCCCAGCCAACTTGTAGAGTCTATTTTCTTTGGAATCTGACTCTAGCATGTAGCTTGGGGAAAAACATGGCCTGCTACAGTGATTCACAACTACATCAAATATCTATCTATCTATCTGCATGCATTTTTAAATATACATTTATATATACATTTTTATCATATCATGGTCGCTGTATAAACTTCCCAATCTATCTTTCCTTGACATCCTATTGCATTTTCTGTTGTCTTGCTGCATCTCCCTTTATCATCTATTCTTTTCTCTCCTTCCATTCATATTCCTTTGTTTTATCTACTGCTGTTCATAGAGTCAGATTTATCTTAGTACCACTTCGTCTTAGATACCCTTCAAGTTGTTCCAACTCACTCACTACTGTATTCCCATCTATATTTCTTGTTTTGGCTGTCACTGAGTGCAATTCAGAATGACTACTTCTTCTGTCATAAGGCTTTATTTGGTTTCATGCAGGTCTTATTGTTTGCGATGTGATTGTAATTATAATATTGCATGAAACAACACTGCTTCTCTGTATTTAGTTTTCCCTTTTATTTTAAAATGGATTTCATTTCAGCATTCCATTTCAGTGTTCCAGTGGAACATTTAGTGTTTTATTTCAACACCTGCTTGTGGGATTTTTATTTTATCTAACACATTATCTGTATTGATGACTTTTTTATTAAAAAGAAGGAAAGGTTAGGTGTGTAAAAAGCAATCATACAGGTTGCAGGACTGAGGTCATTTCCCAGTCCAATGCCATTCACCCCTCTCACATGGAATGCAAATTTACCAGTCCCTTCTGTCCCACTCAATTGCTTTTTCCAGCTGTCACCAGGGCAGGGCAAAAAACAGCTCCTGGCAGTTTCTCCCCTCCTGCACAAGTACTAATACAGGCGGCAGCCATTTTGCATTGGGGTTCTGATCCTGGCCCTGTGAATGTCGGCCAAGCCCGTATAAGTTCACCCCATCCCATTCCACTTTCTTCCAGGTCCAAAAGGACCAGCATGTCAGTGATAGTGTGTCAATTGGGCACACCTAAAATGTTTGCCACCTGTAAAGGAACTGTTTTCATGCTGTGTGTTGCAACAAGCAATGGACAACAGTACTAGAGTAAAATCTGTATCCCTGCTTCTACTTCACCTGACACCCTTCTTCCAGTATGAACAGATGCAGCAATATAAGCTTTTCAGGTCACGTTATACAGATAGTTACCTCTGGCAGCACAGAAACCTTCAGCAGACAGTAAGTGCATTGTGCCCATATCCAGATACCATCTAGGCATGTGCTCAAGATCACAACAGAGATTCCTTGCTGCTTAACAGTTTCTCAGCTCTGTCACTCCTGCCATGAGGATGGCTATGGAATTGCAAAAAGCTGGCTTTCCCCTTTCAGTGAGTGGAGGATTCTACTCCGCACTGATGATGATAATGATAATAATGATGACGATAATAATAATAATAATAATAATAATAATAATAATAATTTATTTATACCTCGCCTATCTGGCTGGGTTTCCCCAGCCACTCTGGGAGGCTTCCAACAGAATATTAAAATACAATAGTCTATTAAACATTAAAGCTTCCCTAAACAGGGCTGCCTTCAGATGTCTTCTAAAAGTCTGGTAGTTGTTTTGATCTTTGACAACTGGTGGGAGGGGATTCCACAAGGCGGGTGCCACTACCAAGAAGACCCTCTGCCTGGTTCCCTGTAACTTGGCTTCTTGCAGCTAGGGAACCGCCAGAAGGCCCTCGGAGCTGGACCTCAGTGTCTGCGCTGAACGATGTGGGTGGAGACGTTCCTTAAGGTATACTGGGCTGAGGCCGTTTAGGGCTTTCAAGGTCAGCACCAACACTTTGAACTGTGCTCGGAAACGTACTGGGAGCCAATGTAGGTCTTTCAAGACCAGTGTTATGTGGTCTCGGCGGCTGCTCCCAGTCACCAATCTAGCTGCCACATTCTGGATTAGTTGTAGTTTCCTGGTCACCTTCAAAGGTAGCCCCACAGAGAGCGCATTGCAGTAGTCCAAGCGGGAGATAACTAGAGCATGCACCACTCTGGCGAGACAGTCTGCACACAGAATTGACCTGCACCTCCATGGACAGCTGGGAGTCCAAAATGACTCCCAGGCTGCGCACCTGGTCCTTCAGGGGCACAGTTACCCCATTCAGGACCAGGGAGTCCTCCACACCTGCCCGCCCTGTCCCCCAAAAACAGTACTTCCGTCTTGTCAGGATTCAACCACAATCTGTTAGCCGCCATCCATCCTCCAACTGCCTCCAGACACTCACACAGGACCTTCACCACCTTCACTGGTTCTGATTTGAAAGAGAGGTAGAGCTGGGTATCATCCGCATACTGATGAACACCCAGCCGCAACCCCCTGATGATCTCTCTCAGCAGCTGCATATAGATGCTGAAAAGCATGGGGCAAGAGGATGGAACCCTGAGGCACCCCACAAGTGAGAGCCCAGGGGTCTGAACACTCATCCCCCTCCCCGCCACTTTCTGAACACAGCCCAGGAGGAAGGAGCGGAACCACTATATAACAGTGCCCCCAGCTCCCAGCCCCTCTAGATGGTCCAGAAGAATGTTATGGTTGATGGTATCAAAACCGCTGAGAAATCCAACAGAACTAGGAAACAGCTCTCACCTTTGTCCCTAGCCCGCCGGAGATCATCGACCAGCGCAACCAAGGCAGTTTCAGTCCCATGATGAGGCCTGAATCCCGAATGGAAGGGATCCAAATGGTCCGCTTCTTTCAAGCGTGCCTGGAGTTGTTCAGCAACCACTCGCTCTATCACCTTGCCCAAGAATGGAAGGTTTGAGACTGGGTGATAGTTGGTCATATTGGCCAGCTCTAGAGATGTTTTTTTAAGAAGCGGTTTAATGACTGCCTCTTCCAGCAGGTCTGGGAAGGCTCCCTCACAGAGAGAAGCATTCACCACCCCGCCAAGCCCATTGCCCAGCTCCTCCTGGCTCACTTTTATAAGCCAGGATGGGCAAGGATCAAGGAGACAGGTAGTTGGTTTCACTCATCCAAGCAGCCTGTCCACAGACTATGTAATTATGGATACATAGTCAGAAACATGGCAGTCACTCCAAATTAACAGAGAATTGAGATTATGATTATTAGCATGATCAGGTATGTTTTATTATTTATTCAAAATATTTATATACTACCTCTCACTAAAATAAAACCAAAAATATGTAACGAGGAATGCCCACATTCAGTTGAATTAAGGATGGGGAGAGAACGATACCATTCTCCATATTAAGAGTTATAACTAGAGTTAGCCATACTCTGAGTACACCCATTGAAAGGAATGGATATGGCTAATTTAGGTTATTAATTTCAACAGCTCTACTCTGAGCAGAACTTAGCTGGATACGTCCCTTAGGGTTTGTGTGAGCAAGTCACAGTTATGAAGATTGGATACTTTTTCTCTCATTTGGTTGTCCTGCTTTATACAAGCTTAACAACTTGACAAAATTTTATCTTTGGCAGTGACACTTTGCTTTAAAAATGTAAATTTTGCTTCATTTTTAAAGGCATAAAGGAATATCTTACTGATCTGAGCATGACAATGCTTATTTTGCTGATATAAAAGGCAAGTTTTGACAATTTTTCCTCATGAAAAATACTTCACAAGCAGCTTTCCAGGCAGCTTCCTTGCATTTATAAGCAGAAGTTTTAATGTAAACAGCTATTTAATGTAACAGGCTATCACTTATAGCTTAGCTTGAAACAGATATACTCAGCACCTGAATAGTGCTTGGAACTGGTTTATAAGTGACTGAAGAGGAAGTTGGCATATATTTAAACAAATGTAAATTACCTTTCCCTGGGTTGAACAGATAAAGAATAGTTTGAAAAACCAATTACTTCAGGAGGAAATACTGAGGTTATCAAACCTTCCAGTAGAACACCTGCAAAGTACATTTCAGAACAGAAAAGTATGGAGTATACTATAATTCCCTTTACCAAACAGAGTATGTAAAATGTTCTTTATTGCTGAATCAGAAAAAACAGCAGTCCGGAAAAAACCAAATTGCTGCTTGTTGCACTATAGCTTTAAAGAGCAGGTTTTTGTGGGTAAAGCTCCAGGGCACAAAAAAGTGCTGAGAAACACAGCTTTAGAAAGCAGACTTGATAAAAGTTGATCCTCTACTTGGATTTGTTACTTTAATTTAACTCATTCTATGTGTCTGTTTTTCATCTTTCAATTTTTGTCTGTTGTTATAATTGTTCTCTCTCTGATATTGATAGATATATATACATGAAATAATAATTAAAAACTTTACTCAAAAACATAACAGGTAAGTGTGAATAAGCCCCTAGACACACTTAGTGGGTACTCAGGGGGGTTTAATTCTAATTAAATTATAGGGTTGCACTGATGAATCTATGGTGAGTTTGTATCATCCTATTTAGGTTTCATAAGCCACAATGCATATTTTGGTCATGCCTGCAGTCCTCTCATGTGCTGGGCTTATTAAACTGAAACATAATCATCTGAATGGTCAGAGATGAAAGGAACTGTAGTGCAGCACATGCTTCCCCACCTCCACCTTACAATCCCTGGCAAGTCCGCTGAAACAACTGAATGGGGAGAAATAAATCTGCACTGGCTGGGATGCTGCAGGCTCAGAAGGCTCTCACTTGTCATAAGACAGAGATCAGATCTGTAACTGATCTGTTTCCCCCTGAATTAAGTACAAATCAGAACAGTTGGGTTTGGGGAAAGAGTCCACCCATCTCTAGCATATATACAAATTTTAATTACCTGTTAGAATAAAACCGAGTTCCATCATGTTGATAATTGTCATCTACGTACAAAGAAGAAGAAGAAATTGTGGTTGCTAAAGATGCTGCTTCAAAAAGGGAAGGTGTGCTTGGCACTAAATCTGGCTGATGTCGGGAGGCTAATACTGTGCAGAGGGAAAAAAAGTCTGTAAATCATTCTTGCAAATATGAAACGAATACATTTTCATGGAAAATCTTACCTGCTCACCTATAGTGACAACATGTAAAGGCATGCACAAGCCTTGGGACTATGTGCTCTTTCTTCATATCTCACCTCCAGTGCATATGGCTTTGGGCTTGAATATCCTGGCTTGCATTAAGAATTATGTCCAAACTGAGGAGCTCTAGCTCAATGTCAGCTAACAAGCCAGGATGTTCTCAGCTATAGGTTCTTCACACCAAAGCATGACTTTTATTTTTTTATTTTTGGGGGGCTGGGTGGGGGGAGAGAGGAAGAAGTGCACCATAGCTTATTAACCATGGTTTATGAAGAGAAAACTAATGGGAGAAGGAAAACAAAGGTTGATTTTGCCTCATGCTGATATGGGCCCAGAAAGAGTGGCAGAGATGTTCAGTGCCCAGTGGCTGTGGATCAGTCATCTGCCAAGGCTTGTATGAGGAGATCCACACTGTATATTTAAAGCACATTCACAACACATTTAAACCCCAGGCTTCCCCAAAACAATCCCATGAACTTAGTTTGTTAAGGGAACTTGGAATTGTAGCTCTCTGAGGGGAAGACTATAGTTCCCATGATTCTTTGGGGAGAGGCAAGTTCTCTAGATGTGTGTTGGGGGTGCTTTCAATGTATGCTGTGGCTCTGTCCTGTGTCTTGACAATTAGAATTGAGATAAGCAGCATAAGCAATGGACCAAAAGCAATTCCCAAGATGAAGGTGTGTTCCAGGGTGGTTACCATCTTAATTGCAGCAGAGGTGGCTTTATAGATGCTGCTGGACCACAACTCCCTTCATTCCTGAATCCTGGCAATGCTGATGGTAGCTGATGGCAGCTGGAGACTAACAACTCCTGATTTAAAGGATTTCAAGCTTTGCCCAGACAATCTAGAATTCTCTAAGCATTGTTTTTTAATCATTGCTTTAAGCTTCTTCACTGGTTTTAAATCTCCCACTTTTTTCACTTATTTTTTAAGCAGAAGTGCCAAAAATCTTGAAAATATTTCTGTTTATTAAGAGCAGTGTAGCTCATTTGAAGCATTACCTTCTTCATCAAGGCTACAATAGCTCTGCCCCTCAGTAAGCAAGTCATGATTTTCATCTTTCCAATCTTGGCTAACCACAGAAACAAATTCTTGTGATGTAGCTTTTAAAGCAGCAATGGAATTGCATCGTTTCTTGGAGGGAGAGGACTTTAAAGCTGCATTCAAAAAGAGAGAGGATAAAAACAAGGCAGATTAATTAAATACAGATAAACTAAGCAATGAACTTTTAAGAAGGACTTTTCACTGTTACACAAACACTTTCACGATCCTTTCTTGTTCATCTCACTTGAATGCTGCTGACTATTAAAAAAGAGGTTTGATCAGATTGCCCAATCAATTTCCATTATTCTAAGTACACTGTAATAATGTCTTTAGAAGAGTCTATAATATGGGCCAGTATAAATCTGAGACATATTTACATTCAGCATTGCAGTAATAAAACTTGAACTTTTTCACAGCAGGGAGCTAGTAATAAGCCAAGTATCAGGCATACTTTTACCATGTAATCTCTTCATTCCAAAAAATGGCATCTGCCTATTTTTCACTGGAATATATTTTACAATGTAAGATTTTATGGTTATATAAACCTAAATCCTCTTGCAAATAAAATTGCAAGGGAAATGTCTGTTTGGCTAAAAATATAATTGAAAACAAACCTAAAATATAGATTCCTCCCCTGCATATCTGAAATTATTGTAAAGAACTTCAAGAACATTTTAGTGAAATAACCTATAATCTGCTTATTTTATGTTAAAAATAAATACCGATATCCTTGATTGTATACATTTTTAAAGCCATCTGCACCTTAACCAGGTGCAGATGGCTTTAAATTTAAACTGCAACCAGGACAAGGTTGTGTGCTGCTGCTGCCCATGTAGAATCAGGGCCTACATGCAGAGGGATCTCACAAAGAATAGTGGAATCCTGTCCCTCCCCCTGCCCACTATATCCTCTGGCACACATGTGGCAGGCAGTGCACCAGAGTAATCATGAGACCTCTGCATGTCTATGACCATTGTTATTACTTATTAAATTTGTATACTGCCCTTCCCCTTAAGTTCGCAGGGCAGTTCACAACATAAAAATACAAAATGAGAACACAAAACAAATAAAAAACAAACCAATAACCGCCACCGTCCCCCAACATTTGAAAGGCCATGGAATGTTCAATCAGCCAAAGGCCTGGTTATAGAGAAACATTTTCGTCTGGAACCTAAATATACGTGCCAGGTGAGCCTCTCTGGAAAGAGCATTCCACAAACGGAGAGCCACTGTAGAAAAGGTCTGTTCTTAGGTTGTTGCTCTCTGGACCTCTTGTGGAGGGGGCACATGAAGAATGGCCTTCAATAATGGTTGCAGGGTCTGGGTCCTTGAGGTACTGCAGTCCTGAACCATTTAAGGCTTTATAGGTCAAAATCAAAATCAGCACTTAGAATTGGGCCTGGAAAATAACTGGCAGCCAGTGGCCAGGATCCGTGTCAGATGCTCACACCATCTTGCTCCAGTGAGCAGCCGAGCCACCCAGTTCCCACCAGCTGAAGTTTCCAAACTGTCTTCAGAGGCAGCCCTAAGTATAACACATTGCAGTAATCAAATATTGAGGTTACCAGAGCATAGACAACAAAAGAGGTTGTGGAGAATTAACAGGGACACATTTCCCCTGTCTCTCCCAATGGAGGTCATCACACAGGGCAACCAAAGCAGTTTCTGTGCCAAAACGGGGCTAAACCCCAATTGAAATGGATCTAGAAAATCAGCTTCCTCCAAGAGCACCTGGATCTAGCAACCACCCATTCAAGAACATTGCCCAAGGAAGGGATATTGAGCATTATGGGGATTCCTCCACACATGTATACACTGGGAAGGATCATGTCCATCTTGCTCTCTGCACAAATGTGTGCATGTTGTTGTTGTTGTTGTTTAGTCGGTTAGTCGTGTCCGACTCTTCGTGACCCCATGGACCAGAGAATGCCAGGCACTCCTGTCTTCCACTGCCTCCCGCAGTTTGATCAAACTCATGCTGGTAGCTTCGAGAACACTATCCAAACATCTCGTCCTCTGTCGTCCCTTTCTCCTTGTGCCCTCAATCTTTCCCAGCATCAGGGTCTTTTCCAGGGAGTCTTCTCTTCTCATGAGTGGCCAAAGTATTGTAGCCTCCACTTCAGGATCTGTCCTTCCAGTGAGCACTCAGGGCTGATTTCCTTAAGAATGGATCGGTTTGATCTTGCAGTCCATGGGACTCTCAAGAGCCTCCTCCAGCACCATAATTTAAAAGCATCAATTCTTCGGCGATCAGCCTTCTTTATTTTCCAGCTCTCACTTCCATACATCACTACTGGGAAAACCATAGCTTTAACTATATGGACCTTTGTTGGCAAGGTGATGTCTCTGCTTTTTAAGATGCTGTCTAGGTTTGTCATGGCTTTTCTCGTAAGAAGGAGGCATCTTTTAATTTCGTGGCTGCTGTCACCATCTGCAGTGATCATGGAGCCCAAGAAAGTAAAATCTCTCACTGCCTCCATTTCTTCCCCTTCTATTTGTCAGGAGGTGATGGGACCAGTGGCCATGATCTTCGTTTTTTTGATGTTGAGCTTCAGACCATATTTTGCGCTCTCCTCTTTCACCCTCATTAAAAGGTTCTTTAATTCCTCCTCACTTTCTGTCATCAAGGTTTTGTCATCTGCATATCTGAGGCTGTTGATATTTCTTCCGGCAATCTTAATTCTTGCTTGGGATTCATCCAGCCCAGCCTTTTGCATGATGAATTCTGCATATAAGTTAAATAAGCAGGGAGACAATATACAGCCTTGCCGTACTCCTTTCCCAATTTTGAACCAATCAGTTGTTCCATATCCAGTTCTAACTGTAGCTTCTTGTCCCACATAGAGATTTCTCAGGAGACAGATGAGGTGATCAGGCACTTCCATTTCTTTAAGAACTTGCCATAGTTTGCTGTGGTCGACACAGTCAAAGGCTTTTCCATAGTCAATGAAGCAGAAGTAGATGTCTTTCTGGAACTCTCTAGCTTTCTTCATAATCCAGTGCATGTTTGCAATTTGGTCTCTGGTTCCTCTGCCTCTTCTAAATCCAGCTTGCACTTCTGGGAGTTCTCGGTTCACATACTGCTTGAGTCTTCCTTGTAGAATTCTAAGCATAACCTTGCTAGCTTGTGAAATGAGCACAATTGTGCGGTAGTTGGAGCATTCTTTGGCATTGCCCTTCTTTGGGATTGGGATGTAGACTGATCTTCTCCAATGCTCTGGCCACTGCTGAGTTTTCCAAACTTGCTGGCATATTGAGTGTAGCACCTTAACAGCATCATCTTTTAAATTTTTAAATATTTTATAAATAAATAAATAAATTTTGAAATTTTAAACCCCTTGGATCACTGCCTTGCTGTGGCGGAGGGGCTTGAATAACTCAGAGAAGCTATGAACTATGCCGTGCAGGGCACCCAAGATGGACAGGTCATAGTGGAAAGTTTTGACCAAACGTGATCCATTTGGAGTGGGAACCAGCAAGCCACTCCAGTATCCCGGCCAAGCCACTCCAGTATCCCTGCCATGGACAAAGACAACAGGCATATAAAAGTTATGACACTGGAAGATGAGCCCCTCAGGTCGGAAGGCGTCCAACATGCTACTGAGGAAGAGCGGAGGACAAGTACAAGTAGATTCAGAGCTGATGAAGAGGTTGGGCCAAAGCCGAAAGGTTGCGGATATGCCTGGAAGCGAAAGGAAAGTCCAATGCTGTAAAGAAAAATATTGCATAGGAACCTGGAATGTAAGAACCATGAACCTGGGTATGTTGGATGTGGTCAAAAATGAGATGGCAAGGATAAATATTGACATCCTGGGCATCAGTGAACTAAAATGGACGGGAATGGGCAAATTCAGTTCAGATGACCATCATATCTACTACTGTGGGCAAGAATCCCGTAAAAGAAATGGAGTTGCCCTCATAGTCAACAAAAGAGTGGCGAAAGCTGTACTGGGATGCAATCTCAAAAATGTTAGAATGATCTCAATACGAATCCAAGGCAGACCTTTTAACATCACAGTAATCCTAGTTTATGCACCAACTACTGGTGCTGAAGAAACTGAAATTGACCAATTCTATGAAGACTTACAACACCTTATAGAAGTGACACCAAAGAAGGATGTTCTTCTCATTATAGGGGATTGGAATGCTAAAGTAGGGAATCAAGAGATAAAAGGAGCAACTGGCAAGTTTGGCCTTGGAGATCAAACCGAAGCAGGGCAAAGGCTAATAGAGTTCTGTCAAGAGAACAAGCTGGTCATCACAAACACGCTTTTCCAACAATACAAGAGACGACTCTACACATGGGCATCACCAGATGGGCAGCATCGAAATCAGATTGATTATATTCTCTGCAGCCAAAGATGGAGAAGCTCTATACAGTCAGCAAAAACAAGACCTGGAGCTGACTGTGGCTCCGATCATCAGCTTCTTATTGCAAAATTCAAGCTTAAACTGAAGAAAGTAGGAAAAACCACTGGGCCGGTAAGATACAATCTAAATCAAATCCCTTATGAATACACAGTGGAAATGAGGAACAGGTTTAAGGATTTAGATTTGGTGGACAGAGTGCCTGAAGAACTATAGATGGAGGCTTGCAACATTAAGAAGAGGTGGCAAGAATACACAGAGGAACTATACCAGAAAGATATGGATGGCTCGTACACCCCAGGTAGTGTGGTTGCTGATCTTGAGCCAGACATTCTGGAGAGTGAAGTCAAATGGGCCTTAGAAAGCACTGCTAATAAAAAGGCCAGTGGAAGTGATGGTATTCCAGCTGAATTATTTAATTTTTTAAAAAATGTGTGCATAGGCACTCACAAAATACTTGAATGACACATTCCATGTTACAAAAGTTCAGATAACTTCCAATAGGTTATAGGTAAAGGTAAAGGACCCCTGGACGGTTAAGTCCAGTCAAAGGCGACTATGGGGTGCAGCACTCATCTTGCTTCAGGTCAAGGAAGCCGGCGTTTGTCCACAGACAGCTTTCTGGGTCATGTGGCCAGCAGGACTAAACAGCTTCTGGCGCAATGGGACACCACGACAGAAGCCAGAGCACAAGGAAACGCTGTTTACCTTCCCACCAAAGTGGTACCTATTTATCTACTTGCACTGGTCTGCTTTTGAACTGCTAGGTTGGTGGGAGAGAGAGAGAGAAGAAGAAGAAGAAGAAGAAGAAGAAGAAGAAGAAGAAGAAGAAGAAGTTATAAGCATCCCGACTACAGTGGTACTCTGGTTCTCAAACTTAATCCGTTCCGGAAGTCCGTTCCAAAACCAAAGTGCTCGAAAACCAAGATATGCTTTCCCATAGAAAGTAATGCAAAACAGATTAATCCATTCTAAACTTTTAAAAACAACCACTAAAACAGCAATTTAACATGAATTTTACTATCTAACAAGACCACTGATCCATAAAACGAAAGCAATAATCAATGTACTGTAGTATAAAATAAATAGAACAGTATTGTAGATCAGGCATGTCCAACTTCAAGTAGGCTGCTTCCCCCGAGGGGGCAGGGATGGGTCCAGGGTGGGCGCTGGCTGCTTCCCCTGATGGTGCATGGGTGGGTGCAGGGTGGGCAGGCGCGCAACTCTCTCTCCACCCCCAAGCCAGTCCTTTCTCTCCCCCCTCCCCCAAAGCAGCTCTCTCTCACTCTTCAAACCAGCTGGGCTGCAGAGCTCTCCCCAGAACACTACAATTACAATGGGGGACGCAAATTAGCAGTGCAACAGTAAAGATGGAAGCTCAGGACTCAAAACGGAGCATGTTCGGCTTCCAAGGCAAAGTTCACAAACCGGAACACTTACTTCCGGGTTTGCAGCCTTCGAATTCCAAGTTGTTTATGAACTAAGCTGTTTGAAAAACAAGGCACCACTGTACCTTGCTATGTTTGAAAATAAGCCAGAACATTCTCAACAGTTGTGCCAGCATTAGGTATGACTTAAGAGTCACAGGCAGAAACACCATTACAAAGTTTTGTGGACAGCCCACCTTCAGACAGAATCACAGAATCATAGATACTTCTAAAACATTTTTTCTGAGAGAACTTAATCATGAAAAATGTAACATATAACTTGGGAAGATTCTTGCTGGATCACACAAAGACCTGGTTTGCATTAAATGGTTTGTCAAACTATAACTTGTGAAGACCACGCCGACTCCTGGAGAGCAGTTCTCAGCCATTTTGCTCCTCAAAAATCTTTTTCGTGCCATACTGTGAGCTTAGCTTGTTGTGTAAACTGGGACTTGTAGTTAGGCTCTCTCCTCACTAACCACAAGCTGCAGCTGGTCTTAGTTACAGCTTGTGGTTTGTGAGCTTGACCACAAGTCCCAGTTCAGATAGAACACTAACGGAACCCTTGGTTTAACCTCAGCATAGCACAGCAGTAAAAAGCCACAGTCTGTCATGCAAAGCAGCCCCTGGACTCCATCTAGTCCTGCAGTCTGTTTTCGATAGCAGCCAAATTCTTCGGGAAAGCAGATGGCATACCATGATGGCAACAGCTGTCTTGCACCCTGTGTCTCCCAGTAACATTTAACATGGGGCTCCCCTTCCTATTCTTCATCATGTGACACATCCACCAACAGTGCCAGCCATCTTACCAGCTAAGTCACCATTCAAAAGCTATTTTCAAGGTGTCTCCATAGGAGAAGTATGTCACATTGAGACTTTTTTGTAGAAAGCAATGAATAAATGCAACTAACAAAAGCAACAACTGAAGAGTGGCTCTAACTTCACGACTGGTGACATGGCACTTACCCTGAATCTTTTTGAATACCCTGGAACTCATAAACTTTAAAAACCTATCAGCATAAAAACTTGGCCTGTGTACTGAAACTGTGTCCTACAAGACAAAAAAAAAAGGTATTTAATATTAGGACAATCAGAGAGAAAACATTTTTAAAAAAAGACTACAATGGAGAAATTCAACAATATTCATCATTCAGCAGAATGGACATCATCAGTGGAACAGATTCCACCTCTCCCTGAATGCCTCCAAAATCTGCTTTGGGGGCCACAGCAGATTTGGGGGAGGGGCTGCACAGCAAGGAGAGCAAGTCTACTTCTGTGACCTTGGAGGTCATCCACTGTTTATGGTGGAAGACATTTTTAACAGAATTGTGAAATCATCAATAGATCATGTAGCTAAAAAAATCCAGTGTTCGTCACTCACTGTCAAGGTATCATTGCCAACATGTACTGTTCAACTTCAGCCCATTTAATTTCATAATAATATTTACAGAGGCTCCCCAACTTCAGGTGAAGTTAAAGACTGACTCCCTCTGTTTAAACATTGAGATGTTGTTTGAAGGCTTACTAAGGTGTTTATCAATTCCCTAACCGATTCATGATGAAGACAGATGTTCCAGATACAGTTGCCTGAACAAATAACAAGCCTTATATGGATGCCAGTCTGATGAAGTCTTTAAAACATGCAAAGGGAGGCTAGATTAATTACCAACACTATCAGGGGGTTAGGATGCTAGCTGTTGTGCTGAATGTCTTTGCCACTGGAAAGCTTATTTCTTGTCTGTTAATTTAAGAAAAGTTTTTGCACTCTAGCCTTAGCAAATACCAGTTTTGTCTTCATCCCCAGTGAAAACAATATTTGCAGTTGCTTTCCCTTTGGCCCTTGCCTCTCCCTCTCCTTCCATCTGTTGTTTACTCAACTACCACTAGGCAGACTATAAACTTTTGGATATTTGTCGATCGGTATTTGTCACTTATAAATAAGCAAATGCATCAATGGCAGTGAACTTCAACAGCATAAATATCCTCATGTCACACACAGTATGCAATTGTCAATAGTAAGAGAGAAGTAATTAACACAAAAACCAAACATTCAAACAATACAAAGCAGGGCTTACCCCATCATAAACAAGTGCTTTCCAGGAATGCTCCAGCTTCTTTATTAACCTAATAACACACACACACAAGCACTTAATGACATATACTCCATCTTACAACCAATTTAAATCCAGCAGATATATCTGTATCCAAATAATGTTATTCTACGTTACCTGTAAGACTGCAGGATATCAATAATGCCCATAAATAGCAGAAGCTTTTCTCCTTTGTGGCTTTTAGCCGGAATGCCACCCATTCTAAGAGAAGCAACAGAGTGAGACATTATACATGAGATCTTCTTTGAAAAGTTAAAACTGAAACATACTAGCAATGAAAAACAAAAGAACCCATAGTGTTTCGATTAAGACAGCACATGCAAAGGACAACATGGTTTGGTGAACAAAATGGATGTTCAAAGCAGACTATCCTTTTTAGTTTCATTTTAACAAGTGTACTTTGGCTTCAATTTTCCAGTATAATCTACAGCATGATGTACAGGTTAAGAACTAACAACAATTGGAGCACAGCTTCATTCATTTTACACACAAATTGGTGCAAACAATGAGCGTGAATAGCACCACACAGTGATACTATCAGGGAAGGACTTAAGGGATGTCGATGTCATGGCTGCCGCAGGCAAAGGTTTTCTATTATGCCTCTATAGCAGGAGTGCAGGCCAACTTTGGCCATCAGGGCTCCCCACTGGGCCGGCCAGCCTGTTCCTAGCAAGCCAGGCTCACCTGTCCCACACCTAACAACCTACGCCATGTCAGCTAGAGGGCCAGAACTGGCATGGCTTCCAAAGGAGCAGTGAGTTCTCACTTCAAGTGAGTTCCCCATGGTTCCTTTACTTCAGTGAGGCATGCTCACCTCAACCAACAGCAGGTGGGCAATGGGAGCACACCTTGCTCCAGGTCACCAGACATTTGAAAAAGTGTCAGGGGGCTGACTCAGCTGATCTGTAAATCTTTTTTTGGAGAAAGTCAGTAGTTGCAATTTCTGAAGCCACTTTTTCTCCCTCTTCACACACTTACATTTCTGTTACAACATTACTTGTAATCTTACATGATTAACCCTTTTCTTTATTTCCCTTTGGTATGTGCCCAAATAGTATAAATAATACCAGAGATTTAAGGTTGTTCCTGGGTTTCTGCTTTTCTTGGGCACACAACTGATAAACCAATCTCTTTTTTTGGGATTTTCTGGTCTGCGGGAGGACATTGGGTTTTCCAAAAGATATTTGATTCAAATCTATCCTTCCATCATTCACAAATTGAAAGCCCGTTGTAGATGTAATATTTGGAACATGAGGGAATGATTTAGAAATAGCCATTAACTCTTTTTTGTTTTAAGAACAGATTTTTAGGGGAAACAGCCTTTCTAGGAAAGCTAACCAATATACTGAAACTGACACAGGGAGAAATAGAAGAGGATGCCTTCACTCCGGTACGGCTCCCATTTATCACATACACAGCCCAACAAGACAACACCACGAACCCACCGACAGCATATGGATAACTTAACCCAACAACGCCCCCCTCACACATGCACAAAGAAATCCAACTGCAGTCAAGCAAATGCAACCATCCAACCCCTAGGCCACCCCAACCTCTCTCACCACCAAGGAAACATAACAAGCAAATAGAAAGAGAACCTACTCAAGTGAAGCTGACACAAAACCCCCCACATACACTAAGCAAAAGAACATAGGCTTTACCATCCCACCCCCTCTCTTCTTCCTAACCCCATTCTACACATAACACCAATGTCTCACAACAAATGTAACTGATCTGTAGAAAACATAACCTGAAAAGAGGCAATGCATGTGCTTTTGTAAACAAGGAAAATCTTTAATAAAAAAACTTTATTAAAAATAAAATAAAAAGAGAACAGATTTTTAGGGACTTACGTGTTGGTACTCTCTGTGATGACACAGTCCCCAGATTTTCCTGGACCCTGTATTGATTCCATCGCTGTAGAATAGAGAACTCTCTGTCCTCCTGGGCGTTTAGAATCCGATGTGTTTTGAGAAGTTTCACCCTCTCTCTCTTTTGCAGCAGAGTCCAATATATGGATTCCCAGCAGCAAGCTATAATCCATTATTTTAAAGCTTTCCAGTACCTAGTAATAAAGATGTTTAGATTGAAATTGGTTATGTTGCCAAAACCAAAAGGCTGAATTCACAGAGGTAAAACAAAAACAAAAAAATGTTCTAAGGATATGCAACAAACAATCTGGCATCAGATATCAAATCCAAGAAAAGTACAGTACTCTACCAGCTACAGAATGATGTGAATTTTACAAAACAGAGAAGAGATAAACAAAATAACCAAGAGACTAGAACCTAGTAATAGACTTTTTGTAGTACAAAATTCAAAGGCCACTGCATTTCTGTTACGCATTTCATAATTCTGCATTAAGAAACAGTCAATATGAGAAATGAATATGCAAAGTTATTAAGAGATTATTCTTATTTATTATTGTCTAAATATGGAAACCAGTGCTATTTTTCTAGAAAAAGAGGTGCCGGAATTCACCACGAACACCTCCCTTGTTCTCTTATAATGACAATGGTGCCCAACTGAGAGGTGCTGGAAATGAGTTCCAGCTGGGAAAAAACCCCTGAAGGCAACATATAAGCTTTATTTGATAACCAACAAACTAAAGTTATTTTCACATGCAAGGTTTACTTGCCATCATTGTGGTTTAGATATGTGGTTCAGTGTTCATTCTGTGGGAATAGCATGAGGGAGGGAACATTCAAGGTCCTTTATCCCAAGGTTAGTGATTAGTATAATCTACACCACTTTGAACAAATTGAGTATTTCAGTATATCAGCATCAGTATATGCTTTGTATGGGACAATACTTGCAACTGGTACAAAGAGAACAGCTGTTGGTATCCAGTAAAACATTAAAATTATAAACAGTAATAAAACTATGTTATTAACAGAAAAATGTTACAGGTAACCTGGTAATATTTCTGCACTTTTAACTGGGTAATTACAGGCTTTAGGAAAGGAGAGGGCACCAGTTTGCACAAAGAATAGTAAAGACAAATCTGTGTGTGTGATAGAAAAATGTGGCAATGCTCCTCCATTGCTTTTCTTTTCCTGCAGTGTCAGTCTGACTCCAGGGAAACAATAACGTGTCAATAATAACGCTGTATCGTTGATTAATTTTTATTGGCAAACAGAAGAAAGTCAACAACTCTGAAAGTTATTGAAAAATTAAAGGAAGAGCTATTGATTCCTTTCTATAAGTTAATTGCAACACTGAAATAAAACTCATCTCAAATCACAGAACTGTAGAGTTGGAATGACCCCAGGTCATCTAGTAACAACCCCCTACAATGCATGAATTATTTGCATTTTAATATTTGCATTTGTATTTTATTTACTACAAATCCATGTCAGGTATGTAAAATCTTTAAGATGAATGAAATTTCCTGCAATATTTTGTGTTTGTGTGTTTTATCAAGATATAGCTGCTTCTGCAGACTGTTACTATCACACTACAGTACCACCTTCCCACATGGTCCCATTAACAAAAGTCCTATTTTCAGTGAGAACTGTGAACTTTTTGTTATTGACAGATGATAAGTTTTTTCTTCTTCTGTAGGAACTAAACATTCTCTTACCATCAGAGAATTTATACTGCAGCAACCAAGCGCCCAATAAAAAATGAGGCTACTACTGCATAGTCGATATTTATACCACACCAGAAAAACTAGAAAAGCAGACACTTAAACTTCAGCAAAGTATGCAATTTTTCCTCTTGATCCCTGAGCACATAGTCAGTTGCATCTCAAAGCTTAAAAGGATTATGATTGAAAGCCTTTATTGTGCTAACCACAGGTTCAGTGCTTTTTGTGTGTGACACTTCTCACCGGTCAGGAATCGTGCCACCCATTTTTGCTGCTGCCTATGCTAGTTGTTTTGTGCTGTCACTCGTGGCACTTTTATCAAGATATGACTACTGGCACTTCATTTTTACCAAAACAGTTTTCAAGCATAAAGGATGCTTGAACCTCACATGTAAACACACAAAGGCATAAAACACAGAGCATTCAATGCACAATGATAATAAATGAAAGCATTTCACCATAAAATGTGTAACTTAAAATAAGGCTTGCCATGTTTCTGGGGTCGCTTGCAATCTGTCCCCAGACTGTTCTTAAGGTCAGCCCCTCAGTCCCGCCTAAGTCCCTCTTAGATACTTCCGGCCGCCACCTCTGCACCTGCAGAGAGCATCACGATATCTGTATCCTCTCTTTGCATATACTCTCAGGCCTCCATCACACTGGGGTGTGTGTGTGTGTGTGTGTGTGTGGCGTGTGAGATTATCTTCCTTCTAAACCACCCAGACCAGAACACAGATCATTAAATATAAACCTAGATTTAATTAAGCAATGTTACATTCAGAACAGGCAACCGTCACATACAAAAGTTTTACAGTTAAATATTATTAACCTGGCACGACATCCCTCACTTTTCTCCCTGCTTCTTCACTCCTCTCTCACTATCTCCCTCTTACTGCCTATTCCCATATTCATTCTTTCACTTATCCTTTTATTAAAAGGATGCAAACATTTTTATCATGGAATCAAGACTACATAGAGCCTTTTCCAGATAATTATTTGCATTACGACACCCCTCCTCCCTGAGGCCTTAGAAGTTTGTCTACTTTTAAAATCTACTAAAGCAAAAAGACTCCAACATCCTAACTCTGCTATTGTTAAAATCCCAATAGGAGAGCATCAAAATATTAAATATTCAGAAAAATGTCTTTGTTGTTTACAGAGGCTGTCCTGGCTTTTGCAAATGATTGCCAGCAGGAAGAGAACAAGATGCCGTGCCTATCCCAAACCTTCCTGTGATGACTTGAGCTTGCAGGGCAGCAGCTGAAGAAGGAGCAAAAAGGGTTTTTTTTTGTGTGTGTTTCTTTGTGGCTGATTAGCTGCTCTCCCTGTGCAAAGGTCAGAGGGGGCAGGGTTTCTGTTGAGGCAGGTGATTAGCTGTGGGAGGAGCTTATCAGAGCTTGCAGGACAGCAGAGCGCACCTAGCGGCGCATAGCAGTTTGATCCATCTTTTAGATTTAGGGGAGCTAGTCTCAAACGTTTGTTGGGGGAGGATCATTAGGCGCGAGTGATCATGCTCTTCTGAAGTTTACTATACAGCGGAAAGGAGCAGCCAAGCATACTAGGACTCAATTTCTTGACTTTAAGAAAGCCGACTTCATAAAACTTAGGGAAGTGCTGGGTGAGATCCCATGGACAGTAATACTAAAAGGAAAAGGAGTTCATGATGGCTGGGAGTTTGTTAAGAGGGAGATAGTAAAAGCACAACTTCAGGCAATACCAATGAGACGGAAACATGGAAGGTGCCTAAAGAAGCCAGGGTGGCTATCTAAAGAACTTTTAACTGAGTTAAGATTAAAAAAGGATGTGTACAAAAAATGGAAAAGGGGGGAAACCACCAAAGAGGAATTCAAACAAATAGCCAGCACGTGTAGACACAAAGTCAGAAAAGCTAAAGCACAGAATGAACTCAGGCTTGCTAGAGAGGTTAAAAGCAACAAAAAAGGCTTTTATGGGTATGTTCGTAGCAAAAGGAAGAACAAAGAAACAGTGGGGTCACTCAGAGGAGAAGATGGTGAAATGCAAACAGGGGACACAGAAAGGGCTGAACTCCTCAATGCCTTCTTTGCCTCAGTCTTCTCCGATAAAGAAAACAATGCCCGACCTGAAGAATTTGGAGCAAATGATTCAGCAGAGGAAACACAGCCCAGAATAACTAAGGAGATAGTACAAGAATACTTGGCTAGTTTAGATGTATTCAAGTCTCCAGGGCCAGATGAACTGCATCCAAGAGTATTAAAAGAACTGGCAGATGTGATCTCAGAACCACTGGCAGTCATCTTTGAGAATTCCTGGAGAACAGGCGAAGTCCCGGCAGACTGGAGGAGGGCAAATGTTGTCCCTATTTTCAAAAGGGGGAAAAGAGAGGACCCAAATAATTACCGCCCAGTCAGTCTGACATCAATACCAGGGAAGATTCTGGAGCAGATCATTAAGCAAACAGTCTGTGAGCACCTAAAAAGGAATGCTGTGATCACCAATAGTCAGCATGGATTTCTGAAAAATAAGTCATGTCAGACTAACCTGATCTCATTTTTTGACAGAATTACAAGCCTGGTAGATGAAGGGAACGCAGTGGATGTAGCCTACCTTGATTTCAGCAAGGCATTTGACAAGGTGCCCCATGATATTCTTGTAAAGAAGCTGGTAAAATGCGGTCTTGACTATGCTACCACTCAGTGGATTTGGAACTGGCTGACTGACTGAACCCAAAGGGTGCTCATCAATGGTTCCTCTTCATCCTGGAGAAGAGTGACTAGTGGGGTGCCACAGGGTTCTGTCTTGGGCCCGGTCTTATTCAACATCTTTATCAACGACTTGGATGATGGACTCAAGGGCATCCTGATCAAATTTGCAGATGACACCAAACTGGGAGGGGTGGCTAACACCCCAGAGGACAGGATCACACTTCAAAATGACCTTGACAGATTAGAGAACTGGGCCAAAACAAACAAGATGAATTTTAACAGGGAGAAATGTAAAGTATTGCACTTGGGCAAAAAAAATGAGAGGCACAAATACAAGATGGGGGACACCTGGCTTGAGAGCAGTACATGCGAAAAGGATCTAGGAGTCTTGGTTGACCACAAACTTGACATGAGCCAACAGTGTGACGCGGCAGCTAAAAAAGCCAATGCAATTCTGGGCCTCATCAATAGGAGTATAGCATCTAGATCAAGGGAAGTAATAGTGCCACTGTATTCTGCTCTGGTCAGACCTCACCTGGAGTACTGTGTCCAGTTCTGGGCACCACAGTTCAAGAAGGACACTGACAAACTGGAATGTGTCCAGAGGAGGGCAACCAAAATGGTCAAAGGCCTGGAAACAATGCCTTATGAGGAACGGCTAAGGGAGCTGGGCATGTTTAGCCTGGAGAAGAGGAGGTTAAGGGGTGATATGATAGCCATGTTCAAATATATAAAAGGATGTCACATAGAGGAGGGAGAAAGGTTGTTTTCTGCTGCTCCAGAGAAGCGGACACGGAGCAATGGATCCAAACTACAAGAAAGAAGATTCCACCTAAACATTAGGAAGAACTTCCTGACAGTAAGAGCTGTTCGACAGTGGAATTTGCTGCCAAGGAGTGTGGTGGAGTCTCCTTCTTTGGAGGTCTTTAAGCAGAGGCTTGACAACCATATGTCAGGAGTGCTCTGGTGGTGTTTCCTGCTTGGCAGCGGGTTGGACTCGATGGCCCTTGTGGTCTCTTCCAACTCTATGATTCTATGATTCTATGTCCAGAGCAGATATTCTGCATGGTCACTAATAGCTTCATTTCATGGAATATTCATTTCTGGAGACCAAAGATGAGGAACAGTGCCTTTTGTTAGGAAGAATGTCTCATGAGCATGCAGCTGATTATTAGATCATCTCCAAATTCACACTCAAAATCCAAACAAAAGATGGCTTCATGTTCACTAACACGACTTGACATCGGGTTGCGCTGCGCCAATGAACATGGCAATCTGCCCATGAGGAATGCCCTTTTTGTTTTATAACCCCATTTCAACGAGGAGACATCTAAAGGCAGCCTTGTATAGGGAAGCTTCTTAAGGCTTAGTGTTTTACTGTGTTTTTATATATGCTGGCAGCTGCACAGAGTGGCTGGGGCAACCCAGTCAGATGGGCTGGGTACAAATAATAAATTATTAGTATGTTGTTGTTGTTTTCACATCAGAACATTTTCATTCAGTACACTTTTTATTCTCTGATTTACTCCTTTTATGACCCCTACAAAACAAGCTGCCAACGTGGTCTCCCCAGATGTTGCTGGACTCCGACTCTCCTCTGACCTGACCGCTGGCCATGCTGGCTGGAACTGACAGGGGTGTCCAACAACCTCTGGGGGGCCCCATGTTGGCCACACCTGCCTAAGAGTCTTTCCCTTATTTTGTTCCCTAGCAGCATCCTAGGAGACAGGGCAACCTCCCTGCCCTCTGCACAGGGAGGCTCGGCAGACATCTCTACTGTCATAATTTTGGTGACAGGCAAAGACCTTTTAATCTCCCAGGCTTTAAAAAACCCAAAACCTTTTGTACCTTGTTTTATGCTGCTTTCAATTGCGGTATCCAATGCCAACTCTCACACTGATCCAGTGAGGTTTGCATCAGTGACGTGGGGAGGGAGGCTTCTTCTGTCGCTTTGCACACCCAGCTGCAGTCTCATGTGCAACGCCCACCCCCCCAATATGCTCCAGCGGGTGAGAGGGATCCTCTCACAGAGTGGGGAAGGGATGCCATGGAGGGTCCAGGAGAGAAAAATCCGCAAAAGTCGCCTGCCTCCCTCCCTGTTTTACTGACAGAAACCTTCGACAGGCTAAGGAAGGGCCATGGCTCAGTGGTAGGGCTACAGCTTTGAATGCACAAGGCCCCAGGTTCAACCCCTGGGAGAAGTGGGCCAGTGTAGCCTATTCTATAGTAATAAGTTGTTGGTTACTGCTTGGGCCATTGGCCATTTGCATGTAAGAGAAATAGGTACAGCACACGAAGCAACAGTATAAAATTCTGCATAAAATCACATTGCTATCTAGAATCATATATAAAACCTACATCCTAAAAATACACAACTCATAGAGCCTGCTAAAATGAGTGAACCACTGCTGAGGTGAAATCTGCCCAACTACTACTTGTCTAACTGTATGCATGCCAATAGAAATTATATCCCAAAACTGCTCCAGCATAAGGCAGCTTTCTCTTTTCCTGTCATCAGCATCAAGGACATAATGCAATGCAACCCTCTATAGTTTTTATTGTATATTTTTATGTTTTATCATAGGTTGTATACTCCCTTGGAAACTGACGCTGAAGGGCTCCATAGAAAGTTGTTAATAAAATAAACTTTTAATAAAAAAAAACAAGTTACTACAAGGCTTAACTTTCAGTGACTGTACCTCAAGTCTGGATTAGCAGTTCTACTCCAAAAACATTTAACGTAACCATGTTACTCTGGGTTTGGTATTGCAGTTTGATACTGCTGATGCATCACATCATATAGTAATAGCAATTTCTGAAATGGCTTAAGAGCTACATGATGTACAAAACACATAAAAAATAGACACAGCCCAAAAGGCTTACATGCTTTCTTTAGAAAGGAAGTTGAAAATAGAACAAAACATAAGAAGGCAGCAACAACCATTAAACATAGGCTTCCTGAAAGATGTTTTAAGAAGAGGTAGATAATCCACTCAGTAATACTTTTCACAAATAAGCAGCAATAAGACAAAAAGCATATAATGTAGGCAAAAAATAAGGGAAAAAACATGTAGAAAGCCAAGATGAGAAATCAGCAGGAGCTAGACCATGAATACATACAAAAAGGCAAGTTAACAGAACCTTTTATGCAAAATGGGCAAGGTAGGAGAGCAAAGAAAAACCAAGAGCAAAGAAACATGTGTGCATCTGAGCCGAAAAAGTTAAGTAGGTGGCAAAATGCAAAACAAAAACAAGAGCCATAAGGTGGGATAGAGAATACCAACTAAAAGGACATTACAACAAGTCAATTGGGGGGAAAGAAGATAATGAACAAGGTATGGGAAGCTGTCAGAGAAAGAAAATACTAAATCCGGGGGGTTGAGAATGACATAAGAATCCAAACACAAAACCAAGATCTTTAGCTTGAAAAGAAAGAAAGAGGGTGAGGGGATTAGAAATCCCATCTCTGAAAGACTTGGCCTTAAAAGAAAAGAAACCACACAGAGATAATAGCAAGATGAAAAGATGAAATATTAACCAAATAAGAATATAAGTTAGAAAAGTGTCTCTGACAACCATCAATGTACAGTCAAATCCCATCATATGTGGAGGGTTTGTTCAAGGGTTGAGCATAGCAGAAGGGCTGTGGGGGGCCCTCCCTTGCACCTCCAGTGCCTTGCCTCCCTCCTCCACCTGTGAGCTGGCCAACAGAAGGGAGGAGGGCAGGCAGAGAGAAAGGAAGGCAGAAGGGAGGCGCAGAGAGAGCTGCAGGCAGAAGAAAAAGGCTGGAATGGAGCTGCAGCGCAGCGTGTCTAGTTGAAATCATGTATGGGAAATGCACGCAAGACTGCAGAACGATGATTCATAATGAAAGACTGAATAAAGTGCCATCCTATGCATGTTTTCTCAGAAATAGCTCCTATTGAGATACCCCTGAATAAGTGTATATAGGACTGCAGCCTAAGAGAACCTAAAGGGTAAAGGCAAAGAATAAAAACAAAGGGACCAACAGGGAACCTGGAGAGTTCCTAACAGACTGGAAAAAAGAAGGAAAGATCAATTAAAGGAAACACAGTTAGGTGCGGTTAGAAAGGAAAAGACAGCAATCAAGAACACAACCATGAGACACCAAAATCATACAAAGAATATCACATTTACTACCTCTTGTTTCATCTTTCCACCTACTTCCTTTCAACGGTTCCCTTTTATACCCTTCAAGCCAAAACTATATTTTGTTAACACAAACAAGGGAGTCTGCTGGCAGCTTCAAGATGAAATGCAGTTATTGTGGACAAGAACTCTTTTATGGACGAGAGCCCATTCACCCCCACTGTGTAAACAGTGGAGTCATGGTCTGACAACAGCTATTGGTATCAAAAGTTCTTACTTACTCGACAATCCCTCTGTAGCGTTTTCATGAGTGCACTATAAGTCTCTGAGTCAAAATATAATCCTTCATGCATGTCTTGAAGAAAATCCAAGTCTTTAAAGGTGGGGTTGGACTTCTCTCGCTCTTTCCTGGATGCCCTCCTTTTGTACGTGGAGCCTTTCAAGTCATAGTTGAAATGCATTTTCAGTGATCGAGGCAGAACATTGTTCATCACAATTATCCTGATATTAATACCTCCCGACTGAACACAATACAGTCCATAAAATTTTGGTAGGAGTGTCCTTGGATTCTGGTTGAGATTCTTAAAAAACAAAATGAAGAAGCACCAATGAACATCAGAAGCACATTTAAAATAAGATTTCTGCATGCACCTTAATATAGACTAGGAAGTCA
Source organism: Podarcis pityusensis (assembly GCF_964106645.2). Classification (NCBI taxonomy): domain Eukaryota; kingdom Metazoa; phylum Chordata; class Lepidosauria; order Squamata; family Lacertidae; genus Podarcis; species Podarcis pityusensis. The sequence goes on from NC_138036.1 coordinate 63,146,046, forward strand.
AGTCTATCCTAAACAAACCAGACATATACTTTTAATGAAATAATGCTTGAAGTGTTTTATTTTAAACTAAACTAAAAAAAGAGTTAAGCTCTTAAATTGGAAGGCTCTCTACACTGAGGACCAGTGGTGACAAGCAATCTAAATTATTCCATGCTTTGGTTTGAAATTCCCCCATCTGCCTTAACTATGGTTATCTGTTACATAGGTACTGACATTAATCGTAGTGAACATTAACCACATAAACTGACGTTAACCAGAACACTAGCCCTTAGCAAGGAGTTTCCAGCTATTTTGAAATTCTAATTTAAAGGGAAACCTAATTAATAATAGAGGTTAATGTCACTGAATATGTTATGCTTAACTGCATTTAAGGCAGCCAGGGAGGGAATTCTGGTGAACAGTAGAGAAGATGCATGGGATAATGTGGCCCACTTCTGATCTCTCAACTCTGGTTAAATCCATGTGGAACACATTCTCCCCACCTTTTCCCACGACAATCAGCCAAGAGGGCAGCCACCCCCTTAAAAAAGCTAGGGGTGGGCTGTTCGCCAGTGTGGTGTAGTGGTTAAGAGCGGTAGTCTCGTAATCTGGGGAACCGGGTTTGTGTCTCCGCTCCTCCACATGCAGCTGCTGGGTGACCTTGGGCCAGTCACACTTCTTTGAAGTCTCTCAGCCCCACTCACCTCACAGAGTGTTTGTTGTGGGGGAGCAAGGGAAAGGAGATTGTTAGCCGCTTTGAGACTCCTGAAGGGGAGTGAAAGGCGGGATATCAAGTCCAAACTCTTCTTCTTCTTCTTCTTCTTCTTCTTCTTCTTCTTCTTCTTCTTCTTCTTCTTCCGATTGGCTGAGTGGGCACTGAACATCCTTACCTGAGGGCCTCTTGTGGCTGGAGGGGGGCAGTGCCAGCCATCCCTTCCCCCGACCACATCGGAAGATGGCAACTTCCCTGAACCCACCATGGTCGGGCCATTCGGCAATGGAGTCGCAGGTGAGCAGATATTCTCCCCACACTTTCTTTTTTGGCAAAAGTAGAGCCTATTACTCAAATTTTAGACAGTCAGAAGGCCTAAACAGACAAGTTCTGAAATAATGACTAGATGTAAGAGGTGGTAACAGTGACTCTGCTAGTATACAAATGCATAGTTTACTAAGTCTCACTCGCTGGATCATCACCTTGTTGTAGTGAGTGGGCTTGCATGTTCCTATGACCCTTGTGAGTGAAGCCGTTGGGAATCTCGTACTCCCAGCAGGGTCACCCAAGGCAGTAAGGTCAAAGGGAAGGAGCAAGACAAAGAATGATCCAAGAAGTCCTCAACGGCAGAACAGGCGGGTGATGACAAGCGGTATGTTACAACAGCTGTGAAGGCGGGTGAAGGCTGCAGCAGATAGGATCTACCGGTTCGTCATGACTACTCATGCCATTGGAACAGAGCCCTACTGCAAAGACTGTGTGTTGATCAGCGTGCACTGATCTACACATATAAAACAAATTCACGCACAGGCGTCTTCCAAAAACCCAACCCAAACCCCCAACAGTCCCATGGCGACCGGCAAATTGTAACAGTGGCAGGATTTTGAAATCTGGAAGCCCCTAGTCATGAACTGGCACATGGGAGGTGGATACAGATTCAGTCGTTCTGACTCAAGGAACAAGGCAGTTGAGCCCCTCAGCAGCTGTATCCAGGACCGAGCAGCCCTTTTTAGGATCCACTCTGCTCACCCTGAAAAGGGGGAGGGGCTAGAAAAGGTGCCCTAAACATAGTCTGCCTCCCTTTTTCCCTGACTGGATTACCGCGCCCAGTGGGGTCACCACCTAGCGTTCGTAAAAGACAATTGAACTTTGGAACATGGAATATAAGGACTTTGTCAGATAACACAGATAACAGGCATCCTGAACACAGAACTGCCATCACTGCAAGAGAGCTGCGAAGTTTTAACATCGATATTGCAGCGCTTCAACAGACTCGAAGAGCAGGTGAGAGACAACTGAAGGAAGAAAAAGGAGGCTACACATTCTTCTGGAAAGGTCTATTTGAACAAGAACATTGAATACATGGGGTAGGCTTCGCTATCAAAAACAACCTTGTGAAGCTCCTGTCAGAAGTCCATACCGGCATTAATGAGTGACTCTCAACCCTTTGAATAAAGCTCACCAAAAACTAACAGGCTACTATTATGCACCAACACTGGATGCTGATGAACACATTAAAGAAAAATTTTACTCTCAGCTGGATCAGAGACGCCTATCAGAGATGCCTAAGGAAGATACAATTATCCTCCTGGGTAAGATTTCGATCTGTGGCCTGGGACTATTGGGAAAGAAGGAATTGGCAACAGCAACCAGAATGGAATCTTACTTTTGAAGATATGTGCAGCACACAACCTTGTTATTACCAACACACTCTTTTGACAGAAAAATAAATTTAAAACTTCATGGAGGCATCCTCGGTCAAACCACTAGCACCTTTTAGACTATGTTATTGTCTGTGCTAAAGATCGCCATGATGTGCTCTTTACCAGAGCTATGATGAGCGCCAATGACTGCTGGACAGATCACCGACTAATACACTCCATGATGGCTATCAAGATTATACCTCAACGCAGGCTTCAAGGGAGGAAACCAAGGCACAAAATGAACACTCAAGCCCTTCAAGATCCCATTAAGTGGGATTGCTTCCAAACAACTCTCCCCCCCCCCCATTTTTTTTTATTAATTTTCCAGATTTAACACCACACAAAATAACAAATAACAAAACATACAAAAAATAAAAACAAACATACATACAACACTTCTTACAGTTAAAAATCCAGATTACATTCCATTGTTGAGTGACTTCCTCAAATCCTTCCTGGCTGATTTTCATCAAATCTCATTTTAGCAATTTTTCAATATCCACTTTCTAATAAAATTAACCTGTTCAAATTACTAACTTCCTTTCTTTTCATAATATTCTTAATCCATAATCTTATACAATTCAACATAATTTAATCCTAAGCCAAACTTAATACCTGAAAGTAATTCCACTTATGTTATATTATAATATTTTGCTAAATATTCCTTAAATTTCTTCCATTCTTCTTGATGCTCCTCCTCTTTCTGCATATACAATTCAATGTATCATATGCCTTCATTATATATCTTTAGGTGCCTTGGGCTGATTAACATTCCATGTCCTTTTAAATATGTTTGTGATAGGAGGGTTATTGGTTTGGTAGACAATGTAGTGTGTGCATGCCCAGCGGATGACCTCCAAACCATCCTAAATATCTTCACAGAAGCTTATGAAAAGTTTGACTTGTTGCTCAACATCCAAAAAACCAAAGTGTTGCACCAACATGTACAAAATAACCCCTCTGCAGTGCCACAAATCCAACTCAATGGTGTAACGTTGGAAAATGTTGATCACTTCTCCTACCTAGGCAGTTATCTTTCCACAAGGGTCAACACTGATGCCGAAATCCAGCATCGCCTGAGCTCTGCGAGTGCAGCTTTCTCCCAATTGAAGTGCAGAATGTTTGAAGACCGGGACATTTGCAAGGAAACCAAAATGCTTGTTTACAAAGCTAATGTACTACCAACCTTAAGGTATGCTTATGAAACATGGACTACTTATAAACGCCATCTTCAACTCCTCGAAAGATTCCATCAACGGTGTCTCCAAAAAAGCTTACACATCACTTGGGAAGACAGGTGAACTAATATCAGTGTACTGGATGAAGCAAAGATCCCCAGTGTTGAAGCAATGATTCTTCAACATCAACTTCGTTGGACTGGTCATGTTGTGCGGATGCCTGATTATCATCTTCCAAAGCAACTACTCTAATCCGAACTTAAGAATGGAAAGTGTAAAGCTGGTGGTCAACAAAAGAGGTTTAAAGACTGTCTCAAGGCAAATCTAAAAAAAATGTAGTATAAACACCAACAACTGGGAAACACTGGTCTGCGAGTGCTCCAGTTGGAGAACAGCCTTTACCAAAGGTGTTATGGACTATGAAGACACTCAAACTCAGAACGCAAGGGAGAAACATGCTAAGAGGAAGGCACGCTTGGCAAATCCACACTGTGATCAACTCCCACCCGGAAACCAATGTCCCCACTGTGGAAAGACGTGTGGGTCCAGAATTGGCCTCCACAGTCACTTACGGACTCATTGTTAAAACAGTGTTTATGGAAGACAATCTTACTTGGCTACAAGTGATTGCCAAAGAAGAAGTTTAGTTAAGTACAACACCACAAATGCACAGTTGATTTATCAGCATCATGGCAAGCCATACCAACAGTTATGGTTAAAAGTGTTCATTTATTAACTCAGGATTTTAAAGAAGTTCTCATGCGTGTAGCAAATAGGAGCACAAATACAAAGGGGGAAAGCAGTATTTAAAATTTATCATGATTATGGTAAAGTGTTAAGTAAGCTATTAAAAAGCCAAGTTAAAATTCACACACAGCCATCACACAACCTCCCAAAAAGAAACTAAACAGGAAGAGCCTGGAATTTGAATTTATTTACCATGTAGTAGCCAGGCAACAGCTTCTGAAGGAACTCTGCTTCTTTGTGTTGAACTGTTTTGATTATGAACTCGTCATCACTAGTGACAAAGAACAAGGATCCACTGGCACCAGGATTGGATAGTTCTATTAGAGGTTCACTGCAAATAGAATACTGAACACAGAAAAAGAGAAATTTAATGCCACTATGGGTAATGGAACAGATTGCTACACAGGATCTTAATATGGCAAGGCAAGCTGTCCAACATGCATTGTCCCCTTGCTGCAGGAAATCCTTTCTCTGCATAACAGCGTATTTATCTGCTACAGCTGATCTACACATAAAAAGCCTGATGCGAACTGTTTTTTCTGACACTGAATGTATGTGCAAGAGTGCAAAAATCTTGAGGGATTTTAACTATGGAGCTCTGTGCTTTTCTAGTTCAAGGTTACAACATATGGAAGCAGATATTTATATACTTTGCTAGACAATTACAAGGCAATTAGCAGATGGAGGTCTCTAAACTACAATTCAATCAGCAAAATCCACAGGAGTATTCAATTTCAATTACAATATTCCAGTAGAAATAATGACTCAAGCAGTTGCTGAGCTATTAACACATCGGGTTTTAGGGCAACCAATTATAAGCTGAAGAATTAAATGCATGGTCAAGAACTACAATTCTTCATAGCACATTCTATAGAAACAGAAAGCTATTCCATACCACTCCTATTTTTGTAGGGGGGGGTGTAAATTCTTACCAAGTAGTCATCAGGTTTAATACCAAAAAGTTCTCTGAAGTAGCGGAAGGCTAAAGGAGCATATGTCTTAAATCTGAAGTCAGGATAATGATGAGCAGGGGTCAAATTGCTCCCTTCACTGAATTGAAAAGAGAAATTTAAAGGTATTACACAATTTCATTAAGAACAGAAATCTTACTATAAATATGAACCTTTTAAAAAAAACTGCCCCAAAAGCACAGTGCAGAGCTGAAGCAGGCAGGAGCAAGCCAACATGACTAAACAGGTGTCATATCCTAAACAGGATATGAAGTTTCAATACATTCTCAGACAATTTTAGCTTAATATGCTTCTCTCCTCTTCTAGAAAGAGACTAAGCCATTTCTCCACTGTAGGTTGACAGGTGGGGCACAGGTCACTGTAACTAGGGACTGGCAGTTATTGCAAGCTCCTTTGAAGTCCGTTAGCAGACGTTGTTTGAATTCAAACTGTGCCCACACAGAGACAAAGCAAGCTCCATGGGAAAGCCGTTAGTGCAGCAATTCCAGTGGGGCTCACTGTCAGTGCAGATCAGCTAATCTGCATGGTTAGTGGGCCCTACTTGCAAATGAACAACGGGGAGCTCCAATTGTTCCTTGGAAGCCATGTCTTCACCTGCCTCACACTTGATGTCACCTGTGACATCCGGGGGGGGGGGGAGGCATAGTCTTGGGAAAACAGCCTCTGTAGACTCCCCACCCCTGGGCTTAAGGCATTAACACAGCATGCCAATATTTTTTGCTAATGGAGCATTAAGCACTGTTGAAAAATATCCTCCACGATAACTCAGGTTCTTATCTGACAAAAGGTGTTAATTTTTGTGATCGTGTATTGCTTCAGGAGTAAATGAAGGAAACGCAGTGGATTTAACCTAGCCATGCCAAAGGCTACATCTTTAAATCACTGCAGAAGGTAGTGCCTGTGTACCACTGTAGGAGTATGATTTCTAGCCCAGTAGAATGGAGATATCCATGCACATCTGAATTCCATGAATGTGTCCTGAAAATAGTTAAAGGAAAGCAACTGTGCCTCAAACTAACAGAATGCTGTTCAGTTCTTGTTCTGGCTTGGACTCAACCGACTTTTGTAACAACACCACCAAAAGAAAAGAAAAAGAAATTGCAAAGTAATTTTTTTCATGCTCAAAAGAACTAGACTTCTTTTTTGTGGAACTTTTTGATATGAATATGATACATCATTAAAGCAGCCCACATTTGTCTTTGAGTATAGGGGTGGAGCTATGCTGTGTTTTTATAGAGGTTGCCCAATTCTGCATCAAATGCTGTAGTAGCCAACAGGTGAGGAGTGGCGAGAGAAAAAAGACTCTCAAATGGTGCTAGAAAACAGTGAACTGGGCAGGAGTGGAGAAAGAGCCCTGTGTGTTTCAGGTGTGAAATTCTTCTTCAGAGTCAATGGAAAAAATCAATTTCCTAACTTGGAAATATGGTGCTCTTTTACAAACCAGTAAAGGAAGATGAGCACCGCAACCCCAGAGTCATCCGTGAGTGGACCTAACGGTCAGAGGTCCCTTTACCTTTATACATAGCCTACTATTACAAGTTATAATATCACAATTAAGTGAACAAAGCAAATCAGGACAAATGCAGCCCCCCTTCAGATATTAGAAGAATCAAATCTAATGCAGACGCGTGAGACCAGTTTCTCATCCTGGGTGAGCTCACACAGCTTGGGCAGAGTTGCAGAAGTGCAGCACCGTCATGAAGGAACCCTTCCCAAACCCTTGTGATTACGGATGAAATTTAGAGGGGGGTGGAGGAAGAGGAGAAACTCACAGATAATAATTATTATTATCACAGATAATAATTGTCATCTACTTGGGAACTCTTTAATAGTTGCGCTATCAAAAACTAAATAACTGGTCCTCATCATTTATTTCAAAATTCAAAAACTGCAACCATTTTATTGCTGGACGGCAAGGCAAGCAAGGCAACAACATCCTTTTACCTAGGGAAGGTTGCAAAGAAGATGAGAAACTATTTGCATAATATCCCAAATGCAGCTTCAAGGCAAAAACCTAATGCAAAGCAAGCACTCAGTCATATTTGTGTGCCATGGTAACTATCAGTCAACAAGTGTACTGTGTATATCCAAAATACATTCGTGCCATTTTCATTTGAACCTACTTTTCATCCAGATGGGCGGCGTATAAATAATAAATTATTATTATTATTATTATTATTATTATTATTATTATTATTTCCTTTTGAAAGTAAATGAAGGAATTCAGAGTTTGCTTATTGTTATCACTCAGATTTGTTAGTCTCTTGTTATCCAACGATCTCCAAGTGTCTTACAATACTCTTAAAAACACAAAGAAATGCATTTATAAACAAAACAGAGAAAACAACAACCCACATATCAGCCACAGGAAGCTTTGAAGGCACATTAAAAGGTGGGGGGGGGGGAGAAGTCTTTACCAGATGTTGAAAATATGTCAGCGAAGGGGCACATTGGAACCTACTGAGAAGTGCATTCCACAGACGGAGAGCCCCAATGGCAAAAGCCCCCTGAGCCTCCCTAAGAGGCGGGACCTAGAGAAGGGCCTCATACAAAGATCTAGGGTTTATAGTGTGAGAGGCATTCCAGAAGATATTGGGGTCCTGAACCAAAAAGAGCTTTAAAGGTCAAAACCAGCACTCTGAATTGGGCTCAGAAGCTTTAAGGCAGCTAGTGTATTTGGAACAGAATTGGTGTTTTGTGATCTATTTGTCTTGAACCTGTCACCAGCTAGGCAGCTGCACTCTGCCCTAACTGGAGCTTCCGACCCATTTTGAAAGGCAGCTCCTTGTACTGTGTGTTGTATAATCCAACCTGAGAACATAGATTACTGTGTCCAAATTATCAGCGTCCAGGTAGGGCTGTAATTGCGCCAGCAGGCTGACCTGATGGAAAGCACTCTTGTCACTGAGGCCACCTGCACATCAAGTGGCAAGAGCAGATTCAGGAGAACTCTCAAATTACGAACCTTTTTCTAAAACAGTCTGTCAGGGCCAATGAGGCCACTGCCTGGGGCAGACCTCAGAGGGGTACAGTACTGACCTTTGAGGGGCACAGTGATATAAAAATTAATCTTTGTCGTATCTTATAAATGTTTGATAACATTTTAATTCCATTATATATTTTGATGAATTTTATCATTTTTGAAGTAATTCATACATTAGAATTGTTTATGTATATATGAAATAGACCACAGAGTTGACTGGAAGTTATATACACACACAAAGTGAAAATGCACTTAATTTAAAATTTTACAGTCATAGCTTATTTAGAAAATGTATTCATTTTTCATTTTTCTAGTGAGCTATGGATGATTAAAAAATGACCATCTGGAGCTCAATTTGGCAACAAAAGGCAGAAAAAGCTAAGGCATAAGCAAAGCAAGGAAGTCTTCCTGAAATACCTTTGTACAAAGAAAGCAATTGAAAAACATGAATACCGTATGTCTATATTCCTGTTGAAACCAGCACTGAGGGAGCAGAATGTGGTGCTCCTACTACCACTAAGACAGACGTTTCACAAATTGGAGATATTTCTGGAAAAACACGCAGAGGAAAATGAGGATGTCAAGAAGTGAGAGTACTGCAGAGTCTGCAGAAGAAGATGGTATTGTGCCTAACTTGAATTAGTTACCCTGCTAACTTGGCTAACTATTGCAGTGATAATTTATACATTGTCCCATGATTTCCCCAAAGACTAAAATCAGAAGATTTTCTACAAGAGGAGACTAGCAAATGATGAAGAAGTGTGTCATCCATGGTTCAACCTCAAAAGATGTGGGTTGTTGTTTTTTTGCTGTAAGTTGTTCAGCAAAAAAAAAAAAAGGTGCCTCAACTGTACAAGAAACAGGTTCAAAAGACTGGAAGAACATTGGTGCAATTCTGTATTCACCCGAGAGGAATACTGACGATTTAAAAAGCTATCAGACCTGGATAACTTAAATTGTACTTATCTAAAGGAAAAACAATTGAAGATCTTTACCAACAGAAAATTAGGCAAGAAGAACAATAATGACAACAAATCTTGGAATGTTTGATTGCTTTGCTCAGAATTTTTTGCATTGCAAAACTTTACATTCCGTGGTAGAACTGAAAAGTTGTACAGTGCTAGCAATTGAGTTTTTTGAAGTTTGTCTTATCTAGCCAATGCAATTCTGTCTTATCTAAAGCCAATGCAATTCTGGGCTGCATCAATAGGAGTATAGCATCTAGATCAAGGGAAGTAATAGTGCCACTGTATTCTGCTCTGGTCAGACCTCACCTGGAGTACTGTGTCCAGTTCTGGGCACCACAGTTCAAGAAGGACACTGACAAACTGGAACGGGTCCAGAGGAGGGCAACCAAAATGGTCAAAGGCCTGGAAACGATGCCTTATGAGGAACGGCTAAGGGAGCTGGGCATGTTTAGCCTGGAGAAGAGGAGGTTAAGGGGTGATATGATAGCCATGTTCAAATATATAAAAGGATGTCACATAGAGGAAGGAGAAAGGTTGTTTTCTGCTGCTCCAGAGAAGCGGACATGGAGCAATGGATCCAAACTACAAGAAAGAAGATTCCACCTAAATATTAGGAAGAACTTCCTGACAGTAAGAGCTGTCAGACAGTAAGAGCTGTCAGACAGTAAGACAGTGGAATTTGCTGCCAAGGAGTGTGGCGGAGTCTCCTTCTTTGGAGGTCTTTAAGCAGAGGCTTGACAACCATATGTCAGGAGTGCTCTGATGGTGTTTCCTGCTTGGCAGGGGGTTGGACTCGATGGCCCTTGTGGTCTCTTCCAACTCTATGATTCTATGATTCTAGTCTTTTTTGATCCGATTATGAATTAACATTTGTGCAGAGTTAAAGATCATGAAACAATGGTTTACTACCTAGAAAAAAGATATCCAAAATGAGCTTATACAGCTTTTAGTAAAAATTTTAGCACATGCAAACTCAGCCAAATATTACTCAATAATTCTGGACTGCACACTTAATGTTAGTCATATTGAACAAATGACAATTGTTGCTGTAATCAAACCATCAGGGAATGAGATGTCCGAGCCTGATGTTATAGTAAGAGCATTTCTTGGAGAATACAGGTACCTTTATAACAGAAACTTCTTGGACAACTTGAGCAAATGGGACTATCAATTGAGTACAGTGGTACCTCGGGTTAAGTACTTAATTCGTTCCGGAGGTCCGTTCTTAACCTGAAACTGTTCTTAACCTTAAACTTTAGCTAATGGAGCCTCCCACTGCCGCCTCACCGACACCGCGTGATTTCTGTTCTCATCCTGAAGCAAAGTTCTTAACTCAAGGTACTATTTCTGGGTTAGCGGAGTCTGTAACCTGAAGCGTATGTAACCCAAGGTACCACTGTATCTGCATGGTTGAGGTTATTTATAATGGAAGTAACATGAAAGACAAAGAAAATGGTGTACAAAAGAGTCCTGGACATAAACTCACATGCCTTTTTTATTCCCTACCATGTACAAGGAATACACTATTGTTTCAGAATATAGTGGGATCTGTTGTATTTCTCAGCATAGTATTTCCAAATATTACTATTATGAAATAAAATGTTCTGTTATGGTTACTAAAGATAGCTGCACAGGGATAAGGTAAAGTTTAGTAGGTAGAAAATTATCTGCAGGTTTTGCTTTTGTGTAATTACTTCATCAAGTCAAACACCATTCTATTGTCCTAATTGCATTCCAGTGCAATAGTTCTAGATTATAAAGTAGTTGAATAGCCTGACAGCCAGTCTTGTTGACTTTCTAGTCTCCCTGACTGCTCACAGATTAATCTTCTTCCTCAAAACAGATTCCAACTATAGATAAAACGAACAGCTAAACTGCAGTCACACCACCACATATATTATTATTTTTTTAAAAGGTTAGTACAATACTACGTTCTACTAAACATCAACTGCTTAATAGTTTTCTAGGTAAATCTTCTAAGAAATGTTATTACTTTCAATGAATCTTTCATTTTATATGGATTCATGCTCTTCCTTCTGTTCACAAAGCAATCCTCTTTCCATTGTACTAAAGAAAAATTATATCCCACTTTTAAGGATACTTTTAAATTAAGCCATACTTGAGAAGTGATAAATATGTAAAAAACCAGCATCAGGGTTGCTGATGCTAGACTTAGACTAACGTTACCAGGATTCAAATCCATGCACAACCACGAAGCTTAAAAAGTGATCCTAGGCCAGCTGGTTTATCTCAGGCAAATCTATTTCACATGGTGGTTTCAAAAGTTTAATTTTTTTTAAAAAGGGAGGGGGACATGTATACTACCCTGAACAATGTGGAAGAAAGGCAGGATAAAAATGGAATAAAGCATTAGGCACACAATTTTTAGGTGGAAAATTAGCCACCCTTACCTGGGAAGAAACACACTTTCCACTACATAGAAGTCTTGCATAAGTACATCTCTGTCTGGCTTGGATGTGAGGTTCCCCACTGTGTATCCTATTCCCAGTTGTATGGCACCTTTAATAGCTGAGGATGCAGTCTGCAAGGAAAAACAAAGAATTTAAAAATATCAGCTTGCTGTAAATGGGTTCTCATGACACATATGTACATTATAAAGAGATTCAAACCATATTTGAAACTTGGCATTCCACAAAGTATGCAGAAAAAGACTTTCAGACATCATGGGCTGCACAGTTCTAAAAACCTCTTCCAAGTAAGAAAAACACCAGCACCACCAGATCATGTACAAGCCTTCCTGAGTCAGTATTAGCTCCTTCTATAGCAGGGGCTTTCTAACAGAAAGAAAGAGACTTTCGAGGAACCAGAGGAACTTTCAGCAACTTCTATTAATCTTTACACTGTTCTGGCAGGAGATGAGAGGGCAGAATTTCTGGATCTTACCGCCTCATTTATCTGGCTCAAACACCCTAAAATGGAATAGTAGCCTTGTAATTCCAAAGCCCTCTATTTCAGCTACACCTGTTTCTATTTGACAGAAGGTGCTTAGGACCCCTAAATTATGCCTATGAACATTAGCTGTGGGGCTATGAAAGCAAAAGGAGAGTAGACAAGGTAGCCAATAGGCAGAAACATGGTACCCAGTGTGGTGTAGTGGTTAAGAGCGGTAGACTCGTAATCTGGTGAACCAGGTTCGCGTCTCCGCTCCTCCACATGCAGCTGCTGGGTGACCTTGGGCTATGTAATGGGTTTAGGGGTTGCTCGTGCGTAAGTTGCCGCCACTCCTGGCTAGGTTACCTGGTTAACCCTTTCTGACTGAACAGCCTCCAGCATCGTGACTGTCTCAGTCGCTGGCAGAATCCGTCAGTGGGCGTTTCTTAAACTTCTTCCAGCACAAAAGTTCCTTGACGCCAAGTCTCCTCCTACTCTCCCTGCGCGGAAGTCTTCTGCGCAGGGAGGGTGTGGGCAGTGGAGTACCCGTACTCTCTCCGCTGGTCTCCGGCGAGGAGTCTTGGAGCCTCCTCCCCGATTCCCCCATCTGCCCCCCTTCTCTACTGGTGTTACGCTGATTTCCTTCCCCAGCAGACGGGCTCCCTCTCTCCCTACTGGGACCCTCTCTGCCATCCCTTTGGAGCGTTTCCTCCGCTTCCAGCTCCGATGGCAGTTCCCTGACAGGCTAGTCACACTTCTTTGAAGTCTCTCAGCCCCACTCACCTCACAGAGTGTTTGTTGTGGGGGAGGAAGGGAAAGGAGAATGTTAGCCTACTCCTTCGGATAGTGATAAAGCGGGATATCAAATCCAAACGCTTCTTCTTCTTCTTCTTCTTCTACCCTCCAGATGTTGTTGGACTTCAAATCCCATCAGTGCCAACTAGCACAACCAATGGCCAGGGATGATGGAAACTACAGCTGAACAACATCTGGATGCAACACACTGACTCCCCTGCTATAAGAGGAACCATCAGTGCACACCCCCATAGAGCTGACTGGCAAGGCCTAGTTGCAACTAATGGGCCTGGTAGTTAGTGTTGAGGGAAGATTGCTGTACCACTTCTGGAGAAAGAAGTTACTGGCTCTGCTCAAGGAGTGGTGCTGGGTCTCCATTAGCAATATAATTAATGGGCCAAGAGAGGAGAAGCTCGAGAAAAACCCCGTGTGTGCCTTAAATAGCCCGTCCGTGGACTATTGTTCAATCAAGGAGAGGACTAAATATTGGAAACTTACTTTGAAGAGCTGATTTTCCCTGGCTCTTTGTATTTCAAACATAACAGAAGTGGAATGCAGCGATAATGACTGATAATATATTTTTAGGTTATTTTCTGGGGTGGGTTTTTTCTTAAAGAGGTGGGCCCCTAATATGTAGATGTTAAAAATTCCTACAAACCTAATGAGGAATATTTCCTCATGCTGATCACATAGTTATTTAAAAGAGATAGGTAGCTGAATTTGTATTTTTTTATACTGTTTTTTCAAAAGAAAATATCGCACATTTTGATGCTTGTATGTTCTTTATCATCCACAGGTATTCAGAGTAAAATAAAGCAAATCGGATTTTATTATGAAGCCACTATAGTGGATACCTGGTTGGGCCTGCTGTGCTTAGAACCAGTGCTTTTTTCTGGGGGTACTTAAGGGTATGCAGTACTGGCACCTTTTTTCTAGAAGAAAAGCACTGTTTAAAACACTTGGAAGTAAGAAAATGAACCATGAAAACATTGCAGTTGGTCTCCCAAATAACATGGTGAAAAACACAAAGGAATGCCAATCGAATGCTTGGCATTCGAATAGTGCCACTGTATTCTGCTCTGGTCAGACCTCACCTGGAGTACTGTGTCCAGTTCTGGGCACCACAGTTCAAGAAGGACACTGACAAACTGGAACGGGTCCAGAGGAGGGCAACCAAAATTGTCAAAGGCCTGGAAACGATGCCTTATGAGGAACGGCTAAGGGAGCTGGGCATGTTTAGCCTGGAGAAGAGGAAGTTAAGGGGTGATATGATAGCCATGTTCAAATATATAAAAGGATGTCACATAGAGGAGGGAGAAAGGTTGTTTTCTGCTGCTCCAGAGAAGCGGACACGGAGCAATGGATCCAAACTACAAGAAAGAAGATTCCACCTAAACATTAGGAAGAACTTCCTGACAGTAAGAGCTGTTTGACAGTGGAATTCGCTGCCAAGGAGTGTGGTGGAGTCTCCTTCTTTGGAGGTCTTTAAGCAGAGGCTTGACAACCATATGTCAGGAGTGCTCTGATGGTGTTTCCTGCTTGGCAGGGGGTTGGACTCGATGGCCCTTGTGGTCTCTTCCAACTCTATGATTCTATGACTCTATGAATTCTAAAGATGTCTCAATTCCACACAACATTAAACCACATTTTAAATTAAAAATGTGGTTTAATGTACACAACAGCTCCGCTCTTCCTTGCTCCTGATTCTGTCGCACAGGGGACCAAACTAGTTACTTCTTGGTTTACCACTCATTGTGTGCATGGAGGAAAGAGACCACAGGCCTTGGCTCACATGGCACAGCAAGCAAGATTATGACTTTTTCTTTTCCTCTGCCGAGCAGAGCCTGGAGTGAGGGGGGAGAAAGGCACTCATGCCCTTAAATCATAGTTTATTTTAAACTATAACTTAATGTTGCGTGCTAGCCAGGCGATTCTCTAGTTTCAACTCATTTTTCAAATGAGAAGCAACATGCCGATGGGTAATATTGTGTTATTTAAACTAATTAATATCAGATTTTTCAAGTTGCATAACAGTTCCTAACATGCAGTTTGCTAAGAACAAGGCACAAAAGCTCATTCCTAAAATGAAACTTTTAATTGGTAAAGGAACTGAATGGCTCATTCACAAATTTCCCATTTCTGCCTTGAAAAGGTCTTTTATAAAAGATTAATGTCCTGCATAAGAACTAAATTATGTAACTTTGAGTAGACTTTGTTTCAGCCTGATCCTTTTTCTGAACTGAACAATCCCCTACTGAAACAGATGCTAGCAGAAAGAGTTTGTAGATTAAAGAAATCAATTCTATAAAAAACAGAAAGTTTCAGAAAAGATGGATGCTAAAGGTACAATATCTGTCTGTCTATCTATCTATCTATCTGAATAAGGGATGCTAGACTACCTTTAGGTTAATAGTATTCTAATGAGAGTGGATCAGTTTGACCAGTTGTTGTGGTCATGAGCAATCATTGTTGTCTTCTTTATTGAGAGGCATTGTTGGCATGTAAGAAAATACTCTCTTTATTCTTAAATACAGAACTATTTATTGACCCCAGTAGCACATTGCAATTGTTAACGCCTGATGGGAACAAGCAACCACCATAGTAGAAAAAATGTATCCTATGGGGTATGAGAAAATGCACAACAGATGAAAAAAGATTACCTACATATCTATGTACCATTTGCCTTAACTCTTACAAGGAAAAGTATTCGCAACCCACTACCGTCTTATTAGTGCGGGAAACTAGCAGCCAAACCTAACAAATGCATATTATTGCTGGTTAGCTTGAGGAGGGGCTAAGTCCACAGAGCCAGATTGCTGAATGGCAAATACTAAGATCATAGAAATACAATTGGTAGAGAGGGCTCAGTGTGATGTCATTTCTCCTCCTATCCTGGAGAGGAAGGAGCATATTGTACTAGCCCCTTCCTCTCTCTTTTCCTTTGACCAGCGTTGGATGCTGGCATGCCTCCATTCGCTCCAGCTTTAGGAACATGCCTGAAGCTGGTTATACTGTAAATATAAGTACAGTTGTACCTCAGAAGTCGAAAGGAATCCATTCCAGAAGTCCTTTAGACTTCTGAAATGTTCGGAACCAAGGGGCAGCTTCCAATTGGTTTCTGATTGCACAGGCACACCGGAAACACTTCCAAAAAAAGTTCAAAAACTGGAACACTCACTTCTGATTTTCAATTGTTCAGGAGCCGAGTTACGATTGTATTCTGCCTGCATAGTTTTTAGTGTTACTGTTGCTGTGAACCAATGCATATTTATAAAGTAAGTAAATCTTATTTTTAAATTTATTTTACAAGTTGTTGCTGATTCTTTATTGAGCGGGGTAAGAAAGGGGAGCCAACTTATTTCACAGCTAGACTTGTCAAAGCCAGGTTTTACAGTCTAATTCCTATGCTTTTAATTTAGCTGCCAAGAATGGAATTTTGAAACTCTGTTTAACCCACACATGTGGGTGCCTAGAGGGAGAAATTGCAATTAATATATCCTCTCCTACTATTAAAGCCCACTCCACAATTAGAAAGGTTTCGCTATGTTCTAAGGCAATCCCAGAAAAGATGGAACACATGGAGGGAAAAACACAGGATGACAATGACAGGGTGACTACATTATGTAGATGCTCTACAAAAAGTGAGTGAACAAAGCATGGCTATTCTCGAGAAAAAACCTTGCGAAGAAGCACCTCAGGATAAATATTTAGAAATAAAACCAAGTAATCGTTAGTAACCTGTAATTTTTTATAACAATTTAACATGCCACTAACATTTCATGCATTTTTAGATTTATGAATCAACAATACCATACCAAGTTTTCTTCCCAATGGCCTCCCTCTCCTGTAGGTGGAAAATGGGGTGACTGCATTATGTAATCTTACAGATATTTTCAGATTTTGACCAGTTTAACCACAACTCAGCATTACACAGAAAATCCACATATAAATCTAAAAAAGAATATATAAATCTAATAAATAATTACAATACACAGAGAATCCAACTGACAGCATGCCAGTGATTCTGATCATACTTCTTGTGTAATGTCCAAAGGATGAATTTCTCACCAGCACAGTAAAATGTACACATTTCAGATGACCTACAGCTCAAGCATCACAAAATGGGGGAGATGCAGGGACTCCCTTTCGGATTTTATAAGGAAGCACAAATGGATGAGGCATAAGGTCCTCTTTCATACTTTCTTAGCACTTCTACGAAACAATCAAGGCTGCCTGAAGTATACCTCCATTTCTTTCTGACCATCTCCTAAGATTACTTTCCACATTGCTGTTTCAGAATGAAGACAGCTTCTCTTTTTAAAATGTAATGGTTGTATCTTCAACTTGCACAAGGCTCCCACACCTATACCAGCCAACTGAAGAAAATGGAAGTAAAAGACTGCAGCTCAAATCAATCTTCCAGTACTGTTATATTAAAATACAACTATAAATCTAAAAGGAAGCAGGTTTTGGTGCTGCAGTCCTTGAACTCCGAATGAATCACTTTATAACTCTAAGGTTCCAGTCATATGGAGAAGGCAAATATGAGTCATGGAACTTCTGATTACATGGAACTCTTCGTTCTCTATTAATATGTTATTATATGTTATTATAAAGCAACAGTCAACTCAGTTTACCTTTAAGTAGCGCCTTTTTCCAACTTGAGAAAAATATTTAACTTTTTTGCCCCTCCATTGATAAATATTTCCCTTTAGGAATATAATAATCCATAAACACCTGGGATATAATCTGTACAAAGTCAGCAGCTGCTTGAATGCTCAACCTGCAAACCATTGGCTATTAAAATATGCAACAGAAAGAAGTGGAAACAGGCAGAATACAGCCTTAATATTTATAGTTGTCATCTGTAATCAGTAACTATCGTGCAACCTTTGGAACAATGATAAGAAGAACTTCCATATGTGTACCAATTCTAGAAAGGATTCAGATTCTGCTACTCCAAAATGCATCAGCACATTTTTCCTTTTTCACAGAAGTAATACAGTACTAGAAATGCCAGTACATGACTGAATTCAGGTTACACATGTTAACAATTCAGAATAAGAGTTTAGGGTCCCCTTTCCTGAAAAAGATACCAGCAGTGCTTTTTTTCTGAGGGTACCAACACTCTTTTTCCAAGCAGAAAAGCACTGTATATCAGTGCTGTCAATGGGTACTAGTCAGGGCAGCTACATATTGCCTATGGAATCAGAGATGCCTCTGAATACTCATTGCTTGTGAGCACATGCAAGGAGAGTGGCATTGCACTCATGTCCTGCTTGTGGCTGCCCACTGTGCAAACAGAATGCCAGACCAGGTGTGCTTTTTCCTGTGATACAGAAGGGCTCTTCTTAGTTTCTAACCAGATTATAAGACAACTAACAGGAGTCACAACAAAATTATTACTTTCACACAAAATAGAATAATTCCCTGTGCCCCTGGTTTGTACACTAATGTTGAGACTGGCCACTGTTGTCTGTTGTTTTGAGATCATACCCTCAAGAACATGTCCCTGAATCTCCTTTGAAAGCAGCAGTTCCTCAGCAAATAACCAGCTGATGTGGAGAAAGGGTCACTGTAGGGAGAGACTTTGAAGCTGGATTATCAAATCTAAGTGATGTTGGATTTTAAGGAAGTCTTTTCCTTTTTAAGAGGTTTTATATGGAATGGAAGGGGGGCAAGTAATTTGCCTATAAACAGGTTTAGAGATTAGTGTCTGGAGCATCTTTAAAAAGTACTTTAGATGCCATTCAGATATAAGGTAAAAGGCAAAGGTAAAGGACCACTGGACGGTTAAGTCCTGTTTTTCTTCTTTGGCGATCACTCGCAGCTGAGTAAGATTGTCTTCCCATAAACACGGTTTTAACAGTGAGTCCGTAAGTGACTATGGAGGCCAATTCTGGATCCACACACGTCCTTCCAAAGTGGGGACATAGGTTTCCAGGTGGGAGTTGATCATGGTGAGGGTTCACCTTTGGTAAAGACTGTTCTCCAATTGGAGCGCTCGCAGGCCAGTGTTTCCCAGTTGTCTGTGTTTATACTACATTTTTTTAGATTGACCTTGAGAGTCTTTGAACCTCTTTTGTTGACCACCAGCAGTACGCTTTCCATTTTAAAGTTTGGAATAGAGTAGTTGCTTTGGAAGACGATAATCAGCATCCGCACATGACTAGTCCAACGAAGTTGATGTTGAAGAATCATTGCTTCAACACTGGTGATCTTTGCTTCATCCAGTACACTGGCATTAGTTTACCTGCCTTCCCAAGTGATGTGTAAAAACTTTCGGAGACACCATTGATGTAATCTTTTGAGGAGCTGGAAATGGCGTTTATAAGTGGTCCACATTTCACAACCATACAGTACAATAGCTTTGTAAACAAGCATTTTGGTTTCCCTGCAAATGTCCTGGTCCTCAAACACTCTGCACTTCAATCGGCAGAAAGCTGCACTCACAGAGCTCAGACGATGCTAGATTTTGGCATCAATGTTAGCCCTTTTGGAAAGAGAACTGCCCAAGTAGGAGAAGTGATCAACATCTCCCAACGTTACACCATTGAGTTGGATTTGTGGCGCTGCGGAGGGATTGTTTTGTGCTTGTTGGTGCAGCACTTTGGTTTTTTGGATGTTGAGCGCTAGGCCAAGCTTTTCTTAACCTTCTCCAAAGATATTTAGGATGGGTGCGGCACTCATCTCCACTTTCCAGCCAAGGAAGCCGATGTTTGTCCACAGACAGCTTTTCCGGGTCATGGCCCGCGTGACTAAACCGCTTCTGATGGAAGCCAGAACGCACGGAAACACGGTTTACCTTCTTGCCATAGCAGTACCTGTTTATCTACTTTCACTGGTGTGCTTTCAAACGGCTAGGTTGGCAGGAAATGGGACAGAGCAATGGGAGCTCACCCCGCCGCGCAAATTCAAACCACCATCTTACGACTGGCTAGCCCAAGAGGCTTGGTGGTTTAGACCCCAGCACCACCCGAGTCCCATTCAGATGTAGCCCTACTGAGATCCTACTAGGGTCCATGTGAACACTTCTATGTAAGTAGCATAAGTATTACCATTAAAGATAATGTTTAACAACACTACCTTGAGCCTAATAAGAAACCTCCCTCAAATCAATGTTAGCCAGTTACATAAATAAGTTTCTGGAAGGTAAAGCATTGCATGTAATTACACAAAAACATCTTGTGATTCATTTCTAAGAACAGATATTTCTGTTTATACAGGTAATCTTTCAGAGTGTCTGATTTTATTACTTGTCCAAATAAGTGAACTGCATGACTTACCAAAAGAGAACTGCGGTTATTAAAATTACCATTGCCAGAATAGCACATGGAAAATACCACTAAGTCTCAGGCATATTTGCATGTTTACATTTTATCTTATGGACAATTAGATGCATAGCTGCCAACTTTCAGATTTGAAAATAAGGGATCAGCAGCCTCGAAAATAAGGGATTAGCAGCCTCACCTGTCCCGGGGACAATCTATGGGATATCTAACAATCTGGGATAGCAGTGGGAAGCAGCGGGAAACGGCACTGGAATAAGGGAATTTCCCGCAAAAAAAGGGAAGGTTGACAGCTATGACTAGATGTCAAACCAGAAACTAAAACTTTCCATGTGACTTTTCCCCTTGTTCAACATACTCTCAAAATAGAACAAAATCTCTGCAAATGGTACAATTATTATTAAGAGATAGTGCAGTGTAGGGATCAGATGGGATTACCATGAGGAATTATAAAATATACATCAAGCCATCGTGTCCACGATGAAGACATTGTGTTGACTGGGTTTGATATATTGACAATAATTTCTGATTAAATCCCATAAGATTCTACATTCGTGCCCTTTTGATGCCCTTTTGCCTCTGCTGCCCATTTCTCTTTGCTCTTCACTAATCACGTACACACTTAGACAGGCAGGCGTCCTGGGTCATCAAAGACAGTGGGCAAGTTTATTTGATGTAGGATCTTAATCTTAGGGCCAGGAAGCAGATCTCACATTAAGGTAATAACGGTCGCTGTCCTCCTGGCCATCCTCCTTATCATATGTGTATTGCTTGTTTATTACCTCCTGGGTTGCCAGATACTCTTCTTTGTAGTTCTAAACTTATTTACCCCAGAAATATTTGTGCTTAATTAGTTTTAGTGGTTTAACTTTCTCCCCACTTGGGTTTGTGGAAATGCTCAGAAGAAATCTGATTGGTTCTTACGAACACTCTGTAAAAATTTCTTTTGTGAATAAAAAAACGGCCTGGGCCAGGGGGCTGCAGATTCGGACAAGCACAGAGAGACACGATTATATGCACCCTTCCCAGAGTCTTGCTGGTTCAAACCTCTGTGTGTATTCTTATTAATCAGAGTTCAATCCTTCCTTTACTTTGCGAACGCAACAGTGCAGAATGAAGAACCAAAAAATTTTGTATTCTGGCAGCAAATTCTGCTTGTTCCATGGATTTTATGGGCTTCTCTTGGTTCTCTCTGTCACCTCCCATAAGCATCACTGCACCATCAATATGGAAGCAAGTCTGAATACGGAGTTACTCAGCTAAAATTAATTGAGAATCTTTTGATGTATCCATTCCCATGGACCCACCAAGATGCAGATAGGAAAAGCACAGGAAACCCTTCATCCAAATTTTGTCACTGGATCTTCCATATGTAAGCTGCTTACTGAGTCACAACATCCTCATGGTGGAGTCTGTTGTGGCTGATTTCATCATTGTGGCCATCACTGGGTCGTTAGCAGCCATAAAGGGCTCTGGAAACCACATTTTGTCTCTCCTGGACTTTTCAGAGCAATTTGAGAGATTTTCCAATTCCTTAAAATTTAGGCTATTTCTAAAGGCAAGTTCAGAGTTTTCTGTTTATGTTAAACTGCAAAATTTAAAAGTCATTAAGAGAATGGGCCAAGTTTAATTTCCAGCTTTAAAAGTTCTCATCTCTGCCACATTAAACATTCCAGAGAGTAAATATTAGATTTGTTTATTTCTACAGGACAGTGTGCTAAACTGAGGGGCTCTCAGGCTGGATGCAAAGTAACAACTTTATGTAAGTTGCTTCTCCAAAGGTGCATTTGCAGTCCTTCAGTGCATTTTAAAAAATAAATAAATCAAGTAATCCAAGATTACTAAGCCTTCTCATTGGCTGCTACTACCTGCACTTTGGATAAGTAACAACAAGCAACAGCAGCCATCAGAGAGGACAAGGAAAGGATCGGGGATGCGGTTTCCGTGATCTTCTCTAACAAGAAAAAGGAAGGCGAGTGGGCAACAAGCTTCCTCCTTGATGGGGAAGGGTAGGAAGGCCACGGTGAGGTTGCGGCTTCTCCCCAGCTTGTGTGGCTGCTGCATCCAGGAATGAGATGTGTGCAGTGCAGCTGGCTGAGTGCTGAATGGGACACAGCTGTGGGCAACCTGTATCAACTTCATTGGTGTCTAGCATAAAAGCAAGACTAGAAGGAGAGACTAGGGTGATTGTCAGCAGGTTCCAGGACCCTGTTTGTTGTGAGATTTTGAGGGGTGATCTGTGAGTTGGTTTGGGCCCTTGCTGATAGCTGCCATAGCTTGATGGAGTCCTGGGTGAGAGTCTGGAGTCAGAGAGGTTTTGAGTGGGGAGGTGTGTCAAAAGTGGAAGGAACAGGTATCAGTATATGTTTAATAGTAATTTGAATTAACATTTTTACTGTGTATTTTTGTAACATTTGTTGCTTTAGTTTGCATCACTTAAGAGATATTTTTATATTTTAAGTGGTATAGAAAGGGTCTGCCTAAATTAATAAATGTGGCTGCTAGCCACGACTGGGAGGGAAGCTTCTGTAAATTTAACTCTATATTAAGATGACAACATGTGAACTAGCCCTAAAAGATATTTGAGACTGTCCCACTCTTGAAATAAATCTTCTGCTTTGGTGTAGTTCATGGGGGGGGGGGATTAGAAGTGTCAACATTAGTGTTCTGTACCAGTGTACAATATTTCCGAAAAAGTTACATGCAACAAAAACCTTTTTGTACGTTTTCTCCTCGTTTTGTTTTGTTTCATTTTGTTTTCCGGAAGGAGGATCTCCATTTTCAGATATAGACTGCATCTGAAAAGTTTAAAAAAAATTATCTAAGGATTTGAATACAAGTTGTATATAATAGTCAAATAATAAAGCAGTAAACATAAAATAAGAACAGCATCAGATCAACACTGGAGTAGAAGTCAGTCAAATGTCAGAAAAAGAGAGGGAGTATACAGCCTAAAAGCCAGATCAAATGCCATTAAAAGCAGAAAAGAACACAAAGGACATTGCGGCACCTAAAAGATAATAATAAAAGGTGCCTTGGACTGACAGACCACTCATTAGCTGGGTCCTGGTTCACACATCTAATTAAACCGTATTTTAAAATGAACTATGAATTAATGTGCCTGCTTTTCAACAGTTCCTATGGAGCTCCTCTCCAGCTTGCTGCCCTGCTGCAGATGAAGCAAGCCACAGCCTGGCTTGTCATGCCATCCAAACTTGAACTCGTAGTTTATTTTACTCTAAGCAAACCACTAGCAGTAAGCCAAGAGCAATCAGTGGTTATCCTTCATGGGTTCTTTGGAGAGAAACAAACCACGAGGCCAGGTTTGGATGACATGACAATGGCTTGCTTCATCTGCAGCACAGCAGCAGCAGCAGCAGCAGCAGGAAAGGAACGCCATAGGGACTTTTGAACAGCATATAACAGTGTTTGTTTGTTTGTTTTAAACAATGGTTTAATGCAGTGGTGGGGAACCTCCAATGCTTGGGCCTAATAAAGACTGCCAGACAGTTTGAGATTAAACTGCCCACCTTTCCTTGGCACAGCCAAGTTCAAAAAGGAATTCCAAGTTGCAGCTGTAGCTTGAAGTTTCATTCACCTGATGTAATATGCTGCAAGGTGGACAGACCCCCTCACAGAGGCCTACCTTGGGTTCATGTGACAGTCAAACTGGACCAGTAATGCTTGTCTTTTATGGTCATAGCTTTAGTTTTAGTCCTCAATGTAAATAGAGGGTGGTGGTAGAAGAACTTCACCACAGACGGCCGCCTCCTCTGAATACCAGCTGCTGAGACTCACAAGTGTGTGTGTTGGGGGGCGGAGTGCTATTGCACTCAGGTCCTGCTTCTGGGCTTCCCATCGACATTTGGTTGGCCACTGTGAGAACAGGTTTCTGGACTAGCTGGGTCTTTTGCCTGATGCAGAAGGGTTCCTCTTAACAATCTTCTTACTATAGAAGTTACCAGGAAATATATGCTTCTGATTTTAGAGTTTTGATTCAACATTTTTGACACCCGAAAGACCAATGTTGAGCTGAATTACTACAAAAATAAAGCAGCAGGGTACTTCAAACCTGTCCTTGGACCGCAGCACCACAAGTCTCTCTTTTGCTTTCTCCAGCCTACGCCTGAATATACCACCTACACCAGAAGAAACAGTCTTATAAACTCTGTTAGATTAATACTGTTATTACAAGGAACCTACCTTTCCTAGCTATGTTGCAAATAATCTGGACTTTAGAGAGACTACCAGCCCATTCATGGATGCTGTCAGTTTTTCCAAGACCCTGTTAAAGCAAAACATAGTTACTTATTTATTCATTTACAGAGTTTATATGCTGCCCAATTAACCATATAAATTATATTATACCTTACATGTGCACACCTAGTTGCAGTGAGCCAATCACAAGTTCCTCATTTCTATGCTCAAATACAGCCTTTGTCCTAAATACAATGTCAAAATCTCAATGACCTCCTAATTATAAAACATTCTCAGAAGGTGGTAAAGGCACAAAATAAAATACTGTGCCTGTCTTGAAGAAAGGAGAAAGGAGATGACTGGGAAAGGGGCAACCAAGCTGAATGGACCTGATTATAAGCAGGGTTAGAACTCTTCCCTAGGGGGCAATCCTTTTACTTCTGCTTCCCATGAATGATTCAAATTCATGCAAATAACTGAATTTATTATGTTTAAGTAGGAGGCTGCTGAACAAGTAGCAAATAAAATGAAGGTAGTTCTTTTGGTCTGAAAGAAAGACTCCATAATTGGAAGTACCTTTATTAGGACCAACCAAAATGTTACAAAATTGTAGTAAGCTTTCCAGTCTATTGGGCAACTGTTACACTGAGGTGTTTTGGTGGGAGGGGTGAAGAAGATGTGTAAAAGTATAACACAATGTTCACAAAGACCATGCTCAAAGCATGGAAAGAAGAAGTAGGCAAACTGTCCCCAACCCCATCCCCACTAATCCCCCTGGCACACCAACACGCAGCTCAAAATCTCCAGATAAAAACCTGGCAAGCCAAAGGCTTATAATGCCTAGCAGACTTCTACAAAAATAAGAAACCCATATCAACACAAGAAATACAAGACAAACTAGGGGACACCCAAATGCCCTGGGTAACACACCACCAATTACATGCCCTCTTAAACGACCCAGTAGTAAAATCAGCAGCAACTAGGCCCTTGACAACCTTTGAAAAACTCCTCCTAACAACAAAGGGACACAGCAAAGGGATGGTATCCACAATATACAAAATACTGCTCCAAAATCCCACAAACCCCCTCAATGTAATAAAAAAACAATGGGAGGACGACGTAGGCTATGAGATTAACCCCACCTAGTAGACCAGAATGTGGTCCAAACCTCCCTTTAAATCCATATCAGAGAAAAGAACTCACTCTGAAACTCACAGGTGGTACCTAACACCACAGAAAATAATGCTAATAAGTCTAGGAACCTCACCAAAATGCTGGAGAGGATGCACCTCTACAGGCACATACGTCCACATGTGGTGGGAATGTCCTAAAATCCAACTCTTTTGGACAACAATCATACAAGAAATATGCAAAATAATTAAGCAAGTATTAGAAGTCACCCCAGAACTGGCCCTCCTAAACATCTTCCAAGATAATAATGCCCACTCACACCACAAAGAGCTCATAACCCACCTACTCTCAGCAGCCAGAAACATCATAGCCAGACACTGGAGAGACTTGTCAGGAGGAAGCATGGACCAAAGGTATCAAATAGTATGGGAAACAGCCTTATTAGAAAAACTAACCAATAAACTGAAACTGACAAATAGAAGAAGACGCCTTCACCCTGGTATGGTTCCCCTTTATCACATACACAGTCCAACAAGACAACAACAACAAGAATCCGCCGACAGCATATGAATCAATCTGGCTAGCCTGATTCAAAAATGCTCACACACAAAAACAAACCTCACTACAACCAACCAAAGACAACCAACCACACCCTAGGCCACCCCCAACCTCTCTCACCACCAAGGAAATACAACAAGTGAATAGTTAGAGAACCCATACAAGTGACGCCGACACAACACCCTCCCCCCAAGTAGAATAGAAGCATAACCACCCAACCCCACTCACCATTCCCCCTTCCCCTCTTCCTCACCCTTCCTCCTCTTCTTCTTCTTCCTAATTGTTTGAACCAATTCATGAACCAAGAACTTATACATTGATCACTAATAATGAAACGTATGTTGTAGATATTTTTTCACATTATGCTATTTTTGTGATATACAAATGACATGAGAAAATCTGGCATGCTTATTTATATAACATTATTCTTATTTATAGGTAAAGGGTAAAGGGACCCCTGTCCATTAGGTCCAGTCGTGACCGACTCTGGGGTTGGGGCGCTCATCTCGCTTTATTGGCAGAGGGAGCCGGTGTACAGCTTCCAGGTCACGTGGCCAGCATGACTAAGCCGCTTCTGGTGAACCAGAGCAGCGCACAGAAACACCGTTTACCTTCCCGCCGGAGCAGTACCTATTTATCTACTTGTACTTTGACATGCTTTTGAACTGCTAGGTTGGCAGGAGCAGGGACCGAACAACGGGAGCTCACCCCATCGCAGGGATTCGAACCGCCGACCTTCTGATCGGCAAGTCCTAGGCTCTGTGGTTTAACCCACAGTGCCACCCGTGTCTTGTTTATAAAACCCACCAAAACACTCACAAAAAAACCACACTAATCCACCACTATCCTGAGATACCACCAGCAGCTTCAAAATTTTCCTCCAATAATAGCAAAACATTCATGCTCAATGTGAAAGAGAGGCTAGGTTGTGCTCAATATATCTGGAAATTTTATTCAACAACATTTTTATCCATATGAACATTGCCCTGTAAAATTGCCAAGATTAGGGAGACATATGGTGAACTCCTGACTTGAAGAACAATTGACCATGCAAGAAGCTCAACCATATAAGAACACGGTTCTGTTCATTGAACTGTCTTGAATGTTGAGATGGGATAGAAATTTGGCTCAGTTTGCATTTAAATATGAAGTTCTCTAATTCACACTTTCCAAAACAATACTGAAAAAACACAGCCATCTTTCAAAATTCACACTTTTCGAAATTTGCAATGCAGTTCTCTAGCCAAGTAATGTGTACGAAAATGCATGCATACAAATGCATATACAAGTCAAAATAACATACCATGATGCATTATATTAAGGGAAATTGTGCATGCTAGGAGAAATTTGAACTGAAATGCTGATGAATTTTCATGAGAAAAGAAATTCACAAACTAATATGGAAATGTGGACAACTGAACGTAAAATGAAAAGTAACAGGTAAAGTGAGAAATAGAGAGAAAGAGAAATGGATAGATTCAGCCACCCCTACTTGCATGTCTGAAACTTTCCATCTCTTCTGTAGACCTGGACAAAGTTTTAGCAGGATCCGGATGCAGAAGTGTTCTTATGCAAATTAGTTTAGGCATCCCACTATGCTGTTATTCTTGGGAAAGTATCAGTATGTTCTCCGACAGGGCTGGAAGACTGCCAGTCCTCCTCAAGTTCAACATTTGCTTGGTAGGCATTTTTTACTAACTCAGTTTCTTTAAATATTTCTGCTGCCCAGTGAGTGTGTCACATTCATGCACAGTTACAGAAGAGATTCTGCAACTAAAATGCACACCCACCAATTCTTGCCACTTTGGTGCAGCCCTCCTTTGAGTCTAACGAAAGGGAAACTCCTGGAGTGTCAGTTTTTGATCTCTGCCTCCTAACCACCTATCTAGCTGAGATTAAAGAAATGCCGGGGAAAATGTGTTTCCCATGGAGGCCCAGAATAAGAGCCTCATGTTCAGTAAACATGGCAGACATCTAATAGAGGTCTAAATTGAAACTCTTTCCTGTTAGGCTCTCTCCAAAAAAACAGGGCGCTACTAGAAAAGACTGTCCCAGCATGAAGTTTTGGATGCATTCTATTCATTCCAGGAGTTACAGGAATAGTTTTGATTGCGAAGATGCTGCAGTCAGATCCCCTCTGGCATAATAGGCTACTAATAAAGCAGAAAGAGCACAGTTCCTGGTTTCACACATGCAAGTAGCAAGGGCCCACTTAGCCTTTATAAATCTACACCACATGAGGGGTGAAACTCATATTTCCTCAAATCTCAAAACGAACAAACACGGTTTTGCATACTCCAGCTCATGAGGACCTGAAAAACAGAGAACACTATCAACTGCAAAGGAATGCCAGTTATAATTATGACAAACGTAATACTGATTACAACCAGTAAAATGCCTCCGCAGCATAAAATCTGCAAATCACATTTTCTCAAGCACAACTGTGTACCCTGAAGAGCTTGCTACAGCTTTAATAGCAGTGTTCAATAAGAAAACCCTTAAGTATTTCCTTATAGCATTATCTGGTCTATCTAATAGCAATAACTGCATAGCAGAAATGTGAATTATTTAAAGTGAATTTTAATGATACTAAAGTCATGGAAACTATAGCTTATTATTAACAAACTCAAAATCATAGTACAGCTAAATCATTTCCCCCCCAGGAAATGGTCTGCTAGTCTCAATTTCTATGATGGGCAAATGTGCTAAAAATATCAAATATCTTTTAAAGCTCACATACTGAATCTCTCTAGATAATTCTCAAAGCTACACAGACAAGTGTAAAGGATAGCAAGATAAAACTGAGTATCCCCAGGCTTCAAGTTCAGAATCACTAACACAAACTGAGTTCTGAAAGGTCAGATACATGTTGAAATTCACAAGAATGGCTGAGGGCAGGAATGGCCAGCTGGCAGCCTCAGAGCCGCCTGAGAACTCCAGCGGCCCTTTTGCAGCTCTGGAAAGATGAAGAAGCAGCCTGACTAAAAAGCAAACAGAACTTCGAAGCACATGACAAAAGTGATCATTTGCTACAAAACAAAGGTAAGACAAAACAAAATGCCCTGTCCCAAAGGAGCAGCCAATCCACATCAAATGGGAAATTAATTATCGTCTCCTCTGTAACACCAGTCCTGTCATATCCAGAACCCACAGCATCCAGGCTTCTGGAAACAACACAGTAATGGAGGCTGCAATCCTATGCACACACTGGGAGTAAAGGTCACTTAACTGAGCTGTGAGCTTTTTCTGCAAATGCACCACTTACCATGTTTTGTGGGGGTTAAAACATCCCCCTCCTTAAAATGAAATGAGGCAAAGAGCAAGCTGACAGTAGCCTGACCTGCAAAAATTAGCAGATGATTATTTTAGCTCCATGTTATGAAAACTCACACCTGCTTATTTCTGTAGATCAAGCTGTTTGTTTAAAAGGCTGGGTTGGGTACAGGCATTGCAACCACAAGGAGAAGGAAAGGTCTGTCCCATCACAAGAGTATCATATACTATGATTTATATGGTCAGAATCTAAGTTAATGAAACAGGGAAGGACAAAAGATATTTGTGCTTTGTTGTTGTTTTTTACAAGGACAGCTGCAAACATCACTACAAATACTGTAAGCACATATACGTCATTCCATTTGCTAACTAGAAGAAATTTATATACAAAAGATCCACAACATTTTCAGCACCTTGTTAAGTTTTATATCCTTCTTCATGCATTTCAGTTGCTAAATAAGTACATAAAAGAAAGTAACTTGAAAATGATGGCTTTGCTGGGTTTTAGGGCTGTCACCTAGTAAAAGAAATATCAATCATATGGTTTTCATTAGTCAATTAATTCAGCTAGGTATCTGCATATTAAAAAAAATAGCTCTGAAGGAAAAATAGCATTATTTTCAGTGATCCATAACCAGAAGTAGCAATGGAAGGTGCAAGCCACCTCTGACTTTGTTTGTTTGTTTAATTTGTATCTGAAGCAGTCATCAGAGAGTAGTGCAGAATCAAGAATGGCCTGCCTGACATAATGCTGGCAAGTGCCTACGTTGTTAAGACTATATAACCCAATGCTGGCTATGTTCCCATTCCAAGCAAGGGCAATTTTCTTGTCTTTCCTCTGAACCAGCTTTGTATCATCAACATAGAACAAAATATGACAGTGACAAAGCCAATTCAGAGCGACAGTGGAAACAATGCCATCACTCTGAGTTGGATTTGCAATATATTTATGCTCACTACATGATCCCCAATTATCAGAGATCACATTCCCAGTAATCTATGTGTGAGCAGACAAATTTAACAATTGATTAATGTGGGGGAAGCTTCACTACTCCATATATTCCTCACTCTTTAGCACATATACATGACAGAAACGTCACACCAAACTATTGTTTAAAAAGGTAACTAAGCAAACCCATGGTAGAAAATCTTTCTCCTTGGTAAGCTTGATCTGTACTGGGCTAGGGAAAATGTAATATAAACATGGGAGTGTCTGGGAAAGAATATTTTGTGCCTTCAACCTTGCTGCATAAAAATTGTGTGCCTGTGCAGCCCTGGAAATTTGCTTCTAGCAACCACAATTACCATAAACAGATTAAAATAAACTTATTAGATTTTGATTACACAAGGTAAAATCAATTTATTTTCAGAAACAAATATATATGTATCTGCAGAGGACTGATACCTCTCAGAAAGGATCGACAAGCAATCAGTTTCCAGAGAACACTGTGGCCAATTTATTTTGGATAAATGAATGGTGTTTCTTATATCCAAGTAAGAACTTGTCTGAATACAGAAGCCTCTGAAAAGGATGTTGCCTCTCCCAATGGAAATAAAACATACTGAAAGGAATAATACATATTGAACCAATTCTGTACATATACAGCTCCACAAGATTATGCAAAATGTAAACATTGAATACAAATATTGCTTTTTTTTCTTCACATACATGAATTTGTGTTCATGAAATTAAAAATAAATAAATACAAAGGTACAGTCATAAGCTAAGAACTGCTGTGCATTCGCCATAAATCTAAATTAAGAAGAAAACATTAAATTGAATAAGACCTGATCCTTTGTTACAAACAGGACGTTCTGAGCACTTAAGGGGATTTTAAGAAACATAAGTCCCACCCTTACCAGCCTCAAAAAAGAAGCAATAGTTAATCTTTGTATAGCCTTTCAGTTTTAGCTCATCATTCAAGAGCTGGAGATAGAAGAATTGGCAGGATCCAAACAACTGCTTACCTCCAGCTGCAACCCCCCAACCCGCTCCTGCCACTGGAACAGCATTTCAGAGACACCCCCTCAGCTCTTTTTGCTTGCGGGGGGCGGGGAGAGAGAACAGTGGAAGTATGAAATCCTGTTCCATAAGTGGAATGCTCCTTGCAGTTATTCTGTATAGCTATGGTTTCTCACAGTGTGCATGTTCATTGACTACAGTGGGATAAGATGGGGGGGGGGGTCCACAATGCCTCTATTGTGTCACTTACAATTCTGACCTGTCTCTGGCCAAGTTCCTTTTGACTAATAGAATAAAATATGTTTGTATTTCTGTTATGTATGCTTCACAATGGGTATGATCAGTACAGCTGTTTGAGTATTTTCAAAGATGCAGCCAACTTTGGAATGTTCTTTTGCTACAAAGAGCCAGGCATAATAAGATTTGTGATTGTAGAAGGGTGTGGGAGGAAGACTAATTAGACAGGACCCTCTCTAGCCATGGGTTTAAAAGAAATAGACTAATCACCAGAACATCTCTTGTCTATAAACAATCGCAGTGTGAGGCCCGTCCAGAAGAAAGTACCAGCAAATCAAAGACAATGAAAGGGGAAACAGCACTGCCATCCAGATGTTGCCATGGCTTTTTTTAAAATTGCATTTTATTAAGGTGATTTCAGTTAAAAGAAAAAAGTGATACAGGAAAAAAGAAGAAAAAGTGAGAGGGACAACAACAACAACAACAACAACACATATAAAAGCAAAAATGTTCCCATGGCTTAAGATTTTCGTTAGAATCTAACAGCACGAGGAGGTTTGTCTTTATGCGCGAGATTCAGTATAGCCTGACTGAGTGTCTGCTCACACAAGGCAGCCTCCACCTGAGAAATAGATCTTTTACTTTCTCTCCTTTCCCCCCAGTCCCCCACACCCCCCAAAATCTGCTCAGTAGGACTGGGGTGCAGGGGGCGTTGAAGGGGCAGTTGCACAAGTGGATTTTCTCTGCACAAGCAGGACATCACTATCACCCATTGTATTTTGTTAATTATGAAGATACTAAAAAGCACAAGATGCAGAAGTAAATCTACGTAATGTTTCAGAATACTACAAAGAACACACAGTACTTTTAAACTGTGGCAGAAGAATAAAACTCTGCTGTTTTAGCTATCATGCAAATTTGCTTCATATGATGTCGCAAAGTGACCCAATGGAGCACAGAAAGAGCTGAGCATACCTTCCATTCCTGCATGTTCCTTGCAGTCACAGAAAGACCTGCCCACACAGCTAGCCTAATTCTACTCTTCAAGAGCAGGAGGCTAGCCTGTTTGTCAAGCACATGGAAACAGAAGAGACTACATCTTTGCCACTCCATGGCTGCATTTTAAGGGCTTAGTTATGTTCTTGACTTGTAACAGGGGTTTTAGTTAGTGTAGGCGACTGGCACAGTGCAACCTGAAAATCTGATTGTAGCTTTTAAGCAGCTAAACTTGGGAACAAGCAACTCTATTCTGTTCTGGGAATTCAACAAAATTCATTGAAAATGTTATTTGAGACTCTTGACAAAAATATAGTAGTAAAGTGTAAATCTGAGAATTACAATGGGTTCTCCCTTCAGTTATCTCTGAAACTCCAATAGTACCAGAACAAACCTGTTTATTCATGCTTATCGTTTGAACATGTTAAGGTGGTCTATAATATCTTGCACGAGAGCAAACCTTCTATCTTAAGCAGTCTTACTAGAAAATGAGTGTCACTGAATGCATTACATATTTCCAATTAAATATACTTAGTCAAGGCTGTAAAAGCAGGACCAAAATTAATGAAGTTCATACCAAGAAACATGAGCTGAGTAGGAATCCTTAAGCAATATTTTCACTGTATGTCCCCTTTTTATGGAGGAATCAAGTCCATTCAGCTGTTTATCTGCACACTGTGGGAGAAACTGAGGGGCAAATGGGATACTGGCTTATCTTAAAAAAGTGAACCAAAACCTGCCCTTCTCCCCCACTCTTCTTTCAATGTGAGCGTAATTACAAAATCACAAATGCAAACATGTAGTGTGGATGCATGCTTGCATCCTGCAGGATGGGTAACTTAGATTAAACACAGTAAGCAAATCCTCCAGCAGTAGTGGTACCTCCAACATCTGCTAACACCAGCTTTGGATATTTAGCCTTCTGCTCCTGAAAATGGAAGTATGCTATTAATCCAGGTAAGATCCTTCTGAATTTGCCTAGACTAGTAATGGAAAAATTCACCCTTATTTAATCAGGTACAACTTAGCACAGCATGAAGCAGCTCAGATATCATTTCTTCTGTTTGTTTTTCACATGATGGTGAAATGCATTAATGGTACCGCTTCCTCATGAATATGCTGAGCGGTGAGTGCAAGCAGCGGCTGCAATCAGAATGGTTCCTATCTGCATCTGAATATGCCCACAGGAACCATTCTGATTCTGAACCATTCTGGCTCACACTCTACAAATGCAGTAGAGAACCAAGTAAGCACCTGGAGATTTCGTTAAAGCTTTCACCATAGGATGAAGAGCAGTTTGTCTTCCCAAAGTCATGGAGAACATTCAGTTGGGTGGTTTTTAAAAACTACTAAAGGGTGTTCATATGCTCAACAGCTGGCTGAAGACAACATGGTTAAGGAAGAGTGCCAAGTCACTGTTAAAACCAGGTCAAGGATCAAGGTTCGTAAACCACAAACATGTCTTCAGACTGTGGTTTGTTGGCAGTAAACAAACCATAGTTGAGCTGTTGGGCAGGGTTTCATACAATCAATCATATAAACCATCATTCAAATAAACCATGGTTTAGTGTTACATGCAAACTAAGCCACCATCTTCATAACTGTAAAATGGAACATATAACAAATAATTCAATAAAGAGTTTAGTCTAATAAGGGACAATCATTTTCTAATATCTGTTCACTGACAACCTACTTTCAGAAGCATGTGCTAAGATACTTTACAGCTAGTGCTAAAGTAATCTTTGAGAAAAACTGTTGAAATAATGATACCTTTGAAGTCTATTTATAGGTAACTTGTGCCTCATGCTATTTTGCATTTATTTGTGCTCATTTAAAAACATGCAAGATAATTAGATAAATTAACTAATAACCCATGTACATACCGTATTTTTCGCTCCATTGGACGCACTTTCCCCCCCTTAAAAAGTAAGGGGAAATGTCTGTGCGTCTTATGGACCGAAGCCAGCAAGAGCCGCTGCTGCCGACAAGCTCTGCGCAGCTCTCCCTTTAAAGCAAGAGCTGCGTAGAGTGTGTCTGAGGCTCTGGCTGGGTTTACAGGTAGGCGGGAGGAGGGACTGCCGTCTGTCCCTCCTTCCGGCTCATTGTAAAGCCAGCAAGAGCCGCGGCTGCTGAGCTGAGCCGGGGAGGAGGGAGGGAAGGGGATTCCGTTGGTCCCTCCCTCCTCCGTGGCTCGCTTTGAAGCAGGAAAGTGGGAGGGGAGCAGCTTACACTCGTGTGAGCAGCTCCTCTCCCACTTTCCTGCTTCAAAGCAACCACGGAGGAGGGAAGGAGGGACCCATAGATCCTCCTTGCTGCTCGAGGCTGCAGCGGATTCCCTCCTCCCGGGCTCCCTTTGAAGCAGGAAAGTGGGAGGGGAGCAGCTTACACTCGTGTAAGCAGCTCCTCTTCCACTTTCTTGCTTCAAAGCAGAGGGAATCCCCTCCGTAGCTTGCTTTGAAGCAGGGTGCGGGAGTTCAGTGGGGAAAGAGGGCAGGAAATAGATGCCGGGCAGGAAGACTTTGACCACTGGAAAGTCCACCTCAGCCTCCTCAGATTTCCACTGAGACAGCAAGGCATGGCCATAAGAACTGGAAACTTGCATGGGCTGTTTATTTAAAGACAAAAACATGCACTCATGTGAAAGAAATCCTCCCAGGTTCCTGGACACAACCCACACTTGATATTCACACAGGTTACATGGATGGCATTGGCAGCTGGAGGAGCAGCATGGTTAAACAGCAAGTCCTGGTTTCAAGCTGAAGATCAGCTCTTTCCCCTCCCTCCCTTAATTCAGGATGCTACAGTTTACAGATGCTGTGTCTGCCTGCCCTTTCCCCTGAGCTGTAAAAGCACCTTCAAGAGGGTGATGGGAGGTGACACAGTCATCTTCCAGATGTGCAAAGAACCACCCTCTTGACACTAAAAGTGACAGCAGGCCTCACACCCAGATCTGAAGCATAAATGGGAACCTGGGAAGCTGCCTTATAAGGAGTTGGATCCACTACTCCATCTAGCTTAGTAATGTCAACACTGACTGGTAGCAGTTTGCCAGAGTTTCAGGCCTGGAGGAGCCGGGGATTGAACGTGTGGTGTTCTGCATGCAAAGCCACTGAGGTTACAGCTGTTCCCTTTAAAAACAAACTAAGATTGTAGTCCCCATGGTTCTGAAGAAAGGGCTAATTTAAACAGGAACAGAGGGACCTTCCCTGTACCACGTCAGGACCCCTGAGCCCACTGAGCTCAGTTTTGTCTTCACTGATGGGCAGAAGCTCACCTGGGTTTCAGGAGACACTCCCTCAGCCCTACCCGGAGAAGCTTTCAAGGACTGAACTTGGGATCTTCTCCATGCTCTCCCCATTGAGCTATGATGGCTCCCTCTCTTCTCCTCCCCTCCTCCTATGCAGGAGGCCTATCTCGGCTTGTCATTATAATGTATATATGTCAAGGGCTTTGAGATGCATATAAAATCAGGCTCAGCATTATTAACTGGACTTAGATAAGCCATGGTTCCCCTTCCTTCCCTCCTCTGAGGCTCGCTTTAAAGCAGCAAAGCGGACAGGAGCCACCCGCTTTGCTGCTTTAAATAGTTTAGTACAACATTTGATTCAGAATATTTTTTTTCATGTTTTCCTCCTCTAAAAACTAGGTGCGCCCTATGGTCAGGTGCGCCCTATGGAGCGAAAAATACAGTACATTTCACTGTACAGTATACCTAATTTGCTGATAAATGGTAATCATCTTTTGCTTGTTTCACTATTTCTAACAAATATGATTGAAACTGGGGAAGAATTTTAATTTCTACATGATATAAAGCATTTAGGCAGTTGTCACATAAGACATTCTCTGTCATTAGTAATCTTCCACAAGTTGACCAATGTAACATTAAAGGTAAAGGTACTCCTGACGATTAGGTCCAGTCCCAGATTACTCTGGGGTTGCGCGCTCATCTCGCTCTATAGGCTGAGGGAGCCGGCGTTTGTCCGCAGACAGCTTCTGGGTCATGTGGCCAGCATGACTAAGCCACTTCTGGCGAACCAGAGCAGCGCACGGAAACGCCATTTACCTTCCTGCCGGAGCAGTACCTATTTTTCTGCTTGCACTTTGATGTGCTTTCGAACTGCTTGGTTGGCATGAGCTGGGACCGAACAACGGGGTACCTGTCGCGGGGATTCAAACCGCCGACCTTCTGATCGGCAAGCCCTAGGCTCTGTGGTTTAGACCACAGCGCCACCCGCGTCCCTATGTAACACTAAGTAACTCTATTTAAGCTGCAATTCTGCATACACTTACTTGAGAACAAATCTCATTCAACACATACTTTTGATGCAAGATCAAGCAGTTTCTGAAAACAAATTTTTTTTTGTAAAAGAATAATCTTTTCAGGGCTTGCTTGAGCAAAAGATTAGCTGTGCTGATTATTTTCAAACAGCAGTGCTCAGAGGGACCATCTAGTTTCTGTCTTACAAAAGGTTTTGTAACAGCAAGGTTTTACACCGCACCTGCCCTCATTGCTGAAAACAATTTATATGAACTGACAAGCTATGTTTAGCTTAATGATAAACAAGTGATACACACTTAGAACATTTTCAAGTTCGTAATTCCCTGGCTACAGCAAGAGGACACCGCATAATCAGCAAGGCAACAAGGCTTTTTCAGATAAGGTTTTTTTCTGCCAAGGTTCAACATACTGCAATGAGATGGAGAGGGTGCTGTGCATTATCTCTCAAAGATCCTCCCCCTACAATCCTGTAAACCTGGTTGTAAAGAAAGATTGCTAGAGTGGGTCAAACCAGTTGGGCAAGTTTTGCCTGCTAGGATTGGTGCTGATGGGCCGGAATGCCTAATTTTTGTAAAGCTAAGAAAATGGCCAAAGATGGCATGCATGGGACATGCCTGCCATTTAAAGAGGAAAGGAAGAAATAAAATTTTAGCTTTAGAAATGGTGTTGGGAGGTAGAGAAGGAAGGGGATCTGAAAAATAGGAAACCCTATTCAATATTTAGCAGATGCATTCATTTTGTTCAAGTGTACCGAAACAACTTTCTTATTCTTAATAAAATCCAGTATTTTTAAAAAATCACAAGGTGACTTGCTTTTGCGTCAGTATTCTCATGAAACTACAAACAGTAAAAATATTCACTGTCCTGGTATCTGCAAACATGATCTAGAAACACTAGTTATAGCTTTGTCAGAAACAAGTTATAAAACAGCAACATAAAGAGCACAGCATACAATTCCCACATGTATTTAATATCTAATGAAAACTGTCACTAGCAAAGCTCTCAATTCAAACTTGTTAATAGCTGCAATAGCTGCTTCTACCATAAAGCACCACTGAAGATATCAACACTACAAATTTAAGGGAGAACTGCCTAGTGTGAAGTCAACTGACTATTTCAATTAAACAATTAGATATTGTTTGTAGTAAGATTTGTTTCATTCCATGGGTACAGTTCACACTATAGACAGCAAGACTTCCTAACAGGAACAACGCCACACAACTCAAATGCTACCTAGAAAGTCTTACAATTAAAATGTGAACTTTTTATATTTAAAATCTATCTATCCACTGCAAAATGACACCCAGATTTAAGCCACAACTATCTAGTTCTTATGTCAGCTTTAACTGTCCTGCCTAGAGAACCAAAATCTTTTGCTGTAACAAACCACTTATGACACACAATTGCCACACAAGTACAGAAATTTGTAGAAGCTCAAAGTTCAGCCCCTACGATATACAGTGGGCCCAACCACATATGTGAGGGTTCGGTTCTGGGAGTCCACCCCAAATCATGTAAAGCCAGGAGCCCCTGGAAGCTTTCCCCATGCAGCACCTTCCTTACCGGCCTCTGCAGGGACACCCGAGGGCCCAGGGACTTCATGCGCCTCCCCAGAGCTCAGGAAGGAAGGCTCTTTCCACAGCAGGTGCCACTCCCCCATTCATTCATTTATTTTGGGGCTGTGCACCTACAGTCACAATCATGTAAGTAAATTACACGCAAGTGTCATGCCCACTGTGTTACAAGTCAAGTAATTATTTCTGCATTGCAGGGGGTTGGACTAGACGACCCTTAATAAATAACGGATTATTTTTGCATAGCATTTTTATTTTACTCCACTTATGAATCACTCATCTCAAAGTGATTAGCAATAAATCGTTATTAAACAATAATAATGTATATGTAACAATTGCACATGTTTTAAAGTAGCCATAACTTAACCACAAGAACCGCAAAACCCTCTGGGTTAATCTTCCGCAAGTGGATTAACTGACACTTTTTGACTCATTGCATCCCTGGCCTCTAATTTTCTTTTTATTGATTCTGTTTGCATTATGTAAAGAGCAGACAAGGAAGGGCAGGTATAAACAAAAGAAAAGTAAATCAAATAACACGGTGAAAATACACACGAATACTTGCAATTCTCTTCATAAAACTTGGGAGGTAGACCTGATCCATGGATCACTCCTGCGGCTGCAGAGTCATTTCAGCTTAGTGTTTGTCTGCAAGCAAGAACAGGTCTAGCTCTCAAGTTTTATGATAGGATTAGCAGCAGGTCCTTAATGAAGCACTAGAGATGTTTAAGTTGAGAACTGTGAGTTACAAGTAACATTTTGTTAGTCTGCTGGGCTGGTCCTAAAGGAGGGATGGGCTAGGTCTCCTATGACCTTGCTGATTCAAGCATGTTGTGC